>NC_089874.1:37837142-38160000 GCF_040182565.1 Anser cygnoides | reverse complement strand
ATATTTCTCTCTCAAAATATTCCTGGCCAGGTCCATCGTGGTCAGCCAGCTCAGTCTCTGAACACTGCTGAGATCTCATTTCTGTTCTGGATTACAGGGCACCAAAACACTCTTCCTCTCCTTGCAGTTTGCTTCCTCACGGAAACAATTTGGAGGCGAATTTCACTTTAGGCATGCTCAACTTTCGACTGGTAGAAGAATAGAGACCTCCCCATATAGAAATCCCCTTCCTTTTCCACTCTCAGTGAAAACAGTGGCCCCAGTGGCCCTGGATTGCCTCCGATCCTACAAAGGACTTGTTTTTCATGCAAATTGTCACTTCTAAAATTAATGGCCCCATGTATATACGACCAGATTCATACTCATGTCTCCAAGCTGTGGAAAATGACCTCCCTCAGCTTGGGGTGTGAAGAACTGGGACTTTTTGTGTCAGGCTCTTTTGAGTATGTGTCATTGTGTTAACTGTGCCCTTAGACAACACCTTCACTTCCTTTCTGAAATAATCCTGGTATTTCACATGAATCGAGTTTTTCATATGATCCATCGCTTCAGGCGACTTTCAATCCAAGCAAAAAGGATTGAGAGAGGCTGGCTTTGTCTCCCTTAAAATTTGGCTAGTTTTGTGCTACTTGGAAGAAGATGAAACTGTATTTCTTAGATGGGTCTTGGGCATTTTTTGCAAGACAAGGCTCTTTGATTTCAGAGAGAGTTTTCCTGTCTCAGTAAAAGAAGGAGCAGTAAATCCTCTTCTGCTATGAGTATTTGATACGGGTCTCTAGACACAGCTGGTTCTGCAGTTAGACAACTTAGACCCTGAAACTATGAAGAGCCAGTCCATACAGGATTTCACAGGATCAGATGAATCATAGAATGGCTTGGGTTGGAAGGGACCTCAACAGTTCGCTTTGTAATGCCTCTGATGCACCTGACACGTACAAGGTGTATGCACAAGCTCTGCTCATAGCTGTAGGATGCTGTTACACCGTTACAGAGATTTATATATTAGATGCTCCTGTTATGCAGCCCTCTCGTCCTAATGCTCCAGCAAGACTCAACATCCTTCCCCTTAATCAGTGCTGGGCTTTGGCATCCCCCTCGGCAGAGCAAGCCCAAAGCAAGCACACAAGGAATGAAGAAAACCATCGCTGCCGCTCTTCTGCGGTTATCATACTTCTGTTATCAGCCCTCACCTGACGAGTCCTCGCTGTTGATCTGTGTAGTGAACCTGGGGCAGAGGACAAACACAGCCAGAGTTGGTCACAAACCTTACCTGAGAGCGTGAAAGGCCTGGTGGAAGCCAGGCTACACATAATGTCAGCTGCTAATGAATATTGTGCCTGTGGGGAGTGCTTTCACACCTCCTGTGGAGTACACGAGCGAATAACAGCTTGCAGAGCCCCTGTTCCCATGTGGGTTATCAGAAGGGAAAGGCTGGCCACCCTCCTGCCCAGCTGCTGCCATGGAGTTGGTTTGGATGCTTGCCTTTCTGCCATTGCTGTTGCATTTGTATTCGAAACGCTGCAGGGGAAATGGTTAATGAAATAAGCATGCTCCATTTCTCGGTCACTTAAGCTATTTTCACTTGTGTCAGGTTTCATTTTGCAAAGCCCTGATGTTGTGTCTGAAACTAGTCGGCAGTTTGAAGCTTCTGAGGGGAGTTTCATAATGGATCAACCTGTATGTGGTAATTCGTCTACAACACCAGACCAGAGTTTCATTTTCCTTCCCTTTAAAACTTCCAGCTGAATTTGAATTTGTTTTAGGCGTGCGTGTCCTTTCAGTCCCAGACAACCTCAGCCTGCTACGATCCACTGGAAAAGGCTGAGCCTTCATCTCACATTTACAGTTCAGCGGGTTACAACAATTACATGACAAATAGTTGGCAATTCGGCCCATTTTGTTATCTTCGCTGCTTCTTCTGCAATGTTAGATCTCTTGCAGCCTCAGAAGAGCTGTACGCATGAAAAGGAGAACAAAGTCCTACTGCTGAGACATTTAAATGCCATAAAATGTCACAACATCAGATATGCTTCAAGATCTTAAAAAAGGATTAAAAGTGCGGAGAGTTTATTGGATGCTGACATGCAGTTAATAGCACTTTGCATGCAATGACTTCACACTGTTACTGTGCAGCTTTAAATGTCATGTAAGTGTATAAATTCTATTCAAACATAACCTTTATTATGGGAGCATCAATAACAGGAAAATCTAATTAAAGGATAAAAGGCTTGGTGGAAACATAACCTTTTTCATATCAGATTGGTAATGAATTAATAGAGTTCTATGAAGGATATTATTCCAGACGAGCACTGACAAGCCCAGAGAAAACACAGCCTTCCACAACACCGTTTAGTGGAAGTTCCTCCTCTCTCTTCAGCAACCCATCCTCTCCCTTTGTAATTCTGCATGAATTATTATTCCATGTGGCTGCGTCGAAACACACGAAAACAGCAGCTGGACCTTTGAAATCCCCCCGTTTCATTCGGCCTGAATCATTTGCGCTGGGACACTTGCCACCTTGCCACACTCTATTACACCCAAGCCCGTGGCTGATGAATTACAGCTCTACCGATTGTCCTGTCTAGCAAATTGCCAGCGTGCGAGGAGGAGCCCGGCATCATTAGCAGCGCTACGGAGCACCGCGGACACACTAAGTGCAGGGTGCGCTTCTCTCGTTCAGTGCTTCCCCTGGAAAACTAGGCCACGGTGTCCTTCAACCCGTAATGAGAATGACTATTGAGAGGACTGTCAATCTGCATAACAGAAGAAATGAGGCTTGACAGCTCAGAAAATTGGGGATAAGTACAGTAGCAGAACCAATTACCGCAAAAGGATTCATTTTTTCTCCATACTCAGTCTGAAACAACCAGAAATGACCCAGGCCAAAGCTGCTGTCTAATTTTGACAATATATAGTTATCTATACCTAGGTGTTGATTCTGGCCTGGAAGACTTAGAATTCGATAAAATTCCATTTAGGGTCTGTCTTTCCCTAAAGAAATAGTTAAGTCCATGCTGTAAAAGTGAGATCTGAACTTGCCATATCACACCACAGATGGACCATCAGAACAGCCCTCACCCCTTCCTGTTTCTTTTGCTATATCCCTGTGGAATCACTGTTCGTTGTTGTTGTTGTTGATCTTGTTCTGTGCATTTCCAACCATCAGTTACTTTTTGTCCACACTGATTATTCAGAAATTATTACTTTTCCTTCCAGACTAATTAGATGTTACCAGTCTTCTGATACGTCCTGCAGACAGAGGTCTCGTTAACAGTGGCACCGAAGGGTGTCTGAAAAGACCAGGTTTTTCAAGTGCCTTTCTCCACGACCCCTTTCTCCCTAATGCTGCAGGGTGCCCACATTTTCAGACGTGCTTTCCCTGGCAGTCCCCAGCCCCTTTTCCAGCCCAGACCTTGCCAAACAATCCGTCCTCCAGGTGCTAGTGCCAGTGGGCCCTGCTGTTCAGCAGCAGCTCCTCGGAGCCGCAGGCCGTCATTGCTGTGACTTCTTCACCCTTCCTTGAATCTGCTCTGTGGGGAGGTGGCGGCCCTGATGAATCCCCAGCCAGGTCAGCACCTGCCATCAGAAGAGCAGACAGTCACCAGGATGGAAGCAGCGGGTTTGGAAGCGGTCGGCACTGGGTAAAAATGAGCGTGACAAAACCACGCTTCTGGACTCCCTGAGAGGTTCCCCAAAGGGTGCGAATGTCCTGGCATGAAGGTACCCGCTACAACCCTGCAACGTCTCCCTGCTTGGAGCCCTATGTCTCCTGTTGCTGTCAAGGTGGTAGGGACCAGAGCAGCCAGCTTGGGACATCTCTTCTCATTTCAAACACCTCGGTGCTTGCCTCTGCCAGTAGATATGTAGAGTGTGGTCCCTTCTGGCAGGATCAGCAGAAAGGCAGTATCTGTCCCGTTACAGACAGCCCAGGTAAATAGCAGGTCTCACAGCTTTTAGCTGGCTAAAGTTAGGTCAGATGACTTTGGTGTGGTGTCCGTCCACGACAACCCTGCGCGACGAAAGGAAGCCTAGCTGGGAAAATAAATACCTGGCCCTTTGACACTCAGGAGGAGAGACTGTGAGAGCACTGCAAGAAGAGCCAAACTTGCTGCCTCCTTGGCATGCCACGGATGAGGACTCTCCTGTTGCAGGCAGCCAGGGACGAACAGCAGAAATATCACAAGCTAAAGCAAGAAAAGGAGATTTAAATTTATTTTATTTCTTGAGTGTCATCATATAAACTGATAAATACATTGAGGACTTTAAAAGGAAGCCTGCATGCCCCCCAGCTGGGCATCTTTCATCATTGTCGTCCTCTGCCTTTGGAATTGGTTCTCTGGCTTTATGTAGCAGCCATCCGCAGCACGGCTAAGCTAAAGACATTTTTTGATGTCAGCTATTTCATGGATATTTTGCCACTGGTAAACACATTTAGATGTATAACCTGCTTTCTGCATTCCAGTTTACAGTCGGGGCTTGTGGGTTTGCGTGCAATCCCGTGGGTCCAGCTGGAACAGTTCTGAAATCTGTTTCTGGTCCCTTACGTTAGTAATGCATGGATGGGTGGGGGTGTTTTCAGAATTTTTGCAGTATGATAATGCCAATAGTATGTGCCTTAAACACATAGAAATATGTTTAAATGTACTGAAAACCACAGACATTATCATGTGGCTTTAAATGCATGACATATCTACTGTAGCGTTGGCCACTGACCTGGACCAGTTTTCCAGCAGATGGTTCAAAGTCCTCTCACTCATTATGAAAAAGAGATTACTTTAAGCCTTGAAGTATGAAGTTTAACCTTCCCGTGCTTAGTGCAATATGCTGTGACTCTGAGCACCTGTGTAAGCTGCGAGGACTCTAGCATCTTTCTTGAGCTTGCTGAGTAGGTTGACCTCAACAAAATCCCGTGGCTGTGACTACTACCTACTATAAAACACCTACTGTGAAACACAGTTCAGAAGAACCTAGGAACAGTAGGATCTGAATATCAAATATAGCCATTCTTACAGAGTTACCGATGCTATTACTTGTAGCACAGTTCATAAAATAATTTTAATCTGGTTCTTCTAATGAACAGTCTATAAACAGAATCCTAAGTGCTAAGGTCTGATTTTCAGAGAGATCAGCACTCGGGGGAATGGCATAGATGTCATTTGCAGGTTATATACTCAGGCAATTTGCAAAAGCTGCAGTTCCAGTGTTACTCATTACAGTGTTATTAACTACCTCTCTAGTTTGTATCTGTACAAGAAAGGAAATAAATGAAAAATACAGCACTGCTTGGAAACTGGGCTGAGGAAGGCTTTTTCCATGTAGATGAAGAAAACAGTGGGCAGTGATGTTAAAAACACACAGTTCTCCAAGCTGTCCACCAGTATGGGTGCATGTTATCTCTTCAGGTTCCTACTCCTGGGATCATACTGCTTTTAGCTATGTGCCTCTGGTAGGCTAAGCACATCACTGGCTTCTGGTGAGCTTGAAACCCACTGTTCCTATCTGATCGCTGTTCCTGCAGTTATAGTTTTCCTCTGGGCTTTGAGCTGCGGCAGAGATTTTATGTGGGCAGAAAATACTATTTTTCTTTTGCCAGCAATCTTCTGGGGAGCTGCTGTCAGTGCTCCATCACATGTGGTGGATCATCACTTACAGAGGATTTTCTCTAATACAAAATATTTTTCATCTTGAGCTGTCCTGTCAGAGAAGTCTTACCTGTGACACCTCCCCAGGGCAGGAGAAGGAGCTGGATTTAGTCCCTGATTCCTCAGCCAGGACTGAACATATCCTCTCTCTTATACCTACTTCTGTCCTCCTCTTCCAGCTGCTGCAGCCTCCCCGTCCCGAGATGACAGGTCTGCTCGGATATACTGACCCCAGCACAGCCTCACCCAGTATTGAGCTGCACTCATACCAGAGTGACCAGACATTCAAACGTTGTGTTTTTACAGGGCTGACATCTCTGGTGTTCTTCGCGCACTCAGGCTCTTGCTATTTGTGAGCTATTCATGGTTAAAATCACATTTGAAAGAGTGCTAGAAAAATGTTCACTTAGCAAATTGATACAGCTCTCGTCAAGCAAATAAACCTCGCTGTGAATCAAGGCTCAGGAAAAATGGAATGGGGTCCTTCCCTCCTCCATTCCTGTTTGTGATCCTTCCTCCTTCACTGAAGCATGGCCACAGCCTGCTAGTTTTCACTCATGTCATAACTATGTTACTCCTATTGTCAGAGTGAATGAGACAGCAGAAATGAAAACAAGAGTAAAACGTATGGCTCTTCAAAACAGCACACAGAAACGTAAGCCCAAAGTGCTGCACTCTAGAGAAGGACACTCAGGAAATGCTATTTCTAGTCCTGCAGGCTGCCGGCTGCCCGACACAAGTGTGAGGCTCTCTGAAATGCCGGGACAGCCACTGCTCGGCTGGGATGCTCTCTACACATCTCTGCAAGGAGCTTCCTACCTGCACTGGACCAAGAGGTGATCCTTATTTCTCCATCCAAAGAAAGTTGGTTTTCATTTTTCAGCAATCCTGGCACAAGTACCAGTACATTATGCAAATAAGAAGGTATTTTCCTTACACATTGAGACTTGAGAGTTGTAATTACTGTTTGATTAAGGATATATCAAAAACACAGCAGGTATCAGTTCTGGAGCTAGGGGCAGAGGCTGAGACCTAGAGCCGAACCCTAGGGCTTTCTGTAAGATTCTGGAGGTTTTTCTGATCAATAAGATAATGTCCAGAATTAAAAGAAGTGCTCATGCTGTGAGCCACAGCATAAAACCTGTGTTATGAGTGTGACAAAAACTTTTCTTATTCTCTTACTAGACAGTAAAAATATTTAAGTCCCCAGGACTTGGGACCCCAAACATGCATGCTGACTTTATAGCCAACTGACAGCATTTGTATGTTAAAGCCTTCCTCACCAGCTAGTAGCACATCGAAGTATGACTGCCGGATATGTGACTGAAAAACTATTTAGGCATTAATGTGCTTTGTAAAACCTCATGTACACGACATCCAAATACAAAGAGTGTTGCCTTCGAAAGATGTACTATTCATATGCAGTTTATTTCACTCCTAGCAGGCTTCTGTGGGGGTTATTTTTTCTGCGGTGGCACACTATGTTTCTTCTGCTACATCAAAATGTGCTAGGTGTCATTTCCTCCAATTTATCGATGGAGGAAACCAAGGGACAGAGAACAAAACCCAGCCTTTGTGTTCCTGCGCTCCGTTTCCTGGCTGTGCTGGTTTCCTTCTCCCCGCCGGTTCCCAGCTCCCAGCGCAGTGCCGGGCCCTCCGCTCCTCCACATCGGTCTGCGTGGAAATCAGCTCCTAACGAAACACCTAACCTCACTCAGACGGCTCTTCCACAGACCGCAGGTGGCTTCAGCGAGGCCGAATCGCTCTCAGCCGAGCAGGAGAGGTGTGTGACAGCTGACCGCACCTGGCTGTGCGAGCCCCTCCTGCCGCCGTACAGAGCAGGAACTCCTCGGAGCTGCGGCGTCAAGGTGGCACAGGCGGCTCTGCACAGAAAGCTAAATTAAGGAAGAGTTCGGCGTCCACACCTCACCCGCTCCCCAGCACTGCTGCCCGATGTGCCACGCCAGGTATTGTCACGGGGAGGACTGGCACGCTTTCGTCCCAAGGGACCGGTAACATCTCTGGAAAGCGCTAGGGGTCCTGCAGGATGCAGCTGGGGCCATGCCATCCCGTGGGCTAAAATTCTTTGTTTTTGTTTAACATCCAGCTCCGTGTGCCTTCCTCCCCACTCCCTTCCCCTCACTGCCACCTGTAAGTCCTGAACTGCTTTTCCAGCTCCGTGGGCAGCGATGGATGTTGTCCACTGAGCACAACAAACCCCGTGTCCATGAGGACTTCTTGTTGCTCTTTACTCGAGCTCTGTTTCTAATCTTTCTGTCGTGCTTTTTGCTACTCTGCCTTTCCACAGCCACCCAGAGAACAGAGGTGATGAGTCAGAAAGGGAAGTTTAATAGTGTCCAGAAACAGAAATAACCAGAAAACCTCAAAGAGTTTTACTGCCTTTTTCTTACTGAGGACAAACAAGTTGTAATGAAAAAAAGAGAATCACATGGGTTAGTTTTGAAAATTACCGAACGGACCTGTCCAACAGCTCCTTTCAAAACAGGGGAAAAAGGAATCAGAAGGTTGGAGGAACTGTGGAGATTTTTTTTAAAATGTTTACAGGAGTTCAAAAGAGTGGAGGTCACTACAGGATACAGGCAGATCTATAAATTTTTAAACCAAGTTATTAAATATTCTGCTTAGCAAGCTTAATGGGTCAGACTGAGGAGGTGTGAACGGAAAACGAAAAAAGCGGTGAAGTCCAACACCCGTTAAAGGCAAAAGCAACACGCTGATGACTTCACAGGTTCCAGGACTTTGCTCATGCTATTGACAGCCCGTGGTTGGTCATCCTCCAGCAGCAGATCTCCAACCCCTAGCTAGTGGTGATGAAACGAATTCACAGTGAAGGACATGCCATCGTATGTGCGTGTTGTGCTGCGAACATGGCTATATGATTGCCCTTTTTGCAAATACTACTCTTTATATTCTTTTTGAACCTTAACGCAGATGTAAAACTAGGTAGGCTAAGGCTTAAGGAAAGGTTGTTATATTGTGCACAGGACATTCAGGAGTTTCCTTGACCTGTGCATCAATCAATGCACATAATAAGAAGACTACGTTCATGCTCTACAAAAACTAGGAAGTCATACAAATGGAAGGAAAACTTCAGAACTGCGAGTCTGGACGATCGGGTCCTTTCAGATTTGCTCATTTGATCAGTAGGCCAGAGTTAAAATTTTTAGTCAGCTTGGAACTCACTTCCATCTTTCATGCTGGCAACTCTGAATCATCTCTCTGCTGCTTCAACTTCAAAACAGGAAAAAGTGAATATGGTAACCAGCCATGGAGTCTTATAAAAATATTTCTGTGCTGTACAAAGTAGCTGAAAAAAGGCTTGACTCATCCCGTGAGCATCTTTCACTGTGCCCACATGGGCAAGCTTGAAGGTGTGTGGGGCACCCACCTAGTACTCCTTGCTGCAGCAACACAGGAACGTGAAGAGAAGGTACAGAAACAAAAGATCCAAGATGGAGGGGAAAGTTCACAACACTGTGCATCAGTCCTGATCTGGTTGACTTGAACGGGAAGACTACCACTGAGAGCAGAAAGGCTGCGACTTCACCAGAACGTGTCCCTGAGCTCTGTTCTGAATGCTTTTGCTCTTCTGGTGGCATAAACAGGCAGAAGAGGCCCTCGGGAAGTGTCGCTGGAGGAATTCTCAGAGGACTGAGCCATCCCCTGCAGCTGGTCGGTGAGTTCAGAGGATGAAGGGCATGATCCCGGGCTCTGTAATTGCATCTCCAGCGGCTGCTACGTACCACACCAAGCACAACTGATGAAAAAGGGGGGTTAGGCAGGAGGAAAAAAGATGAGATTTATATTTTATAGAGTTGCTCCTTTTACAAGAAGGCACCATTTTACCCGTTTTCTTGTGTTTAAAAACGAACTCACTCTTAGTGTCTACATGGTTAATAATCCATATGTGAACTTTTCCTTTCCTAATTAGTATTTTCTTTTAAACTTAGCAATACGTTGACTTGTGTCTCCATACATACCCATACACGCTCACTGATTACTGGAGCCAAACAAAAGCTAAAAAGGCAGTCGGATAAACAGTCATTTGCATGTTGGCTCCATCTTTAACAGTTCTGAACTATGTAAACAGTTCAACTGCATTACAGCGCATTTAAGCAAATAAAGGCAAAGAAAAGTGTAAAGTCAACCTCTGATTAATTTTATTTGGAATACTTCACCAGACCTTGGGTGTTTGATCTTCTATATAAACTAAAAAAACCACTGTCAAAAGGGACTAACAATAAAAATAAATTGCATTGTGGATGCAAAGAATGCTTTTAAGAAAGTACAACTGAGAAAAATATGCTAACAAATTTGGTTTAGAAATTATCATTACTGGGTTAACAATAGAACCTGATACTTTGCTTGCAGGTGTTTATCCTGCGTTCTCCTTAACACGCAACATGTAAACTCCCTCAAGGATTTTTAGCTACACATCATCTTTCAAAGTATCTGCTTGACTGAGTTCATTTTAAGGCTGTATGGTACATACGGATTTGGACTGAGTATTGAATAAAGCACAAAAGCAACCTCCATTTTCAGGACTTAGTGTTACACTAGAATCCAAAAGTATTTAAATTATCATTCCGTTAAATGCATACATTTTAACTTTTTGTTAGTTTGTTTATTTTAAGCAGGTACTATATAAGGATATTTCTCCAGAAACAGCATTAATTTGCTTTTTAACAAGATTCAACAGGATCAGAGGGGTAATATATATCATAGAGTTCAACATACAAAATCTATCAGCCCTAACCCATATAATACTCATCTTTAACTTACTTTTTTTTTTTTTGCTTTAAAGTGAAGAAAAAAACACCAAACAACCTTATTTGTGTTTAATCCTTTCAATGTTAACCAACGCCTTTCAAGGATGCAATGAGCTAAGCAGGAATATATAAATAGGGAGAATGCCTAAGCCATTAATTCTGATAACCTGGCTGAAGAAAGAGGCTCTACAGAAATGCTTTGTTTGTGATATAAATTATGTAACTATGTAAATGCCAGGCAAACAATGGTGGGCAAAGACTGCTAATGGAGCTTCACCAGCTTTTAGGCCTATAATGCTAACTGTACTGATGTTTTTCCAAAGTCCACACCTTTCAATTAGGACTAAAAGTCAGTGGTAAAATTCCAGCAGCCTAGGTTTGGGATTTTCTGATAAAGTGAAACTGACCTTGCCTATTTGTGGCCCAGCTGAATCTTGATGTAACACACTTGTTTTCCTGTAGATAATTCAGGAATAGATTTGACCCTGGAAGACTAATTTCATATTGTGTTGGAGTACAGTTAGTAACAGCCAATTTCGTGTTGCTTCCCATCAACTTCATGTGCCATTGAAGACTTGCAGCTGATAACGTAGAGAGGGACTGTTCACAAAGCAGGTGTTCACCACAGGTTAAATGCTTCATTTTGTGTGACACGGAGTAGAACTCATTCCTGGCAGGACTATAATATTGAGGCATATGATCTGTCACTGGACACGGAAAGAGCTTACCACCTTCTAAAACTGCTCCTAACCTATTCAGTTTGACATTTAAAAATGCAAGCTAAGATGTGACATTTATTAGGCTAATTGTTTTTATCATTCTTTTCCTTTAATTTTATAAAGACTAAAAAATAAATTTAAGTTCCTAATAATTCAGATGAAGTGTAAGTATACTGACATTCTCAGTTAGAGATCCGTTGACTTTTCCACGATGTTATATATATATGTAGATGTTCATTACAACCTAAATGCAGAAATTAGATCTTGAATTGGTTAAACTAATTGATCTGTGTAGAATGCCTGTCTTGAAGAGCTCTAATTAAAACAATACTTTTCAACAGACATCACCACCTTCCC
Source organism: Anser cygnoides (assembly GCF_040182565.1). Taxonomy (NCBI): domain Eukaryota; kingdom Metazoa; phylum Chordata; class Aves; order Anseriformes; family Anatidae; genus Anser; species Anser cygnoides. The sequence continues at coordinate 38,148,492 of NC_089874.1, read as the reverse complement.
CTTTTTCCCACGACTGAACAAAAACTGCATTTTGATCTCTTTAGGATTTTGCTTGTTTTTCTTCAAATTTATTAGCTTCTGTAATTATATAGTCCATTTTATTGTTAAATCAGAAACAGTAAGAGAACACTCTAGGGTTGGTATAGTCATTTTACAATGAGCATATCAGCTACAATACCTTTATCTAATGTTGTCATAAAACCAAACAAACAGAACCAGAACAGCAATTTTTTGACAAATCTGCTTATTGAGATATCGCTTATTCTGTAAGGAAGAAAATACTTGAAAAATAAAAAAGTTAAAATTTAGTTAAAAGCTTTACTTGTTTGGGAGCAATCTCATAAAACTTTTTAATATGAGCACTTCACTTCACAAAATGAAAAACTATTTACAACATTTTGCTTGCAGTTTGGTCACATTATCTACACACATTTGCAGAAGATCTTAGGCAAAATAGGTACGTATCTTTTTCTGACATAGGCTATCAGATTGATTGCACATTTTCCTTTTACATAATGGCTCTCCTATAGTGCACTGAAGTCAGTGATCACTGTCTAATTACATTCTCGTTTTAATTTATGGCTCAACAATAAAATCAATACCACTTCAAACCCAAATATCTGACTGGCTGAATGACATATAGTGTGAAACATGTGGATCCTACTTTCTTGGACCTCATTTTCAAAAGTTAGGTGCACAATAGTTCACCTTGCTAGCACAATTACCAACCTGTGCGAAGAAATAAAGGACCTGTACATCTAATCTGTTTGAAAATCAAGGCATCTTGTCAAATTCTGCGAACTGTTTTCCCTCTAATTACAGCTCATTTAAGAAATGTTCATTTCCCTACGGCACTATAATGAACTTTTCAGCACGCTATTACTGAATTACAGTATCTTTTACATATATACTATATTTTGGCCAATAACGTAATTTCCATGATACACAATATCATTGCCTTCACAAGCAGAGTTGCTACATACATTCACAGTTTCAATAGATTGTAATTAGCTTCTCCAGTTGTGCTTTGAAAATCCCAAATATTTTCCAACAGTAAGTGCAAAGCAAACGTCCTATGCAGCTACAATTGGTCACAGAGTTATAAACTCCATAATTACGAGAAGAGCATTCTCTCATTCTCCATTTTCATCACCTGCTTTTTCAGGTATGACCTCCAGGCTTCGACGAGGTTTTGAGATTTCTGCGTTTTCAGTGCCTGGCTTATTAAGTCCACATGAAAGAGTGGCATAGTGGATTTGTTTCAGATTCTCCAGTGCTTCATTTTTAGCATATTTGAGAAGATCAGCTTGTCCCTGCAAAACCAAAATACTATTAGAATACACAGTTGATAACAGGATTCTCTTCTCCTTCTGTTTGTTTCAGATTAATGGAATAGTTGCTCTGTTCAAAATAAGTAAATAAATGAACATGGATTACTTCATGTTTGTAAGCTGGTAACAACCAAGCTCCTTGCTTGCTCTGGAGCCAACTGATTGCATAAACAAAGGAATAGGGATCATTTCTATCTAACAGCTGTCAGGAAAGTAATCTGCGCTGTATTTTTAACCCGTGGGGACTATAAGTGTTTCTGCATCGAGAAAATTGTGAAGGCTCATTTTATACTTCAGGGAGCAAACTGTTTTGTTGTTGTTGTTGTTCTTTGAGATTTTTTTCCTAGCAATGTGATTCATTCAGTAGTAGCATGGTAAAGAATCAAAGTTTGACAAAACATAAAAAATGAAATTAGCAGGCCGGGAAACAACATGTAAAAAGGACAGTGATGACAGAGACCTCACAGGATTGTTTGCAGTTCAGAGCTACCCCTCTTTACTTGAAGTGTTACTCTTCGTAGTAATTAAGTTTTAACTAAAACTGTAAGAGAAACTGTCCCAGACTCGGGTGATTTGGCTCTGTCCTGTATTATCAGCTACTCCATCTCTTTGTGTTGATTAGAGCCCTCTAACTGCAACAACTCTCAGCAGCAGACTGGGGACTGCCTTCCCTGCAGCCCTTATCTGCCCACCCTGCCCGTGTGCAGGGAATGGACAAGCTCATGGTGCTGTCTGCCATCCCAAAGGAGAACGGCCCCACGGCATGGAGAAAAGCAGATGAGGTTTCAAAAATACTAGATCTTAAACAGTGTCATTTCCAACTGAAGGGGCAGAAAACAAATACACAAACATGCACACAAAAAAAACAGATACTATAGTTCCTTGATACTCTCAATTCATGTAACGTCTAATAAGGTACAAACTCTGACTGCACCTTTTCCTGTAATTGGGGGATTCACGTTTCTCATGTAAATCCTCCTGATTGACACCTCTCTTGAAGAGATGCTGACTTCCCTTGTAGAGACATAACTGCTCCATTGCCTCTCTTCCTCTGCCAAATAAGGCTGAAATCCAACTTTTTGATTTCAAAAATAAAGAGTTACAATGGCAATCAGAAAAACATGTGTGCACTCATGTTGTGCTGTTTCAACCTCACTTCTTTAGCAAGGCAGAATATAAATACCACCCCATGAAGTAAGCAGAATTACACATTTGAAGCACACAAATTCAAAACATATATTGCTTTCTACCCCCTACCCTTATCCAAGACTAATTGCTGGAGTATTTTTTCTGATTACAAGACAGGAAAAAATCTAGAAATACACCAAACATAGCAAAAGCCTCAGTAATATTTTCTCCTAAGGAAAACCAGGGATTCTTTTTTTTAAAAAAAAATCTTTTTTCCAAACTGACAAACAACTAAAAGCTAATTTAAAACACTCCAGCAGACTAAATGAGTCATATCTGGAGTGCATCTGTTTCTAGCCCAAGTTCTGTTTTACATGGATTAGTATAATATACTTCTGGAACTTTAATCAAGTTGTTTATTATAGGCAGAGCTGCTAGCAACAGTCTATTAATAAGGTTGCCTAAAACTCCCCATTTAGAAAAAAAACCTGCTGTCAGTTGCTTATATGCTTGCCAAACTTTTACTACTTGAGCTGATATTCTCTACGTAGGATTTTTGCCACTAGCAGATTTTATTATTACTGTTTAATATTATTCTTTAACCTCATCCATATGGCTCATTCAGTTCTGAGAATAAAGACAGGAAAATGCTGTCAGAATTTTTTTAACAACCTTCCATCCTTCCCCCCAACCTCCCACTTAGGGTAGGGACTTGCAATTCAAATGACTTAAGGAACCCACAGTTGCAGATCCAAGTTATGAGCTTTTACCAAACAAAAATCAGATTTTGAGCGTGGCTAATACAATCACGCAGGATTTCATTCTAGGTCTTTCTTCATCTCCAGCATGTGGCAAGACAACGTGTATTCCATTCTCACACAATAAAAAATGTGCGTTAGAAGAAAATGGTTGGTTTTCCCTGTATGGCTTCTCCAAGTTGTCCTACCACCAGGATTTGGTTACCAGTGAAGACAGCCCAAAAGCCAGACTGGAGGAAGGGAAGGAAGAGCCTGGGATGGTGACTCTGGCAAGGAGAAGGTGGAGAAAAGGAGGAGGCAAAGGGCAGTCTCTGGGGCTGAGCTGGCAAGAAGGCTAGGACTGCAGAAAGGGAAGTTGGATTGCATTAGGCAAGGTAGTAACCAGGTAAGACTGAAGGAGGAGATTGTGAACTAGCAACAAAACTACAAATGCAGTGCAGGAACACAGAGACCAAACTGGACGAGGTGACAGGGAAAGGAGACAACGATTGGAACTGGAAAGTAAACAGATCTGACAAAAACCACCATGTTGAATGAAGCCTGGAAATGGTAGTCAAGTAGAAGGACTAACAATTCAAAAAAGAGCAAGAGAACTTGTCAATGAGATTAAAAGCTGGTGAGAAAGAAAAACAAGCAAAAATGCACAACAGCTAGAAGACTGTAGAATACAATGAAATCAGGTAAGGTGATGGGAAAACTAAAATTAACACTCATAGGAAGCATCTCTGGAGAAGAGGGGACAATATGAACTGGAAAGCAACAGAAAAAAATCTGCCAGAATAGAAAATTAGGCACCAAGTGGGAAAAGAGCACCGGATGGAGGAGAGAGGGGAGGGAGGAAGCCAGGGGTTGGCAGGAATGGCTGGGTTTTCAGCAGGGAGCTGCGATCATCTGGACAAGACTGAGGATGATGAACTCCATACACAAGAGTAGATCTGGGATAAGAGCCTGGATTATTAGAGGCAAGAGGGGTTCAGACTAAACACATTTGGCCTAGTGTTAGTCAAGTTCAGACTGGGGTGAAAAAGTAAAATGAATCTGCGTCCATTAGATACTCTCTTCTCCAACACTCAGAATGAAGCAATTGATTTCTAAATGCCTCTGAACTCAGAAAACCATTTGTGAAAACAACGGTGTTGTCATTATCTACCAGCATGTCTTGAGCCAAAGACAAAGAGCCACCCAGTGCTACCAAACATGGCCCTAGCTCAAGCGAGAGAGGTCTGTCCAATTGTCCTAGCTCTGCTGATGCACCAGCATGAAGCCATACGCTGAGGAAAAAAAAGTATGCATCTTAAAAATTCAAGCTGTAGTCACAGTGAACACTGTTGAGCAGTAACACAAAGCATTTGAAAGGCAGAAAAATTGAAAAATCATCCAGATCTGAAAAATGGCCACCAATTATAAGACCTCACAGACCTTCCTTCTAGCTGTATATCAAATTTCTCTTGTCCAAGGGCTCTCAAGAAGTAGTGCTTTTATACTCCTTAAAGGTAAATAAAAACAAAACCAAAATGGTTCCTATCTGTTCTCGTATCTATGAAATGAGATGCCATGTTGCAGACAATCTGACAGAGTAACTAGAACATCTCAGCACAACTGCCTTCTTAATCTGGTATGTATTCGCTCATGATTTTTGGATAACAGGTTCTCCAGTGAGTGTCTGAATACTGAAGTACCGTACAGATGACATTTGAAATAACTGCATAGGCACCTTCTCCCCCGGAAATTCTAAGGAACTACATTACAAATGACTGGGCTTTATCTCAGGGTCTGGGAGCCCGAAGCTTGTATCAGGAACAGTAAGAAGCTGGCATCACTTTCTCAAAACCTCTGAACAGGGGGCTGCTCGGTATGCCGTAACATTCTGCAGTGCTCCGTGTCCAGCTGACTTGCTCTCGGTGCACTCACAGAATCAGGCCATAAAGGACTTAGCTTCTTAACTTCTCAAAATGATTTTAATTAAGAGCCAAAATCCCATCAGTCTAGCAACATCGAGATACTAGTAGTTTTCAGTATCTTAATTGAACTAGGATACGGTTTTTTCTTCTGAGCACCTACAGGAGCAACTACGGGGGTAAGCAGCAGGTTTGGGGGGCTTTATGAATGCCCGTGGTGAGAACAGTGCTGCCCGTACAGTCAGTCCACATCTAAATACACAGATTGAATACAGGTAGTTCATCTGAATTCAAACATGCCATACAGTTTCAAATTAGAAAAAAACAAAATACTTTAAAATAGCAATTGTAACACATACACGCACATATAGATATTTGTTAGATAAGTGAGCTGTTCTAACAAAGAGTTCCCATAGAATTAAGCTGTCGATTTCGTTATTTTATCAAACTTTCCGTTGCATCAACTGTAGTCGAAATGTCCCAATTAAAAAAAAAGATCAATATGTGCCTTGAGGGCAAAATGCAACTTAATCGGTTTGGAAAATGTATCAGCCAAGCTGTATGACCATGCTACGACTCCTCTGTGAGGAGCTGATGATAGTGCTCATACAGAATTATTTAGTGATGCTGTTCAGAGCCACAGAGCATTTCCTAAATCATAGCCAAGAAACTACGTGAAATACTGTTCCAGATTACAAGTAGAATAAAAAGTTCAATCTATCTAAGCACAGCACTGCCTTTGGTGTGTCGGTTGCTCGGTTGCCTTGCTGAACAACAAAATTTGGGGTCACTGAACAGACCAGATTTTATGTTGTTCAAAAGAGAAGTTAATTTGAAGCAGACAGGGAATTCAAGAGAAAAAAAAAATATTCTTCAAGTGGCTTCATAGATTGTCACTCTCCTGATCAGTTTTTACTCCAGAAAATGTGGGTATTCAATTTCCATCCCTGTCCTCACATACTTTTTAGAGAGCTGGAAAAATGGAAAACAGAAATGGAAAACCATAGTACTAGATCAAAATTATGATTGCAGGAAGAGCAGTGTCTTAGAATCTCATAGACTTTTTAACTATGTCACTCAAGACAAGTTACAGTTAGAGTCTGTAGTTAAGAGTCCAGAGTGAAAAAGTTCAGTGTGTTTTACTTCAAGCAAATCACAAGCTCTAACTTTCTGTGTATCTAAATGTGAATAATAATACTTAATAGGAGCCTATGTGAACTGTAGGATTTGTGAACTGTAATGCTGGTAAAGAACTTTTAAGACGTTACAACATACATGAACTTTTTGTAATAAGACCTCCTATTACAGTTTAGACAACAAGTTGATTAGACATCTTACTGATTTTTTGATGAAGTATTAAGTATGGGAAAAACTGTACCTTCCTATAGAAGGGACATTAATCTGGAAGCAGAAAAAAAAATTAAGTCAATGTTGAAGAGATTTCCTGAATAATCTCTTTAGAAGGAAGGCCTAACTTCATAATTACGTTAATCCTAAAGATACACAAAGAAGCCCTTCAGTGCTCCCAGGAGCCAGATCTCCAATGTGGGTTGTCCAGTTCCTGGCTTATGCAGAAATCATGATTTCACAGGTCAGTCATTCATCAACTGCAAATCCTTCCCCCAGCCAGCCCTTATGTTCTGAATGGAAAGCAGAGATGAAACAGAGGTACTGCTGCTGTTTCAGGCAGCATTAAAATAGATTTCCTTATCCAAGCTGTATCTGATCCTCTTGACAGAAAATTAAAGGGTAGAATCTATTTCCTTTACATTTGCCCAAAGCTACTGAACTGACTCCCCTCCTCTTCATCTCCTGGGTAGTATCAGTTTGTACTTGACACATCCCATATAGCATCTTCAGGAAATTCTGCTCTATTAAAGGAAAAGTGACAATCTGGTCCTTTTATTTTTAAGCAGAACCCACAAACATATTTGTAGAATGTATTAACTGTACACACTGTAGCAAATTCAACCCCTTTTTGATTGACTTTTGCATTGAACTTCTGAGGTGTAAAACAAGGGGGACAGAACAATAAGCAGCACAGTGAAAAGCTTAAAAGCTGGAACTAACACAGAAAGCAGAAATATGTGTGTGTTACTGCTTTTCTGTAGTGGTGCACTGTAAAGAGAGGTGGTAGGGAATTCTATTTTCAGTAATAAGAACTAAAAATAAAAAAATAAGTCAGAGAAAATTTTCTTTCTAATTAAAACAGATTTTCTAGTTTAATATAGTGATGAAATATTTGATTGAGTGGGAGAGAAGAACTCATTAGTAGATGTAAACACAAAATTTGAATAATTTGGGCTAGAAGGATAGTGTCAAGGGAATAAATTAGGAGAGGCAGTTTTGCTGTCTCTATAAATTTTGTTATTCTCTGCTGAGATGAAAGACTAGAGATAAGAAACTTGTTCCACATTTGAGTTTCCTGAGGGTTTCTAGCTGAAAGCTTTTTTATATTACATCACTTAATGTTGTGTAAAAACATAAGCAAATGTGCTCAATAGAAGGCAAAGAGAATCTCTAGATCATACACACTCATCTTACTCCAGTTTGGATTATTGATATATTTTGCATGTATCATTAATCACCATTCCTCACTAACTGCAATAGCAACAGCCTCCCTTTTGTTTTTCAATAACTGCATTAACCTGAATACTCTCACTCCCTTTGAAATCACAGAAAAGGGTTTAAACAGCAGCACAGCTTCCACCCAGCCCGAGTAGCTTCACAGAAATCAGTACTCGTTGTTTCACCCATGTAAAAAATTCACGTTGACGGTCTGCTGTGTTTTCAAGGTAATATAAAATAAATTGAAAATGATCATAAAAGTGAACAAATCTAGTTGAATTGTGACACAGTAATGACCCATAACAATATTAGAATGTCAGCTGTGAATAGAAAAATACAATAGCTAACCGAAGGATGACACATTACCTTTAAAATTGTAATATTCCACGTAAAACTTTCTACTGATTTTTGCAGTTTTCTTTCTTTCAAGCCTTCTCTTGCTCCTATATTGTGCAGGTTTTCATGAAACTCCATTGCTGTGGAGAGAAAAAGAGGGAGGAATGTAGCATTTTTGTTATCACAGAGACAGTGATTTGAAACTAAAAAGGCAAAGAACAGTGAAAAAGCTTCAGAAATTGTATTCTTCAAGCACAAATATATCTGATCTAGTAATCCAAAATTAAACAACATGCCAATACACGCTGATCTCTCTAGCCAAAATCCATGCTGAAGTACCTGTTGGGTCACTGCCATAGAAACACAGAGCCAAACAAATATTTACTATACAAAACTATTCTTAAATCACATTTAAATATGTCACACTACATGTAAAGACCTTTTTGTGGATCTCTAGAAAATGGAAGCAGCAATTTCATGAAATATTATGTCTCAACAAATTTATTTTGTGCCTTGATCTAGTACACACTAAATTTACATCACGGTTGTCCAGATAACAGCTTACATGCTGGGACCCATGCAGAAAACAGCCTTCTCACCTTACCCTGAGGGAAAGGCACTAAGTGTGAAATGGCGGTGCCAAGCAAACCACCAAGGACATTTAACCATACTCATGTAAAGTGCTGTGTCCACAGACCCTGTATCTGACAAACCCCCAACCAAAAAACTTCTTGAAAAATCCAGATTATCTTATTCATATTATATTTCCCAAAACCAGATTTCTAACCAGTTGAGAAATTAAAGTTCATTCATCCATCACTGTTTCCAAGTATCAGTTTCCTGTTCACATCATCCAAAAAAAAATTTCTCAGTATGACCACAGAAATATGATCCATAGATCCATAATTACAGCACTACATTTTGAGAGCCACCATGAAAATACAGATTTTCTTATGTGCTATCATTTATCCTCAGACTCTACCGGTGAACTTTTGGAGTTCTGTACTCAGGTTCTCAGCAGAATAAATAAATCAGCAAGGTGCATGGAAAATAAGCAGGTGACTTGCAATGTAACCCCATTACCAGCAGTTCATAAACTGAAAAAAAAATGTGAAAAGAGGTAGACTAGAGTGCATGCAGTACATTTACAGAACTACAGTAATGGTGTACTAGCCTCATATCCACCGTTATAAATAATCCCCTTCAAATCCAACCCCATGGCAGTAGTGTTTGACAGCAACCTTGCACCAAAGCTACTCAGAGATTAAGAATAATGCTGAGGTCCTGCATGACCAATGGCTTATTGGTGCTTTGCAGATTACAGATTCTAATTTATACAATGTCATTAGTAAGTCAGACATGGAGACAATGGTGGCCGTGTGTTCTGCTAACCAGAAGGGCGTGTCTATGGTGCACTGACTATTTTCTATGACGACCCCCTTCTTTCTTTACACTCATGCTAAGTTGCATTTCTATTTTGTCAAAGCCGTTCAACTCCAGCTAAATACTCCAAGCAGTTAGTATCAACATCTCATTGCCCTTTGTCAAAAAATGAAAGGAAGCCAAATCATCCCACCAAGGTGCACACGTAAACCCTTGGCAAACAAGTACTGTTTGATCACACCCCTCTCCTCAGCTTTTCTTAGGCTGGACGGGCAACTCCCCATTACCACGGTAAACTAAACCTATCCTATTCTAAGCCTAAACACGCAGCCAGAGACATGTAGGTTTGAATTACATTTCTGTTTCTATTACTACTTTGCCAGGTACATTTAAATGGATTATTTCACCTCTTAGTCTCATTTTTTCCATCTATCGATCGGAACTAATGACATTCCCTGCAAAATACAAGGCAACCTGAGCTTTAGTTACAAAGTATGAATGCAGTACAGCATTTATTCTTGACTACTTTTTTCCTGGTATTCCCCTTCTTTGTCCCTGCTTGTTTTTCTTGTGTTTTATCTTGGAACTGACTATTTCGTGCATTAATAGTGGCAAAGTAGTAACAGAAGTTTTAAATTCCAAAACAAAACCAACTTCTTTGAAGATAACAAGAGGAAAAAAAGGAAGAAACAGCATTTCATTCACAGCTAAATTAATGACTAATGACAAACACGTTCATACAGTCTCTTAAAAGTGCCTCTCAGATAAGCTTACGGAAAACCCTGAATTTTAACTGTCTTTTTTTACAGATAAATTCACAGAATTTTTTATCTCCTTCAAAGTAAAACTTCAGCTCTTGCCATCATTACGATACAGTAAGCAAATCAATTTTATAAAGCTTAATTACTTCTAGAATTATTAGTCTATTAGTATTTTGAACTGCCTGGCATTTTTTGGATGATAACAGTCCTTCTGCTAACCTGATTTATCGCTCTTACTATGTTTTCTGCATATACCACCCGTTTAATCGAAAAAAAAAAAGTTGTTCATGCTTTCCATTTTACTTGCCCCTGCTAAAAATATATCATCTAAAAGTTTCCGAGCAACCATGGAAATTATATTGAATGCCAGAGAACTGTAACACAATGGCAATGTCGTTATTAATGTATAGTCATATACTTCCGGTGAAGAAAAAGTCCCTGAAGTATAAAAAAGTTCCATGAAAGAGCAAAATGACCTCACTGGGTTGGATGGGGCCCTGGGCAACCCGACCTAGAGGGTGGCATCCCTGCCCATGGCAGGGGGGTTGGAACTGGGTGCTCTTTAAGGTCCGTTCCAACCCAAGCCATTCTATGATTCTATGACCTCCTTTTCCCTTTAAAGGACAGTTTTTTAGATGACCAGACAACGTGCTTGGTCTACACTTTGAACAGATGCATTCTTGACTTTTATATTTGGTGTTATACTGAAAGCCAATGTGAAACATAAATATGAACACAAACAGTATATAGTTGAACAAGAATAGCTCAGAAGATGATATAGGAGGAATCAAGGAAACACGGACCCCACAAAGTACTTCTGCATCACTCCAAAGTGTGCATTTGATCTGTTCAGTGGAGTCATTTCATTTTGCTGCAACCTGCACAGCAAATAGCCACTGAAAATAATGCCTGTGTGACTTCAGTGTTGGCCAGAAAGTATCCCTAATTCCCACCCTTCTTCAGAAAGGTCTGTCGCAAATAAATCAGATTAAGCTCTGAACAGCATCTTATGCTTCAAATATACAGAACCAAAGGCTATCTTCAAAATTAAAGGAAATATTTTATTAACTTTGCAGAATATCGTAACATCCCTAAACCAAAACTATTGTCATCTGTAACTAACAACGTTACTGTAATACTAATCTAACATCAAAGGAAGCACTACATCTCTCAGCAGGCTGATGGGAGTGATCTGTCTAAACATGAAACCACTCAATTTAGGAGACCAGCAGAAGGACTAATATGACAGCCATAGAACTCCTACTGAAAGCTCTCCACTTCCCTCTCCAAAAAACAATTTTAACAATCATCAGCATAGATACTTATACTAATGTGTACAGACTCTAAATTATATAGTTATACGATTTGAAGCTCTCAGGAAGGGTTGATGTAGTTGACTTACCAGGTATATTTCTAAAGAGTAATAGCATTAAAAAAGAGCTGAGAAAGGTTCAGAAGAAGAATCTCTGTGCAGAAACACCTGGCTAAATGAGAACTGCAATAAAATTTTGTCTCTACAGAAAATTACAGTTGGGAGGAGAGACAGCTCCTCTCACGCTGAGAGAAGTCATCTGTGATAGATTTGTTGATCCCAGTCATCATAATTGTGTATAAAATGACATAAAGCACAAGAACAGCAAGCTGACTTATTAATCATACAGATTTAACTGGGTAAAAATCAACAGCTTGAGTTTTTTCTAGAAATAGGTGAGGCACCCATGCTTCTGAACAGCTCAAGAATGACATCGCTCATCTATCTTTTGCATCTTATGCAGTTACTAATTATACTATCAGAATTAATCTAGTTTATTACTAGTGCAATGAACTGATGGCAATTTAATCCATCCCATTTATTACAATGTTGAAAAGAATTTTTGCCTCTATAAAAATGTTAAAGAGATTATCTAATCTTGAGGTCTATTTCGACCTACTGTTTTGAGCAAACACATTACTACTGATGAGTGATTAAAACCTGTCTTTTAAGTTAACTGAAAGAGCTCAGTCTCACTTGTGAATTGAAGTGCATTGACTTACACCACCTTAAGCTACGAGGTTTCACTTCATATTCATTAGAAAACTACATATGGCCAATTGCTGTGTAGGTATTGAGAGCTGAGATACTTGTTTTTTTTAAGGAATCCTTAGCAAAACAGTGAGCACAATATTGCTATGCTGTATTTCTAAAGCCAAATTTCTACTTTATATACTTGTTCGTTTTCATTGATGAAAACTTTCTTGCCAAGAACATGATTTACAAAATTTGTATTTGAGATAAAATTATACAGCAGGTGGGCTTCTTGTACTTTTCTTAACAAATAACTTTATCAATGAAATATCAAAATGATAAAACTTTGGTAATAAATACATATACCCCATATCCCCTACCTAGTAGTCCTAATATGAAATGGATAGCACGCATTTTTCCATACCTACATAAAATACATACTGCTAACAGATACTGCAAATACTGAAAATATACTGTAAATAAGCTCTCAACGTCTTTGATTTAAAAGCAAAACGAGCATTTTTCAGAAGATTTATAAAGGAGTAATAAAAATTACATAAACATTAAATATTTCTAAAATTTGAGGAGTATACCAGCCACCTCTTGATTAGGTTACTATATATTGCAGCTCAATTACTATTTACACTCTTCTCAAATGTTTAGAAAGCTTCTGTAAATCAGTTGCATACAGAAAATTGTTCCTTACAAGGCAAAAAAATTCAAGAAAGCACTTCAGGTTTGAAAATTTTTCTTCTTAGGAAAGGAAAGAATTCTAGGAAAGCATTTAAGCTTTAAGTACCCATTTCCACACATAAATGTTTAATCTGTGCATATAACTGCTATGTTTGCCCCCATCTTTGAAAGCCAGGGCTTTAATTTTTTACAGAATTGCAAATGTTTCTTAGTATTTTTCTTTCAGCTTATATTGCTTGAACACTCAGGTATTTCAACCTCACAAATAATTTCTACTTAAAACAAGGTTTATCAGAAAAGTGATCGAGAAAAGAGCCTGGTTACCAGATCACATCTCCAATAAACCACATACATCATGTCAAAGAAGCCATGTCATGGAAATCAATATACCTATAAATTCTCAGGTAATTTTGCTTGCAGAATGCTTCTATACAAAAATTAAAATGAACTTTAATGAATTACTACTTAGTGCACCTCTGTATCAAATCAGTATCAATTCCAGCTGCAAAATCTGAGTTTTAACAGGAACTAGGACTAGATTCACATGTAATTTCAAGCACCTACTTCCCAGTGAAGTCAACTGGAACATTTTACATCATAAGTAAAGAACCAGATTTTTTTTTCAGATTCTGAGATTTTTCTGAGATTCTTTTTTTTTTTTTTTCAGATTGCTGTGCTTTGGCTTCAAGAAGTTCCAGGTCTGAATTATACGCATTTAAAATATTTAGATTAATACTTGATAAAATAATACATTAACCAAATTAGTTACTCATTTTTTTTTAATTATTTCAACTTGTTTGGCAATGGTACAGCAGTACCTTCTTAGTAGGTAGAAATGTCTCCCAGACACAGATAGCCATGTCCCACCTCTACAGATAGTTAAATGTGCCTGCTGCCCCTTTATTCTTCAAAAGTAGGGAAGAAAGATTCTATGCCTGAGATAACCTTCTTACCCCAACATCCCAAACTGTAATGGCATCACAACCTGCCTAATGCCATCCTCTCTGCTAGGACAAAATTAGTATTTAGTCTTTCAATCCCAACTCTTTCAGTTCCATATTTCACAATAATTCAATTTTCAACATAAGGCACCTTCTTTAATGCTGGTGAACCAGTAGGAGATAAGATGGTCTCACAATACGCCAAAATTTTTATGAACCACTGTCAGAAGAGATTCAAAGTAGCTGCTGCACCAAATTTATGTCCTCTTTATAAGAGGACATCTGTAACATCTGGCTATGATTTAATTACAATGTTATTACTTCCGTAAGTTCAGTAACCAGCTCCAACTTCCTAAACACTTTCAAGAACAGTCCTAAGCACCATTAACTTTCTAGACATCACAAAATGTTTATCAAGCTATGAAACACAAACCCACACACCAACACTTTTTGTGTACCTCCAAAAAAAGCAGTCATACAAAACACACTGAAAACTAGGCCTTCGCATATTAAAATATTTGTCCTGAAATGAAGACTCAGGATTTCTCAAAAACTTTAATCTACAAGGACACTCCTGAATGAGGACAGACTATATTTCTGAATGTAGGTGGAGTTAAGACACTACGACATATGAGACTGAATTACTGCTGTCAATAAGGGCAGAAACACAGAGCTGAGAGGGAGGATAATATTTTTTCCACAGCTGCTGCTTCCATCTTTTATTTATCAGCCTTGATCCTCAAGAGACACCAATGAAAGTCTAAGAAAAAAAAAATACTAATTTTATTGAATGCTAGAAAGCACAGATTTAATAAAGACACTGATTTATGGCATATTGTAAATTCTCCCAGTCTTCAGATCCTGCTGAGCTCACTTTGTTTCATTGTCAATAGTAATTAGTATCACTTTCTGTTCCACAGGAATGTTATTTCTGTTTTCTTTAATAATACCTTCTTCTCCAGAGTAGTTGGTTACATTTTTCTTTCAAACTGCCTGATTAAAACAATTAAGTTAACTACAGAGCCATTTCCCCAGCCTATGCTCAAACTCAGGATTTTTTGTTATTGTTTAAAATATGAAGAAGGGGATGGGTATTTGAAAGCCTGCTCACCTTTTTCAAGTACAGCCCTTCAGCTAATACAAAATTTGTCTTTTAACCATACTGATTACTAACTCTGTTTTTTCTTAACCTCCATCTATGGATAGGTTGGAACTTCTCTTTAGTCTTTACAGCTGTTGTACTTGTTATGTTGTCACATTTAGGTAGACAATCTGATGGAGGGGATAAAAGGACTCCTCATTCTTTCCTGCTGTTTTGGAATAGATTGCAGTAAGGATAACAATACAGCCTTTGATCAGATTTTAGTACACAAAGTATCTGATATACTTGTGCATTCTAGTGTACTTCTCTGTATCTTCAGGGATATAATTATTCTTGTCCCTTTAATCAGTTTAATCATAGAAGGTGACTGCAAAAAGATATGAACTACAAGCTAATATCAGATTAATTTTGTAAATATTTCTGTACTAGGGAAAGGCTATTTAAATCAAGAATACTATTTTAGTCTCTTACCACTATATTAAGACTTCTAGTACATAACCATATTTGCCAATCATTTTTGCTCGCTGACATTGCTGAAAGTTGAACATGCAGTTCTAGATATTCATCATTAATATGATCTGGTCTTTTACTGGGCTAGAATTGCATTAACAATAGAAAAAAAAAAGCTTTATGTGAAGGGGAAAACTCAGAAAATGATGCAAAGTCTGTGTTAGTTTAAGTGTTTAACCCGTACAGTCTTGCATGTACAGTATTTAAAGATAAATCTACTTGGCAAGATAAATTGTAAATGAAGTTGAATGGAGCTAGCACTAAGGTTGCGAGCATATAAAGAAGGGCAGAATGGGATCTGAATGTGTTAACAACCAGAATGCAAAGACTCTAGAATCCTAAGACTGTATTTCATCTATAAACGTAGGCTATAGCCTATGTCACCTCTTCTGGTGAGGACAAACTAGGATGTTCAACAAATGATTATTTGAATTGTGAGAATGACATAGAGATATATTTAGCCAGGTGTACATGGCTTCCTCAGAGAAGTGCTAGGACAGTTTCAATCTATTCTCATTAATTTATTTATGAATGATGGAGGCTCAAACTGTTTGATTTCTTGACAAGACCATAGTGTTTTGAATCAAAAACTAAAATGCAGGAAGATGCAGCTGGGAGTAGAAATGCAGGAAGATGCAGCTGGGAGTAGAAACTGAGATCACTGAGAACATCAAAGAAAGTATGAGAGATGTATGCTAAGAATCACCAACTCTTGTACATGATATATCAGATTCTCATAAAAAAACACCACCATCCACGGTATTAAAATGAGTTATGCACAAGGAACAATATAAGAAGAAGTACAGCATATGACTGGTGTGAATAACAATGTAGATGAAGATTAAAGCATAATGGAGAGCAATGATTTATTCACAAATGCTAAATTAATCCAAGTCCAGTTCTCCATGCTTTTACCCCATGATAGAATATGGCTTCAATAATATTCAAGACACGAGAGACAGACAGGATTATAGAGCTGGGGCGTATATACACAGCATACGTTGAGCTGCTGTGGAGCTGTACCTGGAGATGCTTAGTGGAGTTGCTTGAGGCAGAAGGATAAATAGAAGAGAAAAAAAAAGGTAGAAAAAATTGATTATACATAGTAAAAGGAGAAAGAAAAAATGGTAAAAATGATTCACTGAACACAGAAAGTAAGTTGAGAGGCATACCAAGAAAAGCAGTGCTAAGAATATGCCCTTAATTCACACCTTTCCATAACTATCAGAGACAGCCTACTGTGCTAAGAGACCCTCATTATTATGTTGCATTTGTATGGGTAAGTGTGGAGAAATTGTTTAAACAATTTGATAGCTGGCTTAGAAAAAATGGGAATAGGAAGAAAGTGGAGAAAAGCAAGTATTTCAGAAGAATGGAGCCAGGATTAAAGGGGCCTGTTGGGAAAAAATGTTGGGAAAAACTAATCTAGTCCATATACTTAGTCAAAAGTGGTCCTCAAGATTTAATTATAATAAATTTATTTTCCTCTATTAAGTAGTTTACCTAATCTGTATATAACATACAACATTATTCTGCATCACATACGCTTTTTTTCAGTGGACTCTAAGTCTAAACCCAATTTAGGCTGCAAATAATCAAAACAAATAGTGAAAGAAACAGCTCTGTAAACACGCAGTTTTGCCGAAAGGGTTTAGCAGTTAACAGTGGTGAGTTTTAGCTATTAGAACAAAATTGATTTTATTACTTTGGTTTTCAACTCCAAGAAGAAGTTGCAGTGCTTGTATGGACATTATTGTAATCTTTTTTGCATGCAGCATGACATAACTTCTTCCCAATTGGTATTGTGCACCATGTTTATCTTTGACAGCGTCCAGAATGGCTGGAAGTTCTTGAAACTGTATCCTGTTTCTGACATCGCTGATAGACTGCACTGGAGTACATATTAGAACATGTACTCATTTTCTGTCTTTTACTACTTTCATTATTTAATAAAGCAAGTCCCTGCTGTTTTTGTTACTGTACAGATGGAATAAATAAGACGGTCCCTGCTCCAACAACCTGGAATCAAAGCATAAGGAAAAAGGAGAACAGATGGGTAAAGAAAGAGGGGGGAGTACAAGGAAGCAATGAAAACTATTTTTGCTAAGGTAGTAGGAGGGAATGTGTCAATCTAGCTATATTTGTAGGAGAATTTTAAAAACCAATTCAAAGGAAGTAGCCTTGTGGATGTTTACAGTGAGCGTGTGGGACAACATAATAGAAAGCAAGATGACGGCTTACGATCTATCAGGCAATGGAAACTCTTGCTACTAAATGAGCAAACACAAAAAAATAAAAGCAGCTCAGTCTTGACGTACAAGAAGAAAATAGTAGAGACACTAACATAGAGAGAAACATCATCAAAATGACACAAGGAAAATGATGTACGTAAGGTAAAACTAAAATGGTCAAACAGAGAAAAGAATAGTGGTGTTGAGATGTCGGAAGGTAAGAACCCCGAACAAGAGTTCTGGCTGTACAGATGAACAGGGAAGATTATACCTCTAAAATCATACAGAAAAAAGGAGATATAAATGATCAGCACATAATGATCACACATGCATAAGTTTGTATTTATGCATGACGTTAGCAGTACACTGACACCATTGGAACTGTATACAAGAATTTCATGTCCTTCTTGTAGGTCAAGGATAGTTGTTTTTTTTCCCTATGCACGTTAATTTAGCTTATCGATGTTACATTTCACAGACTGTTTTTATAACTTTCAGTGTCACAAGATCCTCCTATACTGTCTCACAGTCAAATCTAGCTTTGATTACACTCAATAATTCTTTGTCACCAGCAAACTGTGCTCATTCATTATTTGATGCTGATCATTTAGTGAATACTTGGAATATCACACATCCTGCTGAGACACTGCTGAACACCAAAATGAATACCTAACCTTTAGTTCTCTCTTTTAACCAGTAATTAGCTCAGACAGTATTTGAATTAAAGTGAAAGAATACAACCAGTGATTCAAAAGAGAAGTGGAAGAATGATGTGAATTGGGTACAAAGGAGGCCAGGGATGGGATAAGGTGACCTGGATATTCAAATTCTTTATTCCAGAGAAGACAGAGTAGCATTTTAGGTCTTGCAACAGATTAAGGGGATAGACTGGATTATCTTTTAACTCCATTTTTAGCACCTACACTCTATTTTCTTGCACTAACTTCAGCTGGCTTAATAGCAACAAAATAAACGGTGCTGCCATTAATTTAAAGTAATTCTGATACTTTCTTATTACTTTCTAATTATTTCTTATTCTCATTCTGTTGAAGAATGAGGACGGGGGAACCAACACAATATTGTTTTCCAGTATCTTTTCATTAGTTAGTCTGGCTAAAATGTTTTCAATAATTATTTAAGAACAGAATTTGTTGAGATGAAGTTAATATGCAGATAGGAAGAAACCAGAAAATATTTTTGATATGGTTTAATTTTTAAGAAACGAGAGAACAGAAGTTTACTAAACATTTTAATTTTCATAGACAATATTAACTGCAAAGAACCTGAAATTCTGAAAAGAGAAGAGCCATAGGAAGAATCATATCTTTGCTTATTCAACAGGTTATCAACTTAAGTAAGAAATAAAGGTACAGTTATTTTAAAATTAGTTCTGAAATTTAAAGGAGGCCCAAAAACTTATCATTAAATTTAAGCTAGAGAACGATTTAATAGAGCAAATCCACCTTGTATTTGACAGATTCTTCTTACAAACCTGCTAATGACAACAAAATTTTACTGCTTATTGGCAACTTATCAGTTTTTCTTATTTTTGTAGCTTTTTCACTCTTTGAGCCACAGCACAAAACAAACAAAACTGACAAGGGCGTAGTTTTACTTTTCCTTTATCTCAAACTACATTGGAAAATGCATAATCCTTTACTCAGAATTAATTAGAGTAGCATCTACTGAGATCATGAGATCGATTAGTCTTAAGAAAATCTTTGAAAAATCATTGATATTATAAGGTAACTCAATTCTGCTCATTCATCTTAAAAAGTACCTTGATGCTGCATGGCTGAAGCTGCCCTAAATAGCAGGATCTATTACATAATCCATACTTAGGCTTATATCATTGTGCTGTAGGTTTCTCATTTAAATGAGATCAAAATCTCTCTTCACTATTTAACATGGGTTTAAGTCTTTAGCCTTCTTAAACAAAGGATTCTTTGACCCAACTGCACTTTGTGTCTAATAAGGTTGCAAGACACGGGAAAATCAGACCAGTGCAAGTTTACTGGAATCTGTCTGAGCAAGTTGCCAACAATCTTTTCTAAAGGTAGCAATTCTAAAAATATGAGGAAAATAGACAATTGCCTCTCACCAAGGGAAGTTATTTGTCTGAGACACTGTTTTAGCTAAAGAATATGGCACACTATCACCACAAAAATGGGAGAGGATTCAAGAAGGACGTGTACACGTCTACAAGACAAGGTCCTTATGCAAGCATGTTATATTCTGGGTTTGGAATTTCAGATAAATATTTGCATCTATCAACAAGATATGTGAAATAATATTTTTGTCACTCAAGTTCTTTATGATTATTTTTGTTTGCTCGAAGTAAACAGGACAAATTAAATTTTTCAAGTATTTTGAGAGTTCTATGGTTTGACTAAATTTCACAGTGTCTAACGAATGTATGCTGTGCATAAAGTGGAGATCCAGAAATTCAGAGCAGGTAACCTTCCTGCTGCTGATCTGAGCACCTGCTAACAGAAAAGAATTTGCAAAGAAATGTGAAGATAGGACAGCATTCTTTTTTTCTTCTCAGGAGAAGTGATTGAAGGAAAGAGAGTGAAATTTATAAGACATCAGAGAAGGGGATAAAAAAATGAAGAAAAACATGGAAGATGATGGGAGCTGCTAAATATCAGCTAGATAAAAATATATTTGTATATAAAAAGCTTTTGCCCCCCGTTTGATTCACCAACAACATGGATGGTTACAGAGACTTTGATTCTCTGACAGGCTTCCTGTTTCTGATGCAACATGAGATGCACCATTACTCTGAGCAAATGCATGACATTGTTTAAAAAATAAATGAGAAAGATCAAAAGAAAACCAGCATAATTAAACAGTGTGGTCAGAAATGCTATTCAAAGTAAGGAAGCAGCCTTCAAAACTCAAATTCGTGTCCAAATGCGAAAACCATTACAACATATCAGGTGAAAAGAAGCAATTTGTGGAAGGACTAAGAGCTACGCCATCTGTTTCAAATGTATGAGAAACAGGAAAACCTCCAGAGAATGTGTGGGACCAGTAGATCATAACAAAGCTTTAAAAAAAGACTTTCTGCATCCATGGGCTTTGAAAAGACTGCCAGAGAAGATACATGTAATTGTCTGCATAACCAGTTTTATTCTGAACAGATAAAATGGTAACTAGCAAATATGCAGAAGCCAAGGGTATCTACCTACCAGATCTAGAGAAGCTCTGGGACAAAATATCTGAGCTTATTATCATTATGTAATTTTCAGGAGGCAAGACAATTCAACAAGGCTCTTGAAGACATTAAGCTTCCAGGAAAAAAAAAGTTCTCACATAGTAGAGGAATAGATATAAGTAAATTGTTAAAAGCCTTCACTGAAGGAAGATGATTTTCTTTCCTGTAATCCTGTGTTTGCATTTGTGGAAATGAACATATTGACAAGCTACTGTCCATATACGAAATGTTCATTACTTCCAAAGCTGAGTTGCAATTCTATAGACCTTTGATTTCTATGATTTGAAATATCCTTTTCACTGTTATTGTACATGCCTAAACTAATATATATACATATATGTATTTGCTGTGGTTGAATAAATAAACTCAGTTGAAAGTTACAGGAAATAAAGAAAAATATCTTAAGTTCTTTATAGTATTTTTAAAAGACAGCTTACACTTACCTGCTTTCTGACATTGTACTATCTTCTCATACAAGCTATCTGTATTTTCAACTAGAGTCCTGATGGTCTGAATCATCTGTAGAGAAAATAAATAAAAATATAAAAAAATCAGTAAAATTATTTTTACTGGCAATTTTAAATCTGCAAAATACGCTTTAGTTTGAATCCAAATCAATGATCTAATATTTGTTGTTAACATAATGAATACATTCTTTTTAATGACTAGGAGGTCATGACCAGGCAGAGAAATGCTCCAAATCTGGCATAAAGACATAAAACCCACCATTTGGGGGGATTGGGATCTATGAACATTAAAGTAAAATGCCTACTTCATAATTCATTGCCTATCAAAACAAGTGGAAAACATATAACTATTTAGCAGGTAATTTGCTTTGGTTGGCTTGGGAGAGACTGCCTAGATGCAAGTTTCCTCCTCCTTACTCACTCGGGCATTCAGGATGATGATTGCTCACCACCCAGTACTTCCTTTTTCCTACGTATCATGCCATGCTTCTCCAGATTTGTTCCTCTATATTTTCCCTTTCTGTGGCTTGACCTGTGCGTATGTATGAGATAACGCTCTAAGGAGGAGAACGAATCACCCTAGGCAAGTACTGGAAGGTAAGGAAAATAAATGATTCCTTTACTTGATCTTTCTAAAGAAAAAGCCTTCCACGGAAACTCAGCTGAAAGCACACTGATTAAGAAGGAACTGTGCAGATTTTCAGCCTAGGGTATGAATTCAGAAGGACGGGCTTTCCTTCACCCCTTACCCACTAACCTCTCTGGTATCCAATTCAGCAGACAGATTTCTCTTCACCAAAACATTGGGCAAGTTTGACATGCTGTTATGTGGAACTTTCTTTTCATTAAGAAACAACAATTGTTTTATGAGCAGGAATTTTCCACGTTAGAAAAATAAAAAAAAATAAAAAATAACAAAATAAAAAATAAAACTTTTCCTCAGAGATATACTGCACTAAGAGGCAGGACTATGGTAGTCCTTCCTCTTACCTATTAGAAGGAGCCTTCTTCTCCAGCTGGGTGACATTGAGACTGTTCTTCTGAACATTGTTCAAAGTGAGACATAAATTAATTTGGAGAAGTAGGTAAGTGAGCCTCAGATTCTGGATCACATCAAGTGTGCAAGCAAGTGAGGAAGGAAAATACCTGCATGGATGTAAGCTACACTACAGACTTCTATTATTTACAGCTACACAAAAATCTGGTTTAAGTAAATGACAAAGTATTTAAAAGTAATACTAGGTCTGTTTCTACAATGGTAGTTTGTTTAAAATGACAGAATAAAGAAAATGATGCAAAACCCAAAATTTCATGGTTATGGTAGATATAAACAACATATGAACCAGCATTTTTGAGTATGTGGAGGTCATTTTACTAGATAAATTTTACTTTTAAACTTCACATCCTGATTAACCTGTATTTAATTTCAAAGTATATTTATCCTGACTTCCTGAGTAATATTAATTCTTTAAAAAAAAAAAAAGAAATGCAAATTATAACAATAAATGAGGAAAAATAGTAACTTGATCAGGTTGCTAAGCTGCAAGTGAAATACTTTGGCTTTCCAATTTTTAACTGGATTGTTCTTTGAATATAAATATCTATGTTCACTCAGGCAAAAATGGACTTTAAATAGAATTATGCTAATTACCAATTAGGTGTAATGAAGAAAACTATTATACAGAGATGCATGCTTTAAATAAGAGAATATTTTACCCAGGCAGCCTTCTATAGAGAGCACTGCAAACCAACTATTCCTCATTTGTCAGGAAGAAAGCTGGGTTTCACTGTGTTTCATTGCTATTAGTTCCTTCAAAGAGTACTCAGAAATTGAAATCAACCAATCATAAATTTGCTTGAAAGGGAAGGATTTTGCCTGGTTCAACATGTATATCAAGAAACATTTCCTTCTGTAGTGCACTTAAATGAAGAGAACCAAAACACAGTTCACTTCATCTGCAAATATTCTTCCAATAACCAATAATGTTATTTCACTAACTAGCTTAAAGAATATTGTAAAGCACTCTACACTGAACTTTTGCTGCTTTGAAAATCACCTTGAAAAATGAAATGCTGAGCATGTATCACTCTTGCTTAGTCAGGATGAAAATACAAGGTAATAAGGACTACAATGGGATTTTTCTCTTAATAAGAATCTTTTCACCTGAGAACACTTTTAACTGGAGATCGTAACAGACCAGTTGTGCTGCCTATTCATGGCATAATTGTTATGGAGGGACTGTGCAAAATATTGTGACTGCGCTAAGTTAGTCTATTCTTTGTTACTGACCCCCTGTGTATAATAATATAATTTCTATGTCCCCACTTCCTTTATATAATACGTTCCACATAAAGATCAGATAATTCAGAAATAGTGGAAGCAGCAGCAGATTAAAAAACTTTCTCTTCTGCTCTGGGGCACTGAACTGATTTTTAGAAATAAGAGAATTCAAAGATGAATAAAAATGCTTACATCATGGTGTTTCTTTTCTTTAGTTTCTGTATTGACAAAGTAGGGAGGTTGTACTAGTTTTGCAGAAACACAGAAATGAAACAAATCACTGTATGAGTGCTCTTTCATCATGGTAAGGTTAATATCAAAGAAAAGATAATAATTTGCAGTTTTAATATTTCACAGTTTTAGTATGGGAAGTTGGTAGGCCTTAATACTTAGATCAAAATCAATGTTCCTTTTGCCAATTAAAAAAAAAAAGTGCATTTAATGTGAAAAATTATTCTAATATGAATTTTGATACTATCAATACCAGTACAAGTTACGTCGTTTAACTCTGGTCTCCTTTAAAATACATATAAAGTTGTATTTAAGATTAACAGCACTGCTAAGCAAAATTGACTGAGCTAACAAAAATTCAACGGTTGATTTCCACTACCATTCAATCAATATCATGCTACACCCCAATTTTGTTGATGTCAAAGGAAATTATATGTTGCTTTTGTAATTTTGTATATGTTTATTTTTCTGGGCAACACAAAATGGGAAAGACAGAATGGTACACCTTGAATGGTAAGCCTTGAAGTCATTGAGTTTTTTAAAGCCCAGGCTAACAGTTTGATCTATTCCTCGAACTCTGCTTGCTATAAATCATGCAACCATTTCACCTACTTACCAGAAAAACTGTTAGTATTCTAACTAAAGAATGAATGGCTATAAAGATGTACAAAAATATTTCCATTATGTATTTACAGTTTTAGAAATAACCACTAAAAATTTGTCAAGTTCTCAGTGAGTATTAGACACCTTTATTACTGTATATTGTCCTTGTATTTAAAAACATGCTGACAATGGTTAGAAATTAAAAACAATTCTTTGCTTGAAACTAACAGAACTGTATCACTAATATTGGTACGATTCACCACTTATAAGACTGTCTTCCCAAACCAAATGAAAAAAAAAATCATATACTTAAGAACATATCTATCTTCTCAGCAAAACAGAATATATAATTAGAAGAGACAGTCATAGAAAAATTGAACAAACAACAACAACAAAATCAGGTCCAGATTATTCTTTAGGCTTATTTTTTATGTTGCACAGCTCTGTTAGCTCTGTCTTGCTGTTTTACTGAAGAGGTAAGAACTATGAACTAACACTGTATGCATGAATATGAGTGCTCACATGGATGTACACACACATTCCATCAATATCATTTGAAACTATTCATCTACTTTCAGCTGAATTTGAACAAGAAGTGAAGATCTATTATTACTAGGCTGATGAAGATAGCTCTTCTGGTAGAAGATGGAACATCCTATTTATTGCCCCAGTTTAGGGGAAAGATGTAGATTGAACTGAACCCTAAATATTTTAACCACCACATTCCAAAAAGCATACAGATCTTGCGACAGAAATCTTTTTTTTTTTTAAATAAATAAATAAACACCACAGGATTTATTAATTCTTCTGGATGAGGAAATGTTTGGTAGCATACCAAGAGATACATCAGCTACATTTTAAAAGAATCCAGCCAACGATAAGAAATGTTTGGCTGATGAAACTCAGTGAGACAGTACATATTCACTGACAGAACTGCAACACCAAGGATGAATTTTATTTTTAGCAATTAAAGCGCACTACACGTTTCAAAATCTGTGAAGAGCATGTGTTAACAATACTGTTAGATCATTACACCAACAGTAAAATTGAAACCATACTTAAAATAGGTATAAACCAAATATTTAATAAAACAGTTATCTCCACAAAATGCTGCTCATATTCTCCCTTCTTCTCAGATCTCAACATATTAAGACATACCTCTAAAACTACAAAATACATTCCTGGAAACAGTAGTGTTCAGTGGCCAAACTGGTGCTGTTGTATGTACTGGGAACTTGAACAAAATATGGTGAGCCCTAATTAAATATATGTATAAATTCCACCTAAGCAGCCCAGTATTCAATATCGATGCATCAGAATGCATTTTTGTTGTGGCACTGGAACAAGCAAAAGAATTGTTCTTAGTCCTGAAAGGAGTGTCACCTGCTGTGATCAGCTTACTCTGAAGTTGCATAAAGTCATTTTGAACTATATATACTGCCTTTGATTTTCAGCTGGGAAAGAATGCTGTCAGAGCAATAGGAAGGAAATGTACTGGAAAATCAGATTCTGAACTCATTTTAAACTTCAGAACACAAATGAATTGTTCTAACAGTGAGGGGACGGAAAGCATTCTGAAATGTCCAACTTTTACTCAACACCAGCACACACAATAGTAGCAGACTCCTAGTAAGCTGGATACTCCTGTTCACATTACTCAATTCAGAAGTTAACGACCAGTGATAAAAACCTGACAGCTACCTGACAGTGCTGCTCAGCTTTCAAGAGTAAAGGGTCCTCACGTCCAATTCAGTCACTGGTGGCATACCGCAGGGGTGATACCGGAGCTAACAGTGTTTAACATCCTCATTTATCACCTGGATGACCGGGCACAGCACACCTTCAGCAAGCTGACAGAAGATACGAGGCTGGGAGGAGGGTGGCTACAGCACGTGGTTGTGCTGCTACTCGGAGGGATTTTTGACAGGCTGGATAAAGGGGCTGCCAGGAACACCACAAAGTTCACCAAAGGGAAGTGCAAAGTCCTGCCCCTGGAGAGCAATGACTGCGTGCTTGCACCAGTACAGGCCGGGGGCTGGCAGGCTGGAAAGCAGCTTCCCAGACAAGAACCTGGGGGCCCCAGTGGACAACAAGGTGAACACACTGAAGAAGTACATCACCAGAAGACAGAGGAGGGAAGTGATCTCCCCTCCGCTCCTCACTGGTGAGGCCACATCTGGAGTGCTTAGTGCAGCTTGGGGCTCTCCAGTACAAGAAAGATAGGGACTCACTGGAGCAAATTCAATGCAGGGCCACAGGGACAGTTCCTTAAGCAGACTGTGGCATCTTTCATATGAGGAGAGGCTGGGACTCTTCAACATGGAGCAGAGAAAGCTCACGGGGATCTTGCGTAGTCATATACTGGAACAGGTTGTCCAGAGAGTCTGTGGAGTCTTCACCCTGGGTGATATTCAACACCCAGATAGATGGTCATAGTCCTGGGTAACCTGCTCTAGCTGCCCCTGCTTTGACCAAGGGGGAATGGAACAGACAATTTCCACAGGTGCCTTCCATCATCAATGACTCTATGCAAATAAGGATTTTAGTAAAGTTGACATCTCCAATCAAAGACATTTTTAGAACTGAGCTTTCTGGCAGTAAACTGATAGAAACAAGAACAAAAATCAATAATAACTTCATTATAAGTAAAAATCAGGTGTGCTTTAGCCCAGACAGTCCACAGCTGCTATATAATGAAGAACAATTGATCTTTTACTATCTAAATACTGTCCAAAGCACCAAGGTAAGAAAACAAAACTGCTAACTGCTACTTCTGTGCAAGTGAAGATTTCTCACATCAAACTAAAACTAATTCCTAACAGTAAGCTTTTTAGTAAATGTTGTCTCTAACAGAAATTAATTCTCCAACTATACAAGAAAAGAAATTTATCACAGAATGGTTGAGGTTGGACGGGACCTCTGAACATCATTTGGTCCAACCCCCCTGCTCAAGCAAGGCCCAGGACCATGTCCAGATGGCTTCTGAGTATCTCCAAGGAGGGAGACTCCACAACCTCTCTGGGTATCCTGTGCCAGTGCTGGTCACCTGCACGTTAGAAAGTGTTTCCTGATGTTCAGACGCCTCCTCCTGTTTCAGTTTGTGCCCATTGCCTCTTGTCTTGTCACTGGGCACCACTGAAAAGAGCTTGGCTCTGTCCTCTTTGTACCCTCCCTTCAAGAATTTATAGATCACCCGAGCCTCCTCTTCTCTAAACAGACCCAGCTCTCTCAGCCTCTCCTCACACAAGGGAAGCTCCAGAACCTTCTTCATCTTGGTGGCCCTTTGTTGGACTCTCTCCACCATGTCCATGCCTCTCTTGCACTGGGGAGCACAGACAGACACAGCACTCCAGGTGCAGACTCACCAGTGCTGAGTAGAGGGGAAAGACCCCCTCCCTCAGCCATAATATGTATCACACATTATAATTATTATGGTTCCCTTTAGACTTTAAACCATGCCTTTCTCAGAGATGAATGCAGAGGCAATCTACAGAGCATTATGCTTCTTCCTAAACTCTCTGGCATATAAATATATATACACATAATGCTGCATCTAATTGACAGTGGAAGTTTTCCACTGAAGTGGCCAAAATGCAGGAATAGCTTCACAGTTTCACTTTTTCAGCCTTCCTTCCCTCTCTCACCTCCTTCTGAGATGTTTTATGTTCTAGGAAACACATACATGGAACAGGTTTTTTGTCTTTGCAAAGAAGCAAGCTGCAATTATGCCATAATGCAATGCAGGAGCATAAAAAAGATGAAATCCATTTATCCAAACTAACTCTTGTAAGCCCAAGAAAAAACAGGCCATCATCTGTTCTTAATTCTGTAACATCCCAAAATGAGTTAGATTTGCCACAGTTCAATCAAATTTACCAAAGGAACCAAGAGTCTACAAATTATGTATTAAAAAGTCTGTATATTCTCTCAATTTCTCATGAGTAAAGTGGTTGAGAAAGACTAGGCTGAAGACAGTGAAGACAGAGTAAATAAACTAACCAGCAGCTGTCTTCGAAGCTGTGCATGCAATGGCATTAACTCTTAAATCCAACAGTCATTTCCCCTTGCTTTCCTGATGATTGGGCTGTTAGAACAAAATATTTTTGTCTTTTTTAAACAAGCTGATAGAATGAAAACACTATGTAAGAAGTGGAGAATAAGGAAGCATATATATATATATATATACGTGTATATATATACATATATATATATGGAAAATAGTGTATATCTGTACAAAGAAGCAGAAAATTACCATCCTTGGGAAAAAAATAATAAGCAGTACTGTTTTGAAACTAAAAACGTCAGTGAGAGTTCAAATAACCACATTTTTAACATACAAGGGGTCAGAAAGACAAACAGAAGATTAAGAATTTATTGGGAAAATTCTTGGGAAAGAAAACAAAAACTACTATTGGAAATTTGGAGTACATTTAAGATAAGTTGCTATTCATCTGACCTATTTTTATGATCTTCCACTAACATGCTCTTGGACTACATTAGAGACAGGATGGTAAGCTAGATGAACTTTTTTCTTAAGTAGTACTATTATTTTATGTTCTTATGAATAGCGTGAGTCAGACATTAGCCATAACGGAATTAGTGAGAGAACACAAAAAGCTTCATCGTTCATGCTCTTAACAAAAAATGAAGAAATCTTTGACTTCCCAGAAGCATCAAGTTGTCATTATCAGAGCTTTTCATTCAATGCAGAACAACTCATAGTTTACAACGTTTGGCACTGAATCCTGAACATCCAAAATTAGACATTTGTTTCTGCCGTTGTGGACTGAAAAGCCCAACATAATCTGAGGTTATCATCTGCAACTCTGGTTTTGGAAGCATAATTGCAACTTGTAGTTTAGAATGACTGTCCTGTTATAAAACAGGAAAATAAAAACTAGTAATAAACAACATAGCTCTTTTTGAAGAAACTCCCCAAGCTATTCATCGTATTTTCCATCAATACTTTGTTTTTCAATAGTTCTTGTGACAGACCAACAATTACAAAAACAGTAACTACTTAAACTCATTTTAAAAACCAGAATCTGCAACTATTAAGCATGCCAAAAAACATCACCTAGGCTATTTGCAGTATTAAATTGCAATGAATTATCTGTGTTTGCCCTTAGATCTCTTCACATGTACTGTATCCATTTATGACCTAAATAAATATAGTTCTCCGGACATCATGAAGACACACATCTTCAAGAGTATTTAGCTATGCCAGGTAGATCAAAGTTCTTGCAGATATACCTACAATCTACAACCCATTTACTGGAAAAATATACCCCATCAATATAAATAACTGTCTTAACAGTTATTTTCCTGTTGGTTAAGTTCAACATTTACTCTTGCTTTCAGGGAAGAACTAAGAATTTTAAGAGGCTAAAAAAATTTAATAATAACTTCATTTCAATATGAGCTTTTGAAAAGGCACTTTGTCAAATGCTTTTGGAAAACCCAAACAGACTAAGCTCCCTTGTCTACATGCTTCTTGACTTCAAAGAGCTACAAGAGATTAATGGGCCATTCACTTTATAAAAGCTGTACTGACTGTTCACCAATACGACATGTTTTTCCATATTTCCACTAATTCTCTTCTTCAAAACAGTTTCTACCCACTTTCACAGTACAGATGACAGGCTGTCTGATCTGTAAGTTCTTGATTTCCCCTGGAAATATTTTAAAACACTGGCACCACACTAACAACTTTGATAGTCAGTTTTAAGTGTGAGGATACACACAACAATTAGCAGTTTGGATATATCAGTCCTTGAGAACCTTTGAATGAATACCACCTCTTTCTAGTATTTTTTTCTCAGTCATTTTGTGTTTCCTTTGTAATTTCTTCTACCAGCAATTCAGTTAGAGATGAATTTTCCAATGATTCCTTCATAAAGCAATGTTTCATGTGAACCTTTAATCTCCCTAGGTACATGGATGCAAAAAATAATTTAGTTTTATGGTTTTATTTCTTTCCTGAAGCTTTCTTTTATACTTTGATCAACTAGGGGTCATACACACTCTTTGATGGGCTTCCTGTTCCCAGTACTTTCAGAAAATAATTTATTGTTATTTTTAAGTCTGTGCATATTGTTTATGAAATTCTTTACAGTCACTCTCTTATGTTTTTATATTTAACCACGGTACAGTTAAGTATCTATCCTATCTTCCTCATTTGCACGCAACTTCAACTCTTTGGAGGATTCCTTGTAATGTGGAATGCCCATGGAAATGGACTCCAGAATAAATTGAGTCAAGAATAACATTCTAAATCAGCTAGGGAAAGCACAGCTTTCACAGTCTGTGCCAGTTGCTTACTCCTCAGAAAAGGTGCCAGATGGAAAAATATTTTCTTTAGGTGCACAAAGCAGACAGAGGTCAGATGCTATCACGTGATTTAAAAGCACACCAGATCCAAAGACTGAATTTGATTACAGTACATTGGTGACGATCTTGAACTCAGAATTCTCTGCAACAATAAAAAAATCTAATATTTAGATCAAAACAAAGTTATGCAAGAGCTAAAGCAATCTATTCACTCATTATGTCTTAGGAGACAAACTGGTAATTAGCAGCACTGGACTTAGTATTTCTTTTGTTAGCACAGAAGTTTGCAACTACAAAGGGTAATTTGCGGAACAAAGGCTTCTCAACTAATTAAGTCTGGAACATTAGTAAACTGAGATGAAGTGGAAAAGTCTTCACCTACATGTTCTCTCAAAATACAGTTCAATAACCACAGAAGAATGACTGAGATTTCTCATGTTATTTGGAAAGTAACCATAACCAACAACCTACATCAGCAACAAGGTAATACAGATTTTATGAGCTAAGCATAACTCAAAACAGATCTGCTAATTATTCCTTGAAAAAATCACATTCCACGAAAGATGGATGTATTTTTTGTTTCTGTCAGAATTATGAACTTCAATCCAATACGTCTGATACAGAAGCAACCCCCACAATTCATCTGTGTAGATATCAAGATGAGGTTTAAAGGCAAAGAACATTTAGGATATTGAGCAGCTGCCAAAATATGAGAGGACTATTAACAGTTTACCAAAACCTTGATAATAAGTCTTTTTAGATTTTTTTTTTAATAACCCTGCTAGTGCTGGTCCAGTCTATAATTCTTCTACGTGCAGTATCAAAGTATCTACTTTCCAACAGGATGGACACGTTCAAGCTCAAAATATAGGCTACCATATTTAATTTATATCATTGGCCAAATTTGCAACTGCATAACATGAAGTTAACTTCAACATGATTGCATATGCAATCAGCTGTATAACTTGAGTGAGTAGTTGAAATGACCCAACAATCAGGTAACCCGATGTAAGCTTACTGTAGAATTACTAACCACAAATCAGATTCTGTATTCTGGTTTACAGGCTTTAATGCATTTTATTATCCCTCATTTTCATCATCTCACAACTCCCACCATCAATAAACATAGCCATGCTTTTGATCTTGTCCCTAGGCTGCATTTACAAAAGTGATTCATTTTATTTGAAACAAATAAAGAGCTCCTATACTATCATCTGAATACATTTTGAATTACAACATAACCTCAGTGTTATAAAGAAAAAAGGAACTGTGAAAAAATGAACCTAGCAGCACTATCTGATTAGGATTTAATAACAATCCTAATTATTGTAGCAGCACTACTTTATCTTCTTTCACGCAAGTACGGTTCTCTGCGTTTTCTGTGTTAGCTTTCCCCTTATGCTTGCAAACACCCTCGCCCAAAAAGTTCAGAAAACCTCGTCTTCTTCAGGTGGGACACTTCATCCTTCACTAAGGACAGACAGTCAAATTCTCAATAGTATCTGGCTTCCTTTGTATGATCCTCTACTGTATCTTTGCAGTGCTATTACACTCATCACTGAATAATGCTGCAGACTTAGGACAAGATAAATATTTTTTTTTTCTCTTGTCATAGTATAATTTTTTAAGGTTTACTTACGGTTTATCTTAAAGGTCATAAGACATAAAAAAACATGCAATGGTGTGGAAGAGGCACTTGCCTTAACTCCAAGCTTCAGTCTGCAGCACTGATCAGTGATGGGTGTGATGACACCAACAGAGTGCATGCTGAAGTATCACATAAAGGAAGCTGAAGTTCATGAACGAAAGGGAAAAATAAAACATTGTTAAACAGTGAAAAGAAGTTAGGGTGTAAAAATACTCAGGAGCATGGTGTCGCTAGAGAAAAATATGCAACTTAAGTTTCAGTCTTTCTCAAAACTTCCTAGTTATATTTGTTTTTCATTCTTCTTAAAAGACACCCCAACTCTCACAACATGGATAAAAGCAGAAGATCCTCCTATTTGCTTGGTGAAATTCTGGTCTTAATAACGCTGATGTGAAACTACTCATTAAGCTCAAAGAGACAGTATTTTAACCTACAAATAGTACTAGCATTTATCATTTATAGCTCCTCCATTAATGTAGTAGTGAATGCTGACAACTGAAGTATTATGTGCTATTTGTTTACATATATAAAAAAACGTATTTAGTGATATGCTAATTCATTTATCATCTGTCTCACCGTTTCCTTAAAAATTATAAGTATCTGTGTTAAACTGAAGATATTCTCTCCTGAGCACATGCCCCTGTAGTACTGCACTCTTGTGTAATTATTTCAATGCAACTGACTGTCTCACTGTAAAAGTCTGATTTCTTTTCTCACTTTACAGAGCAAAGATGAGCCCTAGAATCACTCTCAACATAAACAAATTCTTCTGAATTATTAAAAATCTTGGCTGAATATTGCTTTCTTTTTCTATTATAATTTTATAAAGAGGAGAGTATTTCTGACAAGTAAGGATTCCTTCATTTGCCACAAATATTCTGACCCTGAAGCAGAATTACATTGAAAATATTACAGTTGCCACATTCAAAATTCATGCAAGGTAATGACAACCTATGCATTTATGGTATTAACCTGTGTTTATTTAATAAATATTTAACCCAATCTCTGTTATCAACATAATTTCATACTTAGCATGCTGACACACTGGAAGAACATTGCTGAAATATAATTTTCATCTACACTGAAGCCTAAACCAGCAAAAGCAAAAGTATGTAATCATTACTTTGATAGTACATCTACCCCTTCTTAATGCTGGATTAAGACTTCTCATTATTAAGCTGAATTTTACACGCACCTGTTCATCAACAGAGTCAAAAAAATCCCCAAACCAAAACCAACAATTGAGTTTTATAAATGACAGATAAAGTGTGTCCTTTTGAGGGTTTACTATATTAATTTACACCAAAACCAACACAATTTACACAAACTACAATTTACAACACAAAACAATTTACACACAAAAAGAACACTAAGATAGTATTGGACTCTAAACATCTGCCACCACAGCAAATTTCAAAATCTGAGCTAAATAGCTTCACATATCTTCTTCTCTTGAGGAAAGGATGATGTAGTTGTCTCCCACTGTTTCCCCACGAGTTTTCAGAAACAAGAGCTATCAGTATGGCTCCCATAGCTCACTACATTTTCCAGTAGTCATTTTCTACTGATTTTAATTGCTTAAAACCTTGTGTCCAATTTGTCAGACCAAGTTTCACAAATTGAAATGCATCTCATTATTTTCATCTGTAAGCTTTACTGGATTAAAATAATCATAATTTTGATTAATCTTCAATATTATTTAGAGCTAGAAGTTAGAAGTAACATCATACTCTTTTTATGAAATGGAGTCTTTACCATTTACGGAAATGGAGATGGAAAAATGCTTTGAACATGCTATTATATAAATATTCTACTATTTTAATATATGAAAATGAAGTATAGATTTCTAAAGCCACATATATGCAAATCTGTGCAGACTATAGCATGAAGGGAAAAAAAGCAATGTGAGAGACAAAGAAAAAAACCAAATTTGCATTGTGAAGCTTTCTGGAGATATGAGTCACCTCTATCTAAACATCATTCAAACAAAAAAAATCCAGATTTATAAAAATATTTTAAATACTTGGAATAGCTTAATAACTAACAAGCAGCTGCATTAGAACAAACTGTGGGTAGAGATGCTTCCATCAGCAAAACAGAACTTCATTAAGTACGTGTTATATGCGTAATCCCAACCATCACGCCTTTTTCCATCCTAATTATAGTGATATCCTATAAGCTACCACTAAGAGGATATACCACTATCTTCTTGTAACTGTGCTGCCACTCAAACCAAATTCTGTTGTATTTACATCATCATTGAGCTACAGAAGCTCTACCTAAATTGTTAATTATCAGTGAGTACTTCTTAGACTCTGGTATAGCTTTATTCTAGAAGTACTTTTAAAAACAGTTTAAATATATATATACGGAACTGAGTTACTGGTTTCTCTCCCCCCCACCCCCATTTAAATAACAAGGACAGTTTTTTAAATGATCCTTTAAATGAGCCTTGATCCTGCCAGGAGAGGTTTCTCATTTTAACACATAAAAATAATGCAAAAATTATCCTAGAAACATTTCCTTATTGTCAGATGATGTATCAAATTATATCAATTACTAAATAAATAAATAAATAAAAACTTAATTAGTCTGTGCTAGACTACTTAGGTGGAGATAAGGAGGACATTTCAAATCACACTCATCTGCTTAATGGATTTTTTTTTCCATACTTCAAATTAATACTAGGTAGATACAATTTATTATTTCTTGATGTATCAGTTCTTCTTTCCTTCTCGTAAAATGTTTAATTTCCAGTTTCTAAAGACACAATTTACATATTTACTGAATATAAGGGCTGAAATTAACATTATAGTTGATTACAGATATAAAAATGGCTAATTAAATGCAATCTATGAGAAAGATATAGCAAAGAAAAATGAAAAGGCATGTGCAGATTTCAACACTTCAAGTTGCTTTTAAAGCTACAGTTCCTAAAAGCATTTCCTCACAGTTTTCTCTCTACACTGTCAACAATAAAAGAAATGAATGTCCACAAAATGAAAATGGAAAGTAGAAAAT
This sequence comes from Anser cygnoides, assembly GCF_040182565.1. Classification (NCBI taxonomy): domain Eukaryota; kingdom Metazoa; phylum Chordata; class Aves; order Anseriformes; family Anatidae; genus Anser; species Anser cygnoides. Next base: position 38,113,046 of record NC_089874.1, on the reverse strand, counting down.
AATTTTAAGAGGTTTACAGATATGCAGACAGCTTCAAGTTACTGCAAAACAGGTAAATTAATACATCCTCTTCATGTTACATCCTCTTGATTATAATCACTTTGCCTTCTGAAGTGTACAAACATTTGTATTTGCATGCAGTATATTAATCTCTCTGTTTTACCTGATATGAAAACACTACCCGTTGCTGTACATTCATGGGAGTAACTTTCAAGCACGTGTAATGATGCATGAAATAGGAAGTCATACGTTAAAATGACCCTCCAAAACTGGCATGGTACTGTACATTCTAAGAAGAAAGTCTTTCAGATAGCCTATAAAATAACCACAAAGGACTACTCACCATGTCATATGCTGTTACGATCTTTTTCAAGACCTCTGGAACAATCCCTTGGAGCTCCATAGTCGGATACTGATCATTGAGATTCAGTACTACCAAGGGTGTATTATCAGGCCCGACCAAGCGCGTAGACACTGCCAAAATGCACTGCATAAGATTTGCTACAGGAGAGAGGCCACATAATTCTTTGAATGACACTACTGCATTCTGCAAAAAGGAAAGAAAGAGTTTCCTTTACAGCAACATATGAATTTTAATTTCTTATTCTTTCAAGTTAATATACCTCACTGTAATAGCCGAGCTACAACGTACACAGCTTTTCCTTGAAGAATTGGCAGTTTTCCAAAGCAGTCAATATTACACATGTATTTTACCAGAAGTGTTAAAAATTCAAACTGAATGCAATACCTGCTACAGCAAAAATCTGTTTAAAACAAGTATGTGTGGTCTATATGACTACTAAAATCAAACATACAAATAAATGCATTCTAAAACATACTGGTTATCTATTTCGAAAAAAATCTGAAAGATATTGCAAAGTAGCTTTTAAAATGCCAGCAAGAGAAACAATCTATTAGATGCTGAATGTTGCAAATAAGCCAAGTGAAGTGGAAGGAGGAATTCAGCCCATTTGTAACTTTAAACATACCTGAACTATCATCCAGACGTGCTGCGGATCTGCTGGCTCCCATTTGGTGTGAGTCACAAACCCAGCACTCCACTACTGATGTCACTCCTATCACAGAATCACACTTAAGTGAATTTTTAAGGTACTTTTATACAAATACCAATTTTGTACCTTTGCCCCAAATTTATTATAGTTATATTTTTGTATCCAATATGGTGGAATATAAAAGTATGTATTCAAACTTGAGGAAAATTTCCAATATTGGAAATACAATGTGACTCCAAGCAGCCACTGAAATTCCATGATGGGAATGTTCTCAGCACTGTAATGAATTTAGGATTTTTGTACCAAGTGGGAGCTGGTGATCTCTCGCAGGTCTGGAGTTTGTTTTCCTGCAAGAAACAAACACAAAAATATGGTATATTTAAGTTACAAATGTGCTCAGTGCTCCTTTCTCTAATATCTAACCCATGTAGGGTATCTGACCAGTATTTAGGACACAGATTTTTGTTTTCATCAAACCACTTTCCATCCTGCTGGCTCGTTTTTGGACAAACTTTCTTGAGAGACAAATGCTCTTAATGGAATTCTTAATGGAATCAAGGTTTTAACGGGAACCATTAACAGGAATCAAATGTGAAGTATTTTGCTTTCTTTTTACAAGACAAAATACACAAAATAGACTTCAAAATATCTACGTACAGAATATTCATGCAAAGTTATGTGAGTATCTCAATTATATCTATTACAGTCACTTACAGTGCACTTCAGTAAACGTTTAGTAGCATCTAGTAAATGTCCAGCAAACACAAACTTCTAATAACCAGACTACATCTTAATGATACAACAATTCCATAGTTGAAAAGAAAGACATTAGGAAGTCTATTCAAGCTGATTTTGTATGAGATAAACACCATGGGTAAGTCATTATGAACAACAATTTTACAGAGAGGTAGGCGCAAACACAGGGAAAAAGTACGTTACCTGCCGGCAGGCAGGACAAAGATAGGGCTGTAACTCTTGCCTTTGGACTTCTAACCCTATATTCAGAGACTATGCCCCACTGTCAAGGAAGTTAAACATGCAACATCGCGTCCAGTTTCACCACTGATGGTATACTTTTATCAGTGATGACCACATAACAAGTTACAACATCAACTTTTGACATAGAAATATAGTACATAACAAAGATGAAAAAAGGCTTCCTATGAATACAGGGATTTAGAGAATGCTTTAAACTCACTCCTCTACACTTTTTTTTCTCTTCCAGTCTATATTTAAATTTGCTTCTTAGAATCTGTCTTGTGAGGACATTATGTACTTCTGTATCATAAAAATCATAATTTGTAACTCAAAATTTATGCAGTAAAAAAATAAACAAAATTAACATTCCCTGACATAAGCTGGTATATATTTTTAGTGGTTTACTTATTTTTAATAGCCTTCAATTATGCAGCGTTTAAATTGTGCACATTATATAAGCTATCAGTAAAGCTACGCAAAATTAATATTTGCACATGTACCTAAAATATCTTTGTGACAGCACTTTGAGATATGATAATAATGAATGTAGTTGATAGCACAACTTTCAAACTGAGAGAATGAAATTCATAAAATATCTTCCAAAATCTCATGTTCAAAGAAATCATACTGCAAAGACTGCTCAAAATTATAGCAGTTCTGGAAAACAATACAGGACATGCAGTAACGAGTTTGAAGTAGCTACAGAACCTGCATGTTTTCACTGTTTCTCCAAATCTTAGATCTAGCTCCTTCTTGAAAGCCATCATAAAATACAATATCTGTTAAATGACATAATTCTAAAAACTTCAATAGATGAGCTACAGGTAAAGCTCATTCAATACCTTGCCTGCAATACGTTAACAGTTTTAGAAATCGAAATATCCCCCCCTTGCTTTTTTTAATAATTTCTTAATTCAGTAATTTGATATATCAAGTAGAATGGGGGAGATTCATAATGCTGAACCCATGTCTTCTTTCAAAAGAAAAGAAATTAATTTTAAAACTGTACTACTATTAAGATCTCTTCAATATAATATTATTCATGAAGAAAATTTATCTACATTGATGTGCCTTTCAAATTCAGAATCAAGTCTCAGACATTTCCTTAACCAGTTTCCCCTTAACATTATGTAAGACAATTTAATAGGTCACTTAATTTGAAATGATGATGCTGAATTTTACTGCTCACTGGTATTCCATTGGAAGTCTGTAAATGGTTAAAAGCTTTACTAAATGCAATACGACTTTACAGCCCTCTTTAATCTAGATCTAAAAAGGGCTTATTTCCCTGGAATCTTTATTAGAATCTCCAAAATTAGCACTTTTGAAGTGAGATCTCTTGGGTTCAACAAAAACAAGCACCTCAGTTGGAATTTTTTCCTTAAATTCAATGTGTTTAATATACATGACCTATAAAGTAAGGTAATTTCTTCTAATCTTAAGCGAATGCCTTCTAATACCTTCCATCTAATTCCATGTAGTTCTAATATAATGTTGCTAGGAAGAATCAAGGAATGCAAATGACTTTTCTGAAAATATTGCTTTCTATTGGGAATGAGAAAAAATAAAACCTCAGTAAAACTGTGCTAAACATACCCTCATGTATGATAATTTTTTTAAATACAGAATATATTATTTTTCTATCAGCGATTTCTTCCTCCTACATTTCTATTTATTTTCTAAAGCTAAAATCTTGCTATACTTTCCTCTAGTGTATATCTAACATTCCTTTAAAGACATAGGACTGGTCAACAGGCCTAACACCGGAATAGTATTTCCAGTTCACATGCAACAAAATATGTTTATGAATCGAAAGTTAACATCAATAGATGGTAACACCTAAAAGGTTGCTCTACTATAAACAGGTTTTTAAGCTGTTCAGCATTAGACTTGAATAACATGTTACAAAATGCAGTAAGACTCTAAACAAGTATTACGTATGCATCGTAATACAAAAACACACACAAAGTACTAAAAAATTCATCATAAAAACTGTACCTGCATATTTTCTCTCAAATCCGTGGCATCCCGTATAGGTTGGAGAGCATTCTTGAACACTTCATCTATTGTTTTAATCCACAATGTTCTCACAGAAGCATACTCCCTTGATTTCTTGCCCTTCCTCACAGAGAGGCCCCGCTTATGAGGTTTCCCACCACCCCTTCGATTAGTAATGGCCACATGCACGAACAAGGAAGCATGTGCCAACATCTCACCAGTTAAAGACTGCAGAGGAACATGCCGATAACCAGTCTGTAGACACTCAAAGGGAATAGTGTATTGCCCGATAAACTCATCCCCAATGTAATCATCATCCAGTACTACAAAACGCACCATTGCTAGTTCTGGTAAATTTATTTGAAATTCAAAACTTTCATCAAAAATTGGATTATCCCCATTCTGGTGCATAGTTTTTGTCCTTTGCTCTGCACAGTCTGCAGGGATTCCATGTATTTCAACATAGACATAAGGATCTACAACATCACCTTTGGCACCTGATCCTTTGGGTTTAGGAAAGTTTTGCCCACTAATGATTTTAATATGAAGCAGCTGAGGTGAGACTCCAGGCACAGTGTCTTTTGTATTTGCGCTAAAGAAGGATACTTCTTCTCTCATGATAGCAGGACGAAGGACATAGCCACAGTTTCCATTTTGTCGAAACCAACCGATGTTAAGATCCATCATTAGGCCAGGCGTTTGAAAGTTCATGGCTACTATCTGACAACCACATTTCCAAAAATCCTGGGGATTCATGTTACTGGAGTCAATCCTCATAGGACTGGGAAAAACTCTGGCAAGAAAACGTTTGTTATAATTTACAAAGTCCCCTGGGTTTTCATTGGCATATTTGCTAGCAAGCACTTCATTAAATGAGCACACTTCCCAGTACTTCTGGAGCTGAAATGAAACTTGAAACTCTTTGAACTGAACTGATTTACATATGCTTACCAACTCGGAGAGCTCTTTGCAGAGCTGAAATCGTTTCCCAGTCAAAGAGTTTTGTTGTTCTACACCCTCTTTCCCCACTCTCTGTGACATTTCTGCTCCTTCATCTTCATCTGTAACATCTCCCTCTAGTCCAGAACAATTAGAGGAAAGCTTCTTTGCTTTAATTAGTATTTTCCCTTTAAGTGATTCTGGTGATGGAAGATAAGAGTCTTCAACGTTTGGAGACTGTGTATGTAGTTTGTCCCCCAAAATTTTCTTCATGTGTTGTACCATCACTTTCTGCTGCTTAATAGAACAATGATTTTCTAAACACAAAATAAGAGGATATTCTGAAGCAAAAAATGCATACTTGTTAATAATGTCAATCACACTACGGAAGACAATCTGTGACGTCATTGTATGGCCTGTGTAAATCACAGGCTCGTTATCTGGACCATCCCATACGTCCAGTTCAACACTTCGACAACCCATTTTAAGAGCGCGAATATAACCTGTGATATCAGAAGGCCCTCGAAACTGATCCTCTATCAAGTATGTATTATGAGATGAATTTATAAAATAATGAGATAACGGCTGTTTCATGTCTTGACAAACTTTTTTATGTTCTGGATCAAATATGTGGCAGTCTGGTGAAGTAAGGTAATTTGTAAACCCATCTATAGACAGCCAACCCTTTTCCTGGCCCTCTTTGGCTGGCTCATATTTCTGAATAATTTCAAGGCTTATTTCTTCCGTGACATGTGCCATACCCTGTTCTGCTTCTAAAAACATCATAAGGTCCTTGGTATCTAGGAATTCTTTATTGCTTGAAAACTGAACCAAGAGGAAATAGATTTCAGGTCGGGTACAAAGCTCATGAAAAACTTCAATAAACTCTTCTTTTGTTACTTCAGTACCAGTTTTTTCCTTTGATCTATGTAACTCCTTGAATTTTAGTTCAATTTTATTTGTTTTCAAACCAGGATTTAAGTCTTTTATAAACTGCACAGCGGTACAGAGGGGTATATGTCCCAAATTATCTACATCTGATTCACTGAACATTTGTGAAAGCCATGAAGTCCGCATATTATCTTGAGTACTTTCTATCATATCTAAAGTATGTTTTCCATAAGAAATCAGGTATCTTAAGCCAGTAACCCAAACATTTGCAATATCTGCTGAGTTAGCAACAAGATCTAGTGACTCATAGTTTTCTCCATATATAATTGAAAATGCACAGTCTTCTGATATCTGGTCATATATTCCATTGCTGCGAAAAATATCTGTATTTTTTCCTGTTCTTACTTCTTTGATTGATTTAATATCAATCTTTGCTTTTTCAGAATCCTTTTTTGAAGGTTCCCAGCGTAGAGATTGCATATCCGCATCTAAAAGGAAGTATCGGTGATACACCCTAGAGTTGGATCGAATCTTTTTGAGCTCAGAGCCTTCAACCATCGCATTTATACAGTCACTTGCACTGCTGATCTTCTTCTCAGTTGGCATACTGCTAAACGACACAGTCTTTTTCCGTTCTCGCTTTTGTTTCGTACCATCCTGGTAAACAAGGGGGGAAAGAAAAGAAAACATATATCAGTAAGATTTTGCTCAATATTGAAATAGGTGTTAACTTACAGATGAAAGTTCATAAAGTAGTTCAAAAACATCTACCACATGTGTGATGACCAGTAAGCTGGAAATTTTTATTGGAATCATCACAAATGAAAATATTAATAATGGCTTAGTGTTTGCTCTTCTGTATAGACATGATTTTCCAGGGTCTTTTTTTTTAATATTTTTCATTAACACAAAATCAAACAAAGCAAGTTTTAAATGCTAATGAAATAATAATTCTGTATATATACATGTTATTTTATAAATAATAACCTATTGAAATATATAGTAGGTTCTACAGCCAAGACAGTAAGAAGTAACCTTTCTTCTTAGTCCTCACATAGTCATACAGATACTTGCAGAACTTTGTTAGTACACAATACAATGGTTTAACACCATGCCAACAGGGTCCTCATGAACACCAAAGAAACAATATACATCTGACTACATAAAATTAATAGGACGTGGTGCTAATCTAAGCATACAGACATAATAGCACTAAACATGCTTAGCTCCATCCTCTACTGCACCCATCCATGTTCTTCCCACAGACTGTCTAGAGCACTGTCACATGCATCCCACCCCCATATTAGAAAAATATCCACATTAGTCTTAACAAGCTACACTGCTACACAAGTGAAACGACTGGAGCAGATAATTCACTCTACATTCTGAATTTCAGGAAATATGACAGTGACTCAGGAGGGAACTGTCTGAGAGGACTGAAGGTTAACCAGTTCCAAAGATGATGCACATCCTTAGAAAGAACTTGAATGGAAAATGCAAGACCTGGTCAGGAAGGGAAGCAAAAGTGGTTCGCCTTTGCTCTTAAAACAATGGAAGAACCCTGAGTCCTTAGTCTACTAGAAAAACCTTCGTAGAAAACTGAATATATAAGCCGTTAAACAAACAAAAAATGAAGAAGGAAAATAATGTCATTTAGCTCGTTCTATCTGCTGTTTACATTGATTCAAACAAGTGCAAGTAAGTCAATAACACATCATTTAAGTATAATCAAATTCTTGAGAAAGAACAGAACTTAAAACTGTTTGTTTCCATTATCTGCATCTCTTTTCATAATAAAAAATGCTGTGATTTTTTAAAGGTTGTATGTACTGAGAAGAAACTCCAACTGACTTTTAGTCTGAAATATTTTCATGAAATAATCTTTTTATGATAGATACCCTATTTAGAAATGTTCTTATATTCCAGTTTCGCTCAAAAAATGACTTTTCCAGATTTGTACAACAGGAACATTGATTTTCCCTCTAATAGTTTTCCACTTGAAGTATGTTCCAGTGCAAATTAGCATCACTTATATGGCAGAAAGGGGAGGAAAAGAAAACTTTTAATGACTACAATGCTGAACAGATGTTCAAATAAAAACGATTCAAGAGAGAATGCATTTCCAGTTCAGGTCACGTATACTGTATGTTTTATTTCATTGAATTAAAACTGTACAATTCTGTTTTTATAATTTAATTCATAAGCATCGAAAAGCTTGTCATTGAAAACAATGATTAGTAAAGTAAACTTAGTATTTGTGGTTCCACGTTTGGAAAAATTAATCAACATATGATTTCCGCACCTTTAATGCCAGCAGAATCTGCTTCAGGCAACTTCTGGAGAGTCTAGTAAAAATTAAGAACCCTACAAAGGATTGTTTTATTTCTAACTCCAGACCAAACCCCTGCAATGGATATCGCACAGGACTGACCCTTGGAATCTCATTACATGTAATTTGGGCATTAAGAATGCTTTCAGACAAAGGCAAGTTTCCTTAATTTAAAAAAAAAAACTACAAAACTTACAAAAGTTTTAGTTCTATTTAAGCCTACCTCATCTACATAGTTAACCTAAGAAATAGAAAAGGACAGCTCCATAGAAATGATCAATGAAGTTCCTGTCCAGTATTTTAGGCCTTGGAATGAAGTATGCTGAAACTGCATAGTGTTCCAGATTTCTCAGTCACCAGTATCATACCTGAACCCTTCAGTGAGAGATGAAGGATAACATCCTGATACAAGAGACATCAAGGCTTGGGAAGTATTTTCTTGGTTGACCATGATCAGTACTTTCAAACAGAAGGAAGGTCTATGCCTTTCTCTATGATAAGGATTGTGTCTGATCCAAGACACCAAATGGAAAGGGGGAAAAAATGTGCTATTTCTTGACGCCATCTGATCTAAATAGGTCTATCTCAATGAAAACCCATTCCCACACATTGTTTCCTAAAGACTGAACTGGGGTTTGCATATGTGTGTTAGAGAAATAATTCAATCTATTACCTGTAAGACTACTTTGCTTGCCTGCTAGACAAATTTGAGGCCACTTTAACAGTATTCTACATTTCTGCAGGGCAAAGCAATTTCCCCATTTGGGAAAGCCTGATGGCATTCTCTGAATGTGATGACCGTGAAAACAGATTTTAAAATACACTGCAGAGATTCACACAGCTCTGAGCTCCAGAACACTGATCATAAGCTTTTGCTTCTCCAGAGGTCAATGATTCTGAGCTAGTCACTTGTGCGAGTCCCTGTCCTAACAGAAACATGACAGTCACAATCAATCTGCATAAACAAAAGAATTTAAAGGATATTTTCCCTGAGACACTGCCCAGAACTATCCACCAAATAAAAGACTGTCCAAAGAGAAACAAACTCTCACTCGTAAGCTGAAAATGCAATTGCATAGTGTGTGCATACACTGTATTTAACAGGTTTGTGAGCCTCGGAGATACAGTCTGGCATGAAAAAGGAGACATATTCTGCTATATGACGTGCCGTATTTCTCATTGAAAGTGGGGTGGCATTCATGAACTGGATCTGGTCTCTCATGGCCTTAGGTCTGACTGAAATCATAAAGCCTGACAGATCAGCAAACTGCACTTTTCTGAAAACACAGGAGTGACTGCTCAGCATTCACAGGACTTGCAGTGTGCTCAATACTTTTCAGGATGCTTGAAGTGAGACTGCCTCTAGACTGTGGATGCATAATTCTGTCCATCGAAACCAGAACAACCACAGCACCAATACATCTCCAAAAACACGTGCCACATCCATTGTCACCTGCACCAAATTTTGAGACACAGAGCAGACCACAGATAAAACTGGTACAAGAAACAGCACAAAGAGTATAGTTTATCCAGGAGTTGTGCCTACAGAAAGCAAAGCATCCAGCAGTTTAAAAGCCAGAAATAACCCCAGCTGACATCTATGGCACTTAGAGACAACAGGAGAAAAAGGCTTAAAAGTGCACACTGGGAAGAGACTCTTGTTTAAAGAGTCTCTCCATGGTAACTTTTATTGTTATTATTTCTCTCATGGTAGAAACAAAGAACTGCTTATGTGACTGCGAAAGCACAACTTACAAAAAAAGAATTAGCCAGAAGTTCAGGTGTTGCTCAGTACAGCACCATTTAAAACATTTTGGAGTGAAATTTACAGCGCCAAGGCAGCCCCCAACCTGCACAGGGTGGGAGATGAGGGGCCTGCAGCCGGAGCTCCAAGGGAGCACCAGGCCGCTCGGAAGGATCCTCACATCCCACTGCTGGCTTCTGAGGGGGGTGTCTGCGATCCCAGCTCCCCACAACTCACGCAGCTACCTGTGGTTTTGATGTGGTAGTTATGCTACCTGGGATTTGAAGATGAAGGCCTCTGTCTGCATATAGGCCGCTACTATATGCATGCTACTCCTTCTGGTACAGAGAAGAAACAATGCTAAGAGGAAGTGGTAGAATGACACATTTTTAGAGCACTCGTCCGGGAAGTGAAAGTTCCTGGTATCAATACTCTACAAACACCTCACTTGGTGACTCCAGAAGCTAACTGTACGAGCAGCCGGTGCAGTTGGGACCAGAACACCGCACACAGGGAGGAATGGCCACCTCCCTTGTTTATGCTTCACCCACACAACGTTTCCTTTTGTGGTTATGCGCCAGCAGTTCAGCAGAAGCACAGAAGGCAGCTCCATCCCAGTCTTGAGACCATTCGCCCAGCACACGAGGAGCTGCAGGTCTGAAAATCCTCAGGCAGGAGGGACTGGAGCCCAAGCACTCTGCGCAAGTGAGTGCTCTGCCAACCAAGCGAATACATGGAAGCCAGCACAAGCCACCTTGCACTCAAACCCAGCATCTCCCTGCAGACTTTTTGACTGTGGCTGAGTTTCGACAGCATTGAAGAAACCCCTGCACGCTGTGGCACTGACAGCACAGAGTGTTCAAGAGCCGCGGTCCCCCAAATGCCTAGTTAATTAATCCCACACAGGCTCAGATGCCGAGCCATTCAGCCTCGCAGAGATGGCAATGTACATACAAGAGTAGTAACATGACTGCAAGCGCTTACAGTGTCTAGACAGCTTTGACACAAAACATTTTTTTGCATATAAGTTCTGAATAAAGTGAAATGTTTGTGAATCTGAGGGTCAGTGTCGTGGCAATATTCTGAACAATTACACGTGAGCAGGTGAGAACACAGGCCATGGCAGGGTTTGCCGGTTTGTTTTTGTTTTGTTTTAAATCACACTATTATTTCATGTCATCTAGCATATAAGCTGCTATAGAAGTAGTTTAATGAAATCTATACTAACAGTTTCACCACAATTCATCACTTTATGATAGGAACAGAGAATCTAATGATCTTCACAATGAACATACAGGGTAACTGCTCTTCGCACATTTTATATAACTCATTGATGGCTTGTTTTTATAGCTTATGTGATGCTTAAGTGGCCCATTCGAGTGTGAAAACTGCCCGTCTTCTTCAAATGCAATTCTGCAGCAATTGCAAAATCACCTAGCCTGTAATATAAGCCTATCTCAGGAAGTGGTTAGCTTAACAAATAAATAAATAGAAGCTTTGCTTATTTAAGATTTCTAAGCATTTTTCTTCAGAACCGTGCAAAGCAGAAAACTCTGAATTTTATAGATCTTATTTATACTAGAGGATGCACACAGGTGTGTCTATATATGGCTACATATATTTAAACGAAAACCCACAAGTATTTAAGGCAATATTTTCAAACATTCAATTTCTACATGCACTTTAATAAGAAATATAATATCAGTAATTCATTCTTTTCTAAGTTTTCGCCTGTGGTTTTAGAGATATAAATACAGACATAGACAGCACATCAGTTACAAATACAACATCGGTTTCATATTATCCTTCTCTTTTCATTGCAAAAATATTTAGAGTTTTCTTCAAAAAAGATTCTTCAACCAATATGGCAATAATAAACATACTCATTTATTTTTGCAAACACACAAAAAATAAATCATTATTATGTATTGATTGCCTATGTACGGCTGCCAGCTCGTTCCAGAACATAACATGGAGCATTATAAAAGAAGCTAAGGAAGTTTTTGTGTGTGAGAGTCAGTAGAAAAAGAAGGAAAAAAAGGAACTGGCAACTAAAATCAGAAACTTTACACCTCTGTTACACAAAATCTAGCACTGATTTTAAAAGTTACATACAGTTAGAGAAAAAGTGAGAGGTGTATCTTCTGTTTCCAAATGTGATAGTGCTGATGTAAAGGTAACTAATGTAAAATACTTATGTTAAAATTATGTATGTATCTTCTCAAGTTAATGCTTCCACCTTATTGCAGGCCAACAATATTCCCCTGAAACTCATCTGAAATATGGACCACATCTACAAATACTTACATAAATAGCATGAAGGAAAAAGGAAAGTTTATTTGAAAATTACAGTTAAATTGTTTTGGTTTTAAGTTACAGTGTTCCTTATCCCTGGTTTAAAATTCTGGTTCTGATGAAGGCAATGGGGCATGGCATTCTATCTTTTCCAAATGAAAAATATACAGAATTACTTTTTCATTTTATTGATGATTATACGATTAAAACCACAAGGAATTCCTTTTTGAAAGTGATAAAAAGCTAAACATCACACACAATCAGGCATACAAATTAATGGCACTGGACCAAGTGAGGTCATGAATTAGTTTTAACAGTATAGAAAAAAAGCATATAAAAACAAGCCAATGAATTAAACTACATTTAATTGAAAAATATGAGAGCAGCACTTCTTCCAAGCATGTCTACAGACCAAAGCAGACTAAAATTTTATTCATTGGGAGTTCTCCAGTATAAAGGACACATGTGCTTAGTTTTGCTGAAACAACACATCTCCTTTGAGGCACTAGCTAAAGCTTTTTGACATTATATATATACATAATCCATAACTTCCATGAATAGATGTATGTATGTGTTTTACTTGCCCAGTATAAGAAATGTACAAAAATGCCATTTTAGTAAATGCATGCTATGACTTCTGATAGCCTTTTTTTGTATTTGAGATTATATAAATTCTGTTTTTAAACTGGTTCACACCAAGAAGTTTAGGAATGTTTAAAAACTATAGCCTAAGAAAAATTCGATGGAAATGTAAAGGCATATTCTAAATCCAAATTTAGCTGAAACAAGAATCTTTGATCAGGCTCCAAAAGGTTTTTTTCATAAGCCTGTAAGACTACTGTATATTTAGTACTATTTTCAAGTTAAAACGTAAGCACGTTACAGTGCTTTAACACAGCTGTCTAAAGCTTGCAGAGCATGTGAAAATCAAAATAAGAAAAAACTCTCCAAGTAATTAACAGTTCAGCTGACAGAATCCCAAACACTTCAGAAACAACATATATTAATTCACATCGAGTACAATAGCTTCTGAATTGAATTGTAGCTCCTGCTTAATGGCACACAGCACTCAACAGTTGTATTTAAGACAAAGTAAAGAATGTTCAACTGAAATAACAGGCATTTGGGGGGAGACAAAACATCAGCTATTTTGAAAACACTGGGCCTCCCACTCATTGTGAATCACTATATTTGAGCTCAGCATTTAAATATTTTTCCAAACTTGCATTCATGTCATAGCTGCTGTTTGCAGAAGTCTTTTAAGAGAACTATATTTTTTCAGCATGTGGTGGGTTGACCCCAGCTGGACCCAGTACGCAATGTTAGAAGCAACAATGAGAGGCAAAGAAAAATAAGAAGATTAGCTGAACAAGTAACAAATCATTATATTTTTGTCTTCTATTACTAAAGGAAATCTATTATTGAAGGAAATCTTAGTTCAATCTTCAAACAAAAGTGATCTATATTCAGATTATTACAGCTAAACCAACGGCTTCACACCAACAAGAAGGGGAGGTTATGTCTCACCCAGTGTTGGTATTCCTTCTTCAAACCCCAAATTAATTTTTTCTGCCCTGTCTCTTCCTCATCCTGCCCCAGCTGCACCTTCTTTCTCTCCACCCCAGCTCCTTAGGCCAGCATCAGTGCTTGTCTGACATACAGTGTATGAATTCACCTCACTAGCTCTGGAAACAAAAAAAAAACTTTTTTTTTTTGTTGAATTAGTTTTCTGCAGTTTTAGTGAGCTGAAACAATTTGCCATGTGAACATTTAAGTATCAGAGCTGGATCAAAGTAACAACTAGAAAGAGAGAATTGATTAAAAATGGAAGCGAAGAACAGAATCACACTTATCAAGAAATTAATTTGGTTAAAATTAATGCATTTGAAACTGTTCAGTTGAAATGAGATCCTACAAGACATGATAACATAACGTCGAGTCATCAGGGAAAACAAAATCTCTCATCTTGGTCCACCACACAGAATGGACATCAAAAATCTCATAAACTTAATGAATATAAAGGCAAGGCATGAGAAAGAACGAACCTCACCACCATAAAATAACAGAATTGAGGCTCTCAGGGCTCCTGTGGCTCATTTAGTTCTGCTTCACTCCCAGAAAATGGGACACCAGAAAATTATATTACATATTATGTGAGAGAGATCCCTACTACACTATCTATTAGAGAGTGCAGAGAAGAATGGTAGCCTGCATTGCCCTAGTTTCCTCTAGAGCAGACGATTTAACTCTGTTAAAGACCGACTGTGATGAGCAGGAAAATAACAGGATATGGTTTTGCAAACGAAGTCTAGGCTAAGGATTTCCTTGGAAAACTTCTTACAGAACAGTTTTGTTAGTCATTTCATCAGCTCATCAGAAGTATACGCTTTTTTTTTTTGTGCTGCTGTCTTATGTATTCTTAGGTTCTTCAACATTCAGATGCGTGTCACCAGCATGTCACCAGGGAGCTCGCTGTGAACTGCTGCTAGGAGGAAGACACTTCATCCTCAAAGATCCCCGAAACGCTCACACACACACGTGCTGGCACTTGTTCTTCTCCCTCAGGTCTTAAAGCTGACACAGGCTGAGCAAGGTAGGAGAACATCCTAACTCCAGGTCAGTCCAGCTATAGCAGCGTGAGCACATTTTGTGTTTTGAAATGTTAAATATTGGTAACTGTTGGTACTGCAAGTCGTATTGGTGAGTTCTATATAGAGAACTAGAAAAGTGATTACAGCTTACCCTGTAAAGGTTTTTCAGTTAAATGACAGAACAGTGATTACACTGAGCACTCCTGTTCCTCCCAGTTTTCAACAGGCGTTTTGAAGTTTTAATTCTGATCCTCAGTTTTAACCACAACAGAGACTTCGTACCAAAATAGTTCAGCCATCTCTTCGTAAGGCTGTGTATTTAGCAGCAAAATGTATGCCTGATCTCTTGAGGATCCATGAATTAGCTTTTTAAAAACAAAACATTAAATCAAAGTGGTATTTCACTATATATTAATTCAGCATACATAAATCCATTCCATATGTTTCTCAAAAGAAAGTAAACAGTTTGATATTGCTTACTCTGCTGAAAATAAAGTTGTAACTACTTATGCTATGTTTGATTTTGACTGGTAGCATTTATAAATTTAAAAAATCAGCTGTAACAACTAAATCTCCATTCTGAAATTTTATGCTGCCAAGCGTGTTTGCCTTTAAGCAGCAACTGCTGTAACTCAGAGAAACATGGCTCCATTTATAAAGTAATATACATAATGAGAATATTATATCTGAATATTAAAATATGGTAGTAAAAATGACATTCAAACACCACTGAGGCATTCTTTCATATGTAAGAACATCCAGTAAGCACATATTTACGGTGTTAAAATAAAGGGTCATTTGGTTTCAGAGGTTAACTTGCAACACTGGTGAGAAGGGGAAAGGGAAGAAAAGTCTGATCTCAAAAGAAAATAAATAAGAAGCATCAAAGGAAACTGCCTACACTGCCGTGAGCACTGAGAGAGCCAAAGACTGAGTTATGCTTGGCATGAAAGCCTAAGTTTTAATTCATTGAATCAGTTACAGTTCAGGTTTCTGGGTAGCACCTCCAATGGAGCAAAACAGGAATCCAGTTTTCACAAACTCAGTAAAAGCAAAGCATGTACATTTTGGATCCAGACAAACAATATTTTAACCCAACTCACGTAAACTACTATAATTATTTATGAAAACCAGGTACATGTAATGTTCAGTCCTAAACTGTGATAGAGGAAACTACGTTGACAGAAAGCTGTTAAAAATGACTTAATGGCATGAAAACGAAAGCCCCAGTCAATTAATTAGAAAGTATTTCAGTCTCCTAATGTCTCATCTAAGAAGAAATTACACTTAAAATATGGCAAACAGACCATTTAAAGTACTATATCAAAACGGATGTTTGTTATAAGCATTTATTTTTTCAGACATTGATGATCAGGAAAAGGAATAATAGTTTCTAGATGCTTTTAGCTTCAAGAATAACTGAAGATGACAAAATTGACACTCACATGAATATACTGGAGGAATCTATTGAGCAAGCTGGCTCAACAGGGTTCAATAAGACTCACGAATGAAGAAGCCCCTGAGTCTTTGCTGTCATCCTTTAAAAAAACAAGACACTCTTCCTGCACACATGCACAACAATTTAAGATCTGAGGGGTTTCACTTTCAGTTCTTCTATGTTTTAAATACCCAATAATACAGCTAAGTTTCTTTTTCATGAACACTTTAACCAAGACCTGTCGACAAGATTTAATATGCAGAATAGCAGAGCAATCATTCTGCAGATGAATCTCAGATTTTTCAAGTATTCATAGCTGCAAGTCAGTTCTGCTGCTAGAAAGCACAGCATTTTTCAGTTTCTTGTTTCAGGCATAAACAACAATTTGCTTGAATTGGCAAAATAAGTAACTTCTGTAACAGCTGTCAGGCTTCACAGTTTAAGGCAAAAATGCAGAAAGTTGGTGACTTACAAAGGTAACACAATACTCACATTTAAGATTTCTGTGATTTCGGATAAAGCACAGGCTCTGCAGAAAGGCACCTCACCTCTCTTCGCTGCTCCTCTTGAGCATCAGAGAGGAAAACGAAGGAGGACCAGCAAGAGGTGCTTGTGAGAGCATTGGCTCAATCCCCCATGCCCCTTCCTACTCCTGTTGGTAATGCCTCGCCAGCATCTTTACCAAAGTTTATCACAGATGCGGTTTTTGTTGTTGCTGTTGTTGTTGGGTGGTTTTTTTTTTTGGTGTTTTGTTGCTGTTTTTTAACCAACTTTCCTACCTAGCAGGCTCAGATAGTATCCTATCTGATTCACAACCCACAAGGAAATTTCTGTGCAGATATGTGCAAACACAATGTGTTGATCAAAAGTTAAAGATTACTGCTTTTACATTACTTCCGAACAAACGAAGATGTATTATGTGAGGCTTCAGAAACTTTGGCAATGGTGCAAAAAAACAAGACTCACTGAAGATGTTTTGAAAAATGAAGATAGAGGTGGCAGTCCTCTGTTCACAAATTAAGGAAAGTGTTGAATCAGTTACGAACAACTTCATTAAACTATCTGTGAAGAATCTAAGTTTTAATTACTAAAAGTAACACGATTGCATGTTATATAGTATGGTATATTCTATGCCCTGTTATAATTTAAAATGGTAGAATTGAAGAACACAAGGAGGAAATCCTTCTGAGGGGTCACGCTGAAGGTCATTTTCAATCCCAAGAGGGAAATTATTTTCAGTGAGAGCTGGAGTGCTAAAGCCTTTCTGCACTTTTTTTTTTCCATAAAATCACCTTTATTTTAGATATAACAATAGATAATTGTACTCCATTTCCTTTGAATTCAGAAGTTAAGGAGTAGAAAAAGAACTATACTGAACAAATTAATTGCAATTAACTGCATTACGTTTCATTTTATGAACATCACCATTCTATTTCTTCAGGTTCCCATGTTCTGTATGTCACCCAGGGATAAGGAAGACATTAGGATAAGCCACCTGACAAAAAGTAGTTTGTGAAGTGTGTATCTTAGAGTGCCATCACCATTACCTACTTTATGACACAATTTAAGTTACATCAATCTAAATAATAAGTAGAAAATATTATGGAAAAGAACATGTTACTCCACGCAGGCAAGATTCATGTTTTTTCAATGCTGCAAATGTAGCCAACAAGCAAAAATAGTGTTTCTTATAAACTACTGATTTAGTCATACAGCAGAAGAGTATGCTGCCTCTGCTCTGCTGTTACATAGACCACATGATATTCCCTTACTTGTCAAAAACTTACACTCACAAAAACGTACAGCAGATTGACCATGTCACAGTAATGTAATTGAAAGGGCTGAACTTTTTCATGCACCCATACATTTCATCCCACTGTACCGCTCAGCACAAGATTATGGACTAAATCACACCATTTCCCTTTCACTCATTTGGCAAAACATTCACATCTACCTGTACTGCCAATTCATACATTTTGTCCAAATTTCAATCCAAGTGTCATCTGCTATCCTGGAAAGCTCTTGGTGTCTTTTTCGTGTCCCTTCCTGTCACTCGGTGTTTTCCAAGATAAAAAAGGTAAGTAAAATTATTCCTTAAGGGTTACTTCATCCAAGTACCACACTCAAGTTGAAGAGGAATAAAATGTAGACTGTTTTTCTTCTAAAAATTATCGTTATTTCTGCCCTACAGCTTCCTATTCTTCAACTGATTTGCTTCATTGTAGTGATTGATGAACAGTGTCTTCAGACCAGCTTCTTGACTAATGTTAATTGGACAAATTTCATAAGGTAATTCTAAAGAAAGAGCTGGAACTTCACAAGCTCTATTGTTCTGCTTCTGTGGTTTGAGGCAACTCGGGCTACTTTTTGTCAGAGAAGAGAGTGACCATTACCAATATTAACTCTTCAATGACATGAACAGTTCATGTACATAAGCCAGTATTAAATTAATTATAAAACTTGAAACTTTTTAAAACATACTACTTGCTAAACAGAGGAAGATTGTCTTGCAAATTCTTCAAGTTGCTACTTCAGTCACATTACTTAGAAGAAAATGATAATTGAACAGAGATAATTAACAGTCTATTTTTAAGACACAGAATTCTAATATTTTTTGTCAAATTCTTAAGGTTACCATTGCTCAGTCATCACACAAGCAGAGAAGACGCAAACCCAAGTGCCTTTGCTAATCAGATACTGCTGCTTCTTTGTGTTCTCCTCATTGATTTTCAGTTGTACGTAATTCCCAGTTGTTGAATAATTATGGGAAATTCTCATTTTGAACATTACATCAATGTCTTTTTCCCCCTTAACTCTGTTCTTTAATTATTCATAAGTTACAATCACTTAGAAAAGAACAGAGAACTATAAATATTTAATACAAGATGTCTGTAACAGAAAGAGACATGAGAGACTGCAAAAAACAAATACTATAAAGCATTTGTTTACCCTAAGCCAACAAACAATAAGCAAGGCATTCTTTAGATTTTAAATTTATATAAATGCTTATAATTTTGACAAAGCAAACTTACTAAGTAATCCGTGTGTTTTACCAGCCAATTGCAATTAAACACATAAATTACCAGGTGTAACAGTTTTCTCCAGACTTTTGCCATTTCAACAGCGTTTGTTTTTTTTTTTTTGAATAGTTTGCTACAAGTGTATGTGGAGAGGAATAATGAATAAACATCACTGCAGCATGCTACAGTTTCAAGCAGTTAAAGGATGCAAGATTCAAGAGCAAATACCCTGAAGCCAATGATTTCTGAAATCCCATGTATAACAGATGCATCTTAGCAAGCAGCTCATGATCTTAACACAAATTCTCAGTGTGGGTTAGAATTCTAGCACTTGGGAAGATGAGAAAGTCTGCATGAATTTCAAAAATCTTAGAATAAAGTTATAAACCTTCTAGATGCGGAGGAGGGCTACGGATCCAGTATGCACTCAGACTTTAGCATAATATGGCAGGTAAAATAATTCTAGTTTGAATTTTCAGAGCTCATTATAGTTAACCACTTGGTATCAGCAATGATGAAAATAGGTAATACCGTAATTGTGTTCTGCAGAGGAGAAGATAATTACTAGGAAAATAGTACTCTATTTTTTAAATCACTATGACATACTAGGGAAATATCATCAATCTTTCATTAAAATATTCACATATGGTATCTCAATAAACCTCATGTAGCATTCTGAATACTCTACATATCACAAATGCTCAAGAAGTTACATCGTAGAGTATAAAATTTTACTCAAACAGTATCAAAAACCGAAATCCAATCACAGAAGCAAAACAATTTCCCCATTCAATTACTTCAGGTTTAATTACTGTCTTCTCCCTGTGAAACAAAGGCCTCCACTGATTCTGCTTACAGTCTGAGGGATATCCCTGCCTTCTGAGACCAGGTCTGTGTCCCACATGACAGCCCATCTGCTTAAACCATTTGGAAAAAACAAGCATGCCTTTGGTTGGTCAAGAGAAGGATGAAGAATTTAAATAATTTTTGGAAACTATATTCATTTTCCTTATCTCAACCTTGCAACTGCCCATAATGCAGCCTTACAGCGCTTAAGTGACTTTGTGATGAGGAGATATTTTGTTCTTGTTTATCAGAAACTAGAGCTCTTCCATTCTAAAATGTCTTCTGCCTTACTTTCCCAGCTTCCTACATTCAACTGTTTATCCTCTATTTTGTTGTATTGATTTTAAAAAACTTTCAATATTTGACATATCACGAATTCAAACATATTTTACATTTCATTAATTTGTATTTCACTATGTCAAAATTATGTATGAATTGAACATTCCTCTTCAGCATTGAAGAATGCGTGCAAAAAAATGTTTTACTTTCCTGCTTCATTGATAGAAGACTAATATTGTTAATCAGAACTGAAAATAAATCACAGTAACCACTTTCATACATAAAGCATATGTAATCAATATGTGGTAGAGAGTATATTTAGATTACATTTGAAAGTTTGCCTGTAGAGTGGACAGAAACATAAAGAAAATCCCAGCTGTCAATGACACCTGTGTACCCAAAAAAGTACTAGAATGGACACAACTAGATCTGCAAACGGATACCAAGCTTACTCCTCTCAATAGTTAAATTATGCCAGCAAAAGAAGCCTGCTGTGAGATTTCTCATCCTCCCTAAAAATAGAGCTGCCCCTCCTGTCACCTATACCAATAAATCCAGCCAATGTGAGACAAGACCTCAGTATTAGTACTTTTATTTGAACCCTGAGAATAAAGGCAACCATTAAAGTACTAAAATAAAATAAAAAATGAAGGAGCTGGCTGGCCAATCTTTTTTATCACAGGATTTTGACTGTCAGTATAGTTTAGAAGGAAAGAACAAACAATAAGTAGCAACTATTTCACTGATGTGTGGTAACTTCTCATATAATGTACGCTGAAACCTCATTTCAGTATCTTGTTCTATGCTCCAACCCTGTTTCAACCATTTACCAAATATAGGATACCAAAAAAAGTGCTTCTTTTTGCACATAAAATAGCAATTCATCTATGAATTCACTTTGAAGTTAAAAGTTTTACAATTTTTTTTCTTGATCTTTGCTCCAGAAGTGATAGAGCGAAGAGGGCACAAAGGCCAAAAACACTGTTTAGTCTAAAATGTATGGCACATTCAGATAACTGTGTCTGGCCATATGACAAGTAACATGAAGAAATTACCACATTATTAGCAATTTTATTTTAAAGGATCAGTCGGGTTTTTGTTGTTGTTTGTTGTTTTTTTTTCCCTGTACATCTTGACTCAATACGGTAAAGATTCTTTAGATATGATAAGATCCAGATTCATGACATGGTCCAATTTTACTTTTCTTACATACTAAAACAATCCTTTTGGCTTCTCTTATGCCTCTAGTCTGTAGTATACACCCCATTTTCCAAACTGAATGCAGTTAAATTTATACAGAGGAATTCCAGCACTGAAATGGATTTCTCCCCATATTTAATGGTTTTTAAATTTAAACAATTAAATGGATAGAAAACCAAACCAAAAGGACAAACATTCACTGTCATAGCGGCTTCAGGCAATTCAGTACACTTCGGTATATTTGAACAATACGTAGAGAACTATAGAGGTGAATTGCCCCAGGCACGGTGCTCTCCGCTCCTGGAACGCAGCTGCCTGCTACGTTACGAACTGGACAGCGCACAAAGCACCAACACGTACTGAAAATACAGATTTCTGTCGACTAGGCTTTCCTGCCTTGAGTCATCAAAATAGAGTTTTAAAAATCATTTTACAGAAATATTTTGTTAGTTGGTAGCAAAGAGGTAACTGAGAAGTAGGCTCTTTTCCCAGATGTGGGATGTTAATGGCTTATCTAAGAACAAGGGGTGCTAATGTCCTATCCGTGTAACTGGAGCATCGTATTATGTAAGCTGTCACGCATGGCTGGAAAAAATACCTCTCAATATAAAGAGACTCCCGCTTTGGTTCTTTAACTGTCAACAAGGACAAAGACAACTTAGCTACTAGAATTTTCCTTCCTCTTTAGGATAGTTCTAGATCAGATCTTTTTGGAGAACTAAAAAACATACTATTATAGAATACTTTTAGGGCAAAACTGTTTAAGAACGCTTTCAAACACTTGTGGAACAAAGGAAGAACAGGGAGAAACAAATAAACGATTATCTTTTTTAAAAAATTAAAAAGCACATTAGTAAGAAGAAAGACTTGTAATAATAGTAATAATAGGAAAATACTAGTAAAAAATAGATTATTAGAAGTCGTTGGTAACTGCAGTTTTCTTTGCTGTGTATCCATCTGAAGTACTTTCCATGTTGTCAATGACTTTAAGAAACTAAACACAGAATTACATGCAAAAGTGCTGTTATCAATAAGATAAAGGTTTTAATAATAATCATTAAGGGACAACATTGTTTAAAAAAAATCTTTGATGGAACACTTTTATTTCTGCAGCCTAAGGTACACTTCCTTATTTTAGCCGTTTGAACTTGTAGGAACAGGAAACAACTAACTTCACAATAAAAAGTGCACAAATTTTACAGATTTGGAAAAATCAACAACAGTTTGGTCCTAGCCTATTACACGGGATTATTTACTTAAGCGGTTTTTAAAGAACTGCTGCAGTTGCATGCATTATATCATAAAGGACTCACTCTGAGCACAGTAATTTATTATAAATATCCTTCATTTCCTGCAGGTCCCATCCAGCATGGTATTATTTCCAGAATGTTAAGGAGCCCAACCATCAGAAACCCTTGTTAAATGGTCTGTACGCAAATCCAGCAGAAATATTCCAGTTTACATAGATCCTTTTACTCTTTCCCCTACAGCAATATTTAAACACTCTCACAATGGCATTTAGTTACAGTATAAACTACTTCTTAAAAGCAGGCTGCGGGTTTACAAGAAGGAAATCACGGCAGAGAAAGTTTCATGAGGATAAAAGTGATTGAGATAGGCACAGTCTGTTTCCAGGGCTACCAATGAACCATACATTATGTTTTAGATGGTTTCCTAGGAAAATAATCCTACGGATCGCATCCTCTATGTGTGTCTTTTTATGTATCCTCCTTCTAACTTTAGATTTCATTTCTTGATTTCAACTAAATCTGATAAAAGAGTAGGTCTAAAGACTTCCAGGCTGCACAAGTTTTGCAAAACCAGGAAGACAGCAAGAAAAAAGAATCAATAGTGTTATGATTGTAAAAAAAGCTTAAAGCAAGAATTCGGACCTCCTCAGATCCCCTAGCCAACCAAGAAGACACAACCCTACTGGAGATCACCTTCCATTAACCTTGTGGCAGATGCAATTGACTCCAAGGCTGAGAAAAGACCCTGCTGTTTCCTGCAGCGTCCCATCTTCCGGAGGTGAGTAAAACTTTACCCCAAAGAGCAACTTCTCCCCTTCATTTTTTTTCATTCTGTCTTCACCTAAAGGAGAGGGACATAGGTCCCTTGAATCTAAACATCTGAGCTACCTTTCCTTACTGCCAGTCATTCAGAACTCCTCAGCAGATCTTAGAGCACTGCCAAGAACTCCTGAAGGCTCCGTAAGAAAAACAAAACCTTACTGTATGTATCCCATCTATTTATCACACCCTGCTCCAGGAAGGGCAGATGTACAACACTTGCCTCTTCAAAAACAAAGCTCTCTGCTGCTACAGAGACTGAGATTCATTATCTCCTTTAGGCAAGAATCCACAAATTGGCTTATCTCATCTGAGCATGGCCTGAGTCTTCCCTCAGAAGATACTGGTAATTTTAAGAGAGAACAGGAAAAGTTTCGGAAAAGACCTTAACCTTGCCAAAATTCCTACTGAGGTTAACAGGTGTTTCTTTCCACGTTGGGAATTCATGTATTGCCTGAAGTGCTTAAAACCAGCCGTGTACTGTTCAGCTTTTTCTACCAAGACCACTGTAAATTACAAAGTCGTACATCCCACTGGCCTTAGCAGGAGCTGACCAGTGATGGAAGGACAGAACATAGTCAGAAAATTTAATTTTGTGAAGACTTTCATCTACGTTGTGTTGGAATACCTGAATTACCCCACCAGATTTCAGAAGAGAATGCTGTGTGTTGATACAGTAAAGACTACCGTAATCTATATTTATTTATTTTCTTAGGGGGGAATCACAGCTTAGTAAGAGGTTAACTTAGGTATTCTGTAGACATTACTACCAAGTGCCACAGGCTTTCTGCTAAAATCATACCAGAAGCCTCACGGCTGTCACGTTTTGTCGGTACCCGTCTCCACCTGCCTGGACAGACCTACCTGCTGTAACAGCAATTATCAAGTGACCAGGTGACTATTACCTTCTTTGTTTTAGATCTTGGCCAGTCGTGTAATGTAACACTATTTTTATAATGAACAGAGAGAAAGAACAAGTAGACACCCTGTGTAGAACAAAGAGCCTGTGACCTAGAATAAAATGGCATAGAGCACAGAGAGGGGACGACAGCAGTAGCCCAACTTCTTGTACTTCTTGTACTTCTTGTACTTCCAACACACACAGGATGACACTGGACACCCAAAACATTTAACCACTCACCAGTGGTTAGTTAGTGTTAACCAAAGGAATGCAACCATGGAAACTGGGTAACAACAGTTGTAAGGCTAAAAAGAACTTACATGAAGACGTAGAAAACTTGATCCAGTGAAGAAGGAACAAGATGTCGAGCATGCTAACAAACGCCCAAAAAAAGATCCCACGCAGATCTCAGAGCGAGAAGGAAAAGACACCAGCACCATACTCTGCCTGAAGAAGGACTCAAACTTACCTTGACACTTGCCCTCAACCCCTACTTTCGTACCCATCTACTGGCACAGTGGAAGCACGACCATAGCATCAGAGAAAGGGACAGATGCTAGAAACTGTGTGCAAAGACTTCAACAATATATAATTTGAACTGTGCTAATGTCCTAAGAGGACTAATAATAATTCTGTCATGAGATAAGATTTTATGTAGAATGGCAATAAATTGTTGGCTTAGCATGTAAGGTGTGTCTCTAACTCATAATGATTTTCAGTGCAATAAACTGGTCATAATTCTGCGAACTGGATGAACGAATTGGTAGCACTTCCTTTCCCATTAATAATGACATACATAGATAGCTCATCTTCCCACACCCAAGTAAATAACCTCGTGATGCTTAGTAGCATATTTATGGTTAGCTGATAGCTAGTACAACTTAACAATACACACCTGTTAGAGTTTAAGTGACTGGCAAACTTGTTATATATGGACAAATAATCCTTTGTATTTTCCTTCTCTTATATACCCAGAACACTTAGTAACTGATAAATCTATAGGACAAATTCAGCAGCACCTGTTCTGTATTTGCAGACCTCTTCTATCCAGTCTTCAGTGCAGACATTACAACTGTAAACTAATGAATGATAACCAAAGAACACAGTATAGCACACAGATTAGAAGAGACATTTATCTTGTACAACTTCCTTGTACTGGAGAACCCCAAAGTAGCCTGAGAGCCCCAAACTAGACCAGTGCTGATCTACTAAAGGCAAGGATCACCTCCCTGACCTGCTGGGAACACCCGTCCTAATACAGCCCAGCATACTGTTTAACTTTTTTGCTTGTGAATGGGCATTGCTGGCTCTTGTTCAGCTACTAGTCTGCTCGGGCCCTGAGGTCTCTCTTGGCAAAGAATGAACATTTTCTTATTTTGTCGATAGATGCCCTAAAGGACCTAATTAGCAAAAAGACTGTCATGAAAAAAAAAGTTAACAGAGTAGTGACATGTATACTTGTGATGATTTTTATTGCATTCAAACGTTTTCTATTTGCTCCTTTTAAACCCAATCCATTTTAAGAGCTTTCCTAAGTGAAATAAATGGAATGAAAATTCATTACGCACAGGGTTCATATTGGCTACTCCTTATGATAATTTTAGTACAATTCAGCAGTTTTCATATGTTCTGACCAAACAAAGCAAAAATGCTTTGCTAATTTATGCTCCATTGCTACTTTATCCATTGTTAGGAACTCCTTTCCTTATTATTTAGTAGCCTGCTTCATTAGCCATTATTAGTCTCCGTGATGAAGCAGCTGAGTATATCAAACTCAGTAATGCACACATTAAATAACAAACAAACAAACAAACACCTTTACAATTTAAATACAGGACAGTATACACAGCATGGGAGAAGGAAAAAACCCTTCTCTTCCATTACCCTGATTCTTACTGGAAAAATTGCTTTTCTGTCTAGAATATGAATCGCTGCCATACTTTTAGGAAGTACAGCTGGCTATGGCTGTAATATTTAGACTAACAAACAGTGTTACAAATTTCTTTATCTTCATAGGACCTCTACAGGACACCAAGATCTATAAAGCATTTTATTCTACCAAATTCACAAACACAAGTGTATACTTCTCTGAAATGATTGGTTGATTCACAGATCTTTCCATGTATTGTATAAATTACATAGAAAAGAGAGCATTTGAACACAGTCTTTCTACTGGTTAATGAGAAAGCGCCAATAGAAGCACCAAAAGAAAATCATTCCAAACAATACTGCACATACGAGTTTACTGTTTAGCTCATTAATGGTGATTATAAAGATTTTGAAAAAAGCTCAAGATAATATCTTCTATGCCCTTTGAGCATTAACAGTTATGGTCTGGGGTTTTCTGGGGTTCTCTGGCTCATTTCTAAGCGATACATAAAGTTTCATAAGGATTATGAAACATGGTTAATACATTGGCCCAGACTTTTTGGAGCAGCTATTGATTTTTGGAGCTCAAATTTCACTTGCTTCCATCAAGCCTCTTTAAGAGATCTATTTTCTTGGCAGCTGGCAAAAATCTGTCACTCCTTTGAGGAGGTGCTGGAGGTCAGGCACCCCAGGATGAATGCTCTGACATCATCACATCCTACACTAAAGCATTTTGGAGTATCTTCGACCTCACACAAATCTTAGAGGACCGTAATCCCTGTTTAGTTCCTAACTAATGAACAGTTACGAAATTGCTATTAAAGCAATACCATAACATCAATATTGTATTTCAAGATAGATGAAAACATATCCAAAATTTTCTACTGCATTTAGCTGTTCAATATGCTGTTGTGAACATACCACAGCTACAGAATTATCATACTAGTTTTCTTCCCATATGCCAGATTGCAAAAATGATACACAGAGAAAATAAACACATTTTATGGATGTATGCAAGTATATTATTCACTGATCTGCGGAACTTTGGCAGCTAAGAAGAAATATTTACACAGGCAACTTTCCTACAGTTCTACACTATATAGTAATAGGACTGTAATTCTGCTTGACATTGAAGTAAATTACTATATCCAAAACCAGACTCTAGGTACATAATAACTTTATGAACAGCAAGTCTGCCACATACACCTTTTTGTCACAGTTACAACTGAACAACATACAGACTAGCAATACAAGACTCCTTAAGAAGAACTGACAGACTTCTCACAACTCTGTGAATCCTGCAGTTTGGAGGAGTCATAAAAATGAGTAAGTGGATGGGAACTAATGCAAATGGCAAGACTGCACACACATCTGTCCTTGTCTGGTTCCAGAAACAAACTGAACAGCTGAAGCTGAAGGGTAAACAATGGTTAATTTGTTGGATGCTTCTCATTCAAAGATTTTAGTAAGTTTCAGGAAAATGTTGCAGATTCAGACTGTAACTCTAACTCACCGTATGGCATTAATTTGCTTTAACTTACTATGAATGTTGAACATAGTCCAAAGTCTGAGGAAAATGGACAGGCTTATTTGCTGTCATCAAATAAAGAATGATAAATAACATGGAGAATATAAAGATAAGATTCAGGAGTATAAAAGACAAGAAGCTCCATCATGTACTCTTTACCTCCCAGTCAGCTCCCTAACACATAGCAACAGAGATGAGTAATATTTTTAATAGCATTTTTTTGTTCCTTTGGTTTCTTTGTACGTTGCCACAGCAAGCTAGTATTTATAGAATCTGTGAACTTCTGAAACTTGCTTTGCCTGGTAGCTTGATATGGTCATAACATTCACCTGCTTTTGTGTTTTGTTTTGTTTTGTTTTAATTTAAGGACATTATTTAGATAAATGACTTCTGAGATCACAAACTAGCTTAAGGAATTTGATTCATTTGATTCCCTTTGAAGAATGACATTTCTTCCAGGAATGGACCCCCCTCATTTTATTACAAAACACACAACATTGTTACACCTTTTTTATTTTATTATATTCTTATTCAATGATATTATTCACTGTTTGATAATTATGTTGCTGGTGTATGCATTTCTGATTTTCTTATTTTATTGAAATTAGAGGAGAATCAGGAAGTCTTCGTGACACCAGCCGAAATTCTTGATTTACTAGGAAAATTCCACTGAAGTATGTTTTGAAACCAAACTGTACAGCTACTAACTTTAAATATGCATTGCATGTCAAGAACTAAATAAGGATCCACAAGTCTGACTTTTTTGTACATGGAGTAAAACCACATTGCTTTCTACAATTTCTGTTTATAGCTCATGAAAATCCACAAAACAAAAGAAAAAGCATTTCAGGAGCTAAGGCAACCACGAGAGAACAGTCATTCTGTGATGCAGGCAATCCTACACATCTTCCAACCAAACGCCAGTGTTGATATTGCTCCCCTAAACTGCATAAACAAATACGAAGTGCTAGCAACACTAGTCCGCTTAGTGCTCGGGGTTCACGGCTGCAAGAGAGTGGGCGGGGAAGAAAGGAAATAAATACTTAAAATGACGAATGACTTTCTTACCCTTTATTAGAAGTTATATTTACCAAAACTTTGCTAGACTAGCAAACATTCAGCTGGCCATACTAATCCATATGGATTCTCCATGAAGGAAAAAATGATTTTATTAATCATGAACTTGACCAGTATATAATGTACCCAAATTCAGGAGAATTGAGACATGGAGAGACTTGTTCAGTGGAACATTCCAGCATCACATAATTGGTTTCTACTGAAACACTTATAAAAGCACCACTTAAGGCTACTCTTCATATCACTTGCCTCTCCTAGTTAAAATATTATATCCTCTTGACTTCTTCATCTAGAGGCCAACAGTGTCAAAGTACCTTGTGTTCTACAGCTCTTTTCATGTTATATAGTGGCAGAAGTAATTCTTCTAATGACTTAAATGCAATTCATGCTAAAGAACTTCATTTATTCAATATGTCCTTATGGTAAAAATAGAAGGCATCATCATATAATGGTTCATAATTTGGGAGAATGCTCATGCCTTTTTATGCAAACCCACGAAAAAGTTTCAAATTGTACACTACCTCAAAGACTATTCTTGTTCATCTATTTGGGTGACGCTGCTACTATAACCACTGTGATAGAACTAGTTTTAAATATATACAAAATTACTACATATTTTTACTTATTGCACTTAATGTAGACTTTGGGCCACTTTTTAGGTATGTTCACACATACAGAGGAAAAACAAAGCTACAAACAATGTACAAATGTCCCTTTTAATACCTGCTTTTGAAAATTAGATTTACATAAACTTGACCTGCAAAGGAAATGTAAGTAAAGTGTAATTCCTACAAAAATCAAAACCGTTGCAGCTGTTCAAAAACCACAGAATGAATAAAATCATAGCAGTAAAAAGAAATGGAAAAAGAACTGATGCCTAAGTTACCTCTACTGTTCTTCCATCAGGCCTTCTATAGACCTTCTTGTTACTTGTTTATTTACCACCTCTATAAAAACTTAACACTCTTGAGATTTCTAGTCTATCTCACATTAAAGTCTTTTTATGCCTCCAATATTCACTGCCTGTAATAATTTACTGCTGCATTCATATTTTTATGATAGGTGGCTGGCATTAAGTACTTGATGTCCCCAGCATCAACATGCTTCAATACTTAGAAATAAAAAATTGTTTTCGAATCTGTGTTCCATTTTGTAATCAAACTATGGCATGCGACTTGGCTTTAACAACTGCCTCTATTTCATTCCTCTGCTGAACTTTGCTAGAAACCGCATCAAAGGTTTTTGACAGAATATTAAATTCCAGCTCTATCCATTACTTATTTGGCACCTTCAAGTAATTTTGACTTCACAGAAGATGTAGTGGAGAACAGGTCATGGACACATACAAATCTCTTTTATGCAAAAAGAACTAATTCCTGTTGGCTAGCAACTTCAACTCTCCTTGTGCAGGTTACTTACCACTCAGGGCTATCATGGTAGCTGCAATACCGCTGCTTATTCACAAGCAAAGAAAGCAGAAGCAAGAGAAAGAGCACGACCACAAAGGTTTGGGGGACACCAGTTACTAGGGCAACCTCCAAGGTCACTGTCAACTATTAGAATGAAAGGTGTTTCAAAAGACTTCAATTTGTGTTAAAATTGCCAGTGCCGTGCATGAATGCAGCCCACTGCACTGTATCAAAGGCAGGGGAGCTTTAGCAGCACTCGAAGATAGCTCAAGTCCTAAAAGGTGGTTCAGAGAGAATCCTCCTTAACAGAAGTGACGAAGGGGAAGACAAGGAGAAGAATTGTTCTCGACCCGGGCATGGCAGAACGCCACCTGCCACCACACCTTCTCACATCTCCACATTCCAAAACCGATACTCCTCCAACTCCGACTAATACTCCTGCAAACCTCACGTGAACCCGACTCCTTCCCTCTGGCACTGTCCGGAGGCGGTTTGCTGACGGCCCTCAGCACGCGCTGCAGCTCACCGGCGTGCCCCATGGCGACGCGGTACAGGCCTGCGCGGCAGGGCACCCACGACAGGACGAGACAGGACTGAACTTTCCCTGGTTTATCGTAATGAAGGATAAACAGCGCCACTTTTCTTCACCCAGATGTAAATGTTTGTGAAATTTAGAGAGGCTAAGCTGTGTCTGAGACCGCTATCCTTCAGTTTTGTTTGGAAGAAGTCAGCTAGTGGCAGGCAGATGCAGTAACACTTTCTCAGGAAACTTGGCTAGAAAAATGACCTTATCCTACAACCATAATTTTTATAAACACAAGCGGGAATTTTGGGATTGAATTCCCATATCAGGGCAACTAGTTTATTATAGACCTCGTTGTCTTTCAGCTATTATTTTTTACAGGACATGCGATCTTTCTGGGTCTCACAACGATTAAAGGGAAAACACATTATACAAGAAACACATTTCAGCTATCATTTAACTCTTAAAAGAAAGCCTCTTAAGGGTTTACTTCAGCATCCTAGCATGTTAAAAATTAAATGAATTTTCCATTGTCTGAGCATTCCAGACAGGAAGCGCACACAAAAGATCAGCCTCCTGCTGGCTTTGTAAAAACCAGGTAATTGCATTTATATGACAGAAAATATATACTTGGAGAAAACACTAAAAACCAGTGTGTTTTCCCATTTATCAAACATATTTTATTGCTTATTCAGGAAGCCATACTGCTACAGAGAGCTTCCTAATTTGTTTACCTCACTAGACCCACTCTTACGTTTCAAACTAATTTGCACTATTTTCTGGAAGAATCATAGCTACATATTTAGTCTAGTTTCTAAGCCTTTTGCTAAGAATTTAAGGCAGCAATACACACAACAGTATATTCTCTTTATTATGTCTTAGTTTTGGTAGGAGACTCGCCAAGCAAGCCTGTAGTATTAAGAAAAAGTTCATTTGTAGCACATGCCATCATAGTTCAGTAGAAAAATCCACTCCGGTTCTTTTATTTATAAAAATTTTCAACAAAACACATTGAGACCATCAGCAAGAGTTTTGGCATGGTTCACAGAGTTCAGTTCTGCAGGCAGAAGAAAGCACAGCTCGAATGAGTTTCAAAATAGCTGATTTTACGCATCTTCCCCACAGTGGTAGTAGAGGAAAAAATGGTCATTATACTCTCTGGTATCTATTAAAAACAAAATCTTGTATTTAAAATTTAAAAATGGTATTAAAAAGAGTAAAGACTATTCTCCCTTGAAGTTTTCCATCTCGTTCAAAAAAGTAACATGCTTTTAAAAGTTTAAAAAAAAAAAAGACTACTCTGGCTTTCTTTTTATTTTCATCATTAAAATAATCTCTTATTCACATCTTATTTGAGTGCAAAACACTTTAGGAGGCACTTTCAGATCTCTGAAAGAGAAAAGGACCTGGTTCTCCCGGTTCTCCAGCAGGAGTAAGCTGTAACTCTCAAGCATCACACATCATGTTCTGTGCAACAGAAAAGTATAATGGAACAGTCATGACTCTGCTTGGAGGAGAAGACAAAAAATGTAGGGGTTTTTGGGTGTGTACATGTACATAACATGCAAACATACAAACACTAAAGAATAAAATAGGAGAGCAAATAGCCATCTTCCAGTCTCACATAGTTTCCACTTTGAGAAGTTGTATAAGGCTCTGCATTCATCCTGCGAAACGTCCCTACTGTTATGTCTCCTGTATTACGTGCTTTGCTCTCATTAGCATTAATGATACAAATATGATTGCATCAAAAATTAATAGAAAATTTGCACACAATTTGTCACATGTAGTAGTGTCCTGATTTCAGGGCAACAGGCTTTCAAAACTTAACAAAACAGTTCAAGCTGCTTTTTCCGAGCTTTACAGTTCGCAAGAATAATAACACAGATCTGTAGATTATGGGCAGTTTGAAGGCATAATCTCCTTTCCTGGCAGGTTATCACAAGTAATTTGCTAATAAAGGAAGACAAATTTGAGTGCACGTCCTGCAAAGTATTGGCTTTCAGTCATACTGCAGACTGAATAAAGAATTTTGTGAGAAAGCATGGGTGGTATTTAGAGCACAGAAATGAGAGGGGAGAGCTGGGTGGATTTGCTGGCTGTACTACAGATTGCTGTGCTTCCTCAAAGACAAGTAAATAATGTAATGTTCCTAACATCACATATCAAAGACCTAATGAGAATAGCATGATAAGCGTTTTTTTAAATCTAACTAATTTAAATGATTTTTGTTTAACTCTGTGCGTTAAGTACATCCTACACAGAAGGCAACTCTGGTAACCCCTATCTCCTGCCAAGTTTTGTTTAAGAATAGTAACACTGTTTTGAAATCCTAAGGTGACAAAAAGTGTTAATATATATTCTTGTGTATGTTTACATAAGACACACATACATAAACACACACACACATCCCAATGTACTTCTGCTTTTGAACCCTTGAGAGCCGAAACAGCTGATCTAAAGGTGCTTCAGTAATGTGTCATTATGTCTTCCATTATTTATTATTTCTTGTAATACATTTTACCTCCAGTCCAAAAATCTATGAATTTCTCAGACTGGCAAATTATGAATTGCATGGAATTCCCCATCCCAAGCCCTCACCCCCAAGGACAAAATCTCATAAAACCTATAGTAAAAAAATCAACTGAAAAAGAATGAAAGAAATACACTGATTATTTTAAGGACAAAGACCTACCACAATACTGCACTTATTTTTCTTGGAAAAAAGCACGCTGTCTTACCCACATACAATTACAAAGATGTCTAGACACTAGCAACTTCAATACTTTATTACACTGAATGCTTCCCACTCCATTTGGCCCACAGCTTGTCACACTTAACCAGTCTAGTGAGAAACTCATTACGTTTTGATCTACCGAGCCCCATGAATACAATACTGAGCTCTACAACTACATTTTATATAGTTTACATCACTGCTTATTTTAGAACTTCCTTATATTTCTTAAAACAAAATGCAGCCTGCTATGGTTGCCTAGCATTTAACTAATTTTTGCTGAGCACTGACTTCAGTTTGTATTACTCCTGTTGTTGCCACTCAAAAGGTATAAATTTAATAATTTACAGAAGTAAGCTCTGTGAAAAGCAGTTTACAAGAATTTATAGAGGCGATTACAGCAACAATTATAGTAACAATTTTTGAGTAAGAACTTTTGGTCCCAAAATTGATGACATTTCTACTCCACCATGTCTCTAATTCCACCAACAGAAACTACTTTGTTCAGCCACTCCCTATTAGCTGCAGAACAGCATCCAGATTCCCCTTGTCAATCTGCTTTCAAATCAAATGTTAAAATAAAGTACTCTGGATTTTCAGTGCAGTGCAACTAAGCAAAATTTGTCTCAACAGCCTTAAAATGACACTCAGTTTGTTCTGGTCATTTGTAGAAAATATTTAACTCATCCTGTTGCTCACAGTCTCCATGGTCTTCCTCATACAACTTTATAGGGAATTTGCCTTAATATTGTAAGAGTTTTATTTCACATTTTTTCTTCCTTGAAGATCTTTCTAGTAGAAAAGCGTGCATCCTAGCAGCAATAATCATGAAGTAAAAACCCCAAATTATTAATCATTTCCTGACCACAGTACTATCTGATTTGTGAAATTCTGACATTTTATACTTTCCAATATTGTAAACCAAGTGCTCCTCAGCAACTAAGAAATGAGTGAAAACAATCTTTTCTCTATTAATTCAGTGATAACATAAAGTTAGGAAGTTCTTTAGTCAAGAGCAAAAATGTGTTTCTTCCTCTCTTAATGCTACTTTAGCTTGCCAAGAAGATTACCACCCATTTTGCAAAAGCTAGCTAGTGTTTATTTCAGTCACAAGTATTTGCCAAGTCCTCAACCACAAGAGCCTTCTAACTACCACTCATAACACCATTGATCGTACCACAAACATTAATTAATCAACCACTGCAATAAAAAGTAAAAGAAAAAAAGGAAAAAAAAAAAAAGACTGCCCTCAGAACATGTATTTTAAGTTTACAGCCTCTACAAAACATGTGTTTACTAAAATTAGCTTGGAAAAGCACCGGGCCAAAAAGAGTTTAAGCACAGTTTATTCTCTTTCCTTTTGCAGCTGCTTTAAGAATAGATTTAAAAGATTCCCTGCTCCCTTTTCAGGCTATTGGGTTCAACTAATAGAGTAAACAGCCATAAGGGGTTTAGTAAGGATGCAGGAGACTGCAGGAAGGCAAAATCTGTGCAAGAAACTACTTCAATTAGACTACAATTTGGGATTATGGTTTAGGAACTGATTATCTAACTTTGCTACTACATTACTATCCTACACCAAGAAAAAGCCTCCCCGAATGAAAAATCAAATTCCCGTAGATGACTGTATTACAGTAGTCAAGCAAGGAAATTATGTCAGACTGGCAACTGAAGCACAATAGAAATTGCATAACGTCTTGATATTCTAAAAAAAAAACAACAAAAAAGGATTTTTTATCCTTATTGAAGTAACTTGTTTTTGTTGTTGTTTCAGAAACAGAAAAGTCTATATATTTTAACTAACCTTCTTTAAAAACATGGATTATGCAAATACTTTAAACACTCACCTAGTTGTCTGTCTTTACCTCCTATAGGGCCCTACTCATAATTTTTTAATATATTAGACTATCTCAATGAAATCTGAAAAAGGGGACAGACACCTGTTAACATGATTTTATTCCAGCAGTTTTCCTACAAGTTGGTGTGAGGAGGAGACTCCAGTTCTTACTTGTCACCGGAAAAGTGGGCAAAATTAAGCTGTTCATAGTAAATCATCAACCAGTTGGTATATCTATAGCCACCTATACGGGTAGATACACAGAAGTCAACTGCTCAAGAAACTTAAAATCTGCCATTGAATCGTGTCTTAAATTTAGATTTTCAAACAATGGGCATTCTTCCCTCATCTTCAGCTTCTTAAGCCAGTAAAAGCATGACTGCTGATTTGGCAAACACCTGCAAAGCAGTTTTGACCACTGAATCACCGTTAGACCCAGGAGATGCAATTTCCAATTTCATCTTCTCCAAAATGGAAAAGCTGCATTTCATGAGTTCCAACAAAAATCTGTGGTTTGACCGAGAAACCATTTCTTTAACACTGTGACTTCCAGGTGCCAAGATTCTTTTTTTGTAGACAAGAACCCAGATACTCTACCCAAGGAGATTTTACATGGTCTACCACTACTGATAAACAGCCTACAGCTGGATTTAGGATCTTACAGCCTCAGTATACATAGTTAATCCACTCTGAAACTTGAGTAGTTGCAGCAGATGGTAATCAGAAATCTCTCATCAGCCCCAGAATATCCTCATGGTGTATCATCCTATAAATAAAGCATATCCTTTTCCCCTTGGGAAACAGAACTGATTATGGAATATCAGAATTTTCTCTGGATTATAGAAATCTCAGAAAGCTGCCATGCTGAAATTACTTACATCTCATATTATTGGAGGTTTTTTTTTATCAAGAAGTTAATGCGGTTTTGGAAAACATTGGGCTAATTTGGAAGTTTGTGCTATTGCAATTTTACATCAGAATTTCTAATTTACAAAGGCAGGTTTAAAGGCATGTTTTGTCTTGCTACTGCTACAGCAGGGACATTATGAGTTTTAAAGAATTGTAGTCAGCTAAGAATAAAAATATTGAAAACTTATGACCTGACATGGTCTGAAGAATAAATTAGCTCTACGTTTAAGAACTAGTGCTATTTATTTAAGGCAGAAAATGGTACATCTGTGGTTTGATCTCTGTTGATAGGTAATGAAATACAATAAACCAACTACATGTTCCGGTTTGTTTCTAAACAACTTCAACAGCAATTCAGCACAAGCCCCTTAACAAATAATCAAGAATTATTACTCCTGACTTTATCAGGGAAAAAAAAAAAAAAGATGATTCGAAACACTGTCAGCTAGTAACAGAGTCATTATATTGTCTGTAACTTCTACAGGTTTTCTGTTAGTTTCTATCTATTCCGCTGTACATCAGAATGTGTACAACTCTGTGTTTGAGCTTTTCCAGTGCTTCTAAAATATAAAACTGAAATCAAAACTTGCATCACAACCCTGTAAAATGCTCTCTCAACTTTAATGGCCAATTATCACAAAGTTTTTAAGATTTATTTCTTCCTTTTAAAATTAATTACCAAATGAGGGCATCATGTTTGGAAAATCTAGAAAAAAAGTT
Organism: Anser cygnoides; assembly: GCF_040182565.1. Lineage (NCBI taxonomy): Eukaryota > Metazoa > Chordata > Aves > Anseriformes > Anatidae > Anser > Anser cygnoides. Next base: position 38,075,909 of record NC_089874.1, on the reverse strand, counting down.
ACTTCAAATTACTTTGTGAATATGGCAGTCAACAATCACCATTACTTCTTCTGGAACAAATTCCAAGTTCTGGCATTTCCTCAGCTGTAAGGTCAAAAAGGAACCTTGTTTTCATCTACTCTTATATGACTAACAGAGGTCATAAAACTACCAACCAAGAACAACATCAGTAATAACATTTCGTGTTTAAGAGGAACCTTATTTCTTGAAACATAAAAATTCCAGACTCATCTTTTGGAATATATTTACATTTGCAAAAAAAAAAAATCACTCAGACAACCCTGTCCAAGAGGATTTCATGGCTGCAGCAGAATGCAATATGTCACAAAACGTTTAGATGTATCCTGATATATCTTTAAAAGCTAACACCAGTTCAAAAATGATCTTCAAGTTCTAATTTTTAACGAAGATATGTATCTATATTAATTTGGAAGTTTTCTATTACAGACCTTAATAATAATAGGCTACATTGATATAAATTCATTTATTCGTACTTGGGAACTTGAAAATCAATTCCCCACCCATTTTTCTATCATGATATTATGTATTATCTTGTCAAATTCATGTCCTTATTACTACGAGCTACTAATATATAACAAGTGAATTCTCCACTTACAAGGTCCCCAGTGAGGCAGGCAGGATGCTTGATATGAAAGGGATAGCTTTCAAAATAATGGCCTATCCATTATATAGTTTAACACAGTAACAGTGTCTTCAAATATTACTTGCAATTTTGTTTAACTATATATACAGTGAAAAAAAAATACCACGAGAAAACTGAGATGCCAATAGGGCCAGTATAAATATTTTTGAAGCTTCACTAAATTAAAAAAACCTCGATAGTATACTTCCATAAACATATTACAAAACCAAGCTGCTAATGTTAGAGCTGCATTCTGTGCCCATCATTATTTACAACTGGTATAAGCTGCTGCTTTGTAATTAACAAAATTCTGTTAGTTACATGCTCACATACCTAGCCGCCGTGCAATAAAATCTAAGCAAATGCTAACAGTTACTGCAAGCATCCTGACTACAGAAATATCTGCAAATTTATTCTGCTCTTGGGTGAGAGATTACAACTGTTTGCACACATTTCGCTAATTCCTAAAGGCCAGCAGCAGGAAGAAATATAATCTCTGTCCTCCAAAGTTTAAACAGAAGTGGATGCGGAGCTGAATCAATTAAGAGCATGTTGTGCCTAGCCCCACAGTGCGGGGAGGCACCTGAACACACTAATTGGAAACTGCCAGTCCCAGGGCTTCCAAAAATAAATCAAGAGACCATTATTTTGCATTCTATAAACCGATAAACAAGAAATAGGCATAAATGTGTCATTCAGGATCAGGAATTTTATCGTATAATAAGCTACCAGATCCGTTGGTATCAGCTCATGTAGAGGTTATACTCCCTCTCCTTGCTGTCGGGGCACACAGGAGGAGCTGCAGAGAGAGGAGGGTAAGGACAGTGTGCGCGATTAGAGGCAAGAGTCCTTGAGGGTATTCCACCGGGAGCTGTAAAACTTAGGGAAGTCATAAACAAAATAAATGGAAAATGATGCACAAAGAAGTGAGAGCAGCGAGAAGGTAGTTTATCACTCCAGCAAGTGGTGTGGTGAGGACAGCCAGAGGAAAACAACAGCACTGGTGACGAAGATGACAAAAGTCATTTTCGTTTTTTATGTTTACTTTTACCAGGACATTAAATAAGATTCTCAGGGAAGAAATTAAGACAGTAAACAAGACTGTAAGAGAGGCAAAACAATGCTGAGTAACAGGGAGACTCGGGGTAGAAAGCAGGTATGTCAGACGGCCGGGTTTTGTACGAGCTGACCAAGATGGAAAGCAGTTTGCTTCACCTGAAAGATCGTGGACTGGCGGAAAAGGCAGAGGCAGGCTGATGAAGGCTTCACCGGGGAAGGAGGGGAAGAAAGGGAGGAAGCCATGACTTGTCAGCAGTGTTTCACGTGGTAACTAGACTAACCCTTGGGCCACTTTTCTCCGGAAAAACAAGCCAACAGTGGAACGAAACTCAATTTCTAGAAACCGTGTTCGCAGAGCAGAGATGATGGCAGTTTCCCAGCACAGGAGCCCCTTGTGAGGGGAACGCGCTGACAGCAGCACGGTGCTGCTCAGGCACTTTTGTAAATGGGAACACGCAACCGCTTCGGCTCTTACTCCTTGGAGTAAGTATCCGTTAATAACCACGAGTCCTGAACGTGGGCAGCTGAGCTGAGTAATCCTGCAACTAAAGAAGATAAAGGCAACTATATTTTTTTCTTTTTTTTACTCCTTTCAAGGGTACATTTTTATCATGACCAAGAACAGGCAATATTAGGGCAGTCACTTCACTGCTGTGGCCTGCTACCGTCTACAAGACCACAAATCTTTTTCCAAAGGATTCTGAACATGTTCATTCCGTCTGCGTATTTTCGGTATCTTATTTTTACAAATTACTCCCAGCAAATTAAAAATGACGTATTTTTCTTCAAGCTTGAGTGATTTTTCTATTATTTTACCGCATTTTGTGAACACATTGGTCCTGCCAAATGCTACAACCTCTCTGATAAAAGTTGAAATCAAATGGAAAAGTTACATTTCTAATTTCAAGCGTCCTCAAACTGCACATTCCTGCAATTTGAAGAGAACGTTTCGCTCATAGCATTTTCTTTGGAATCAAAATACTGAATCTCATCTGCAACTTTCTTATTGTTTCAGACTTCAAATCAAGAAAGTAATGCTCTTCAGCTGACCGCAAAATCTAGATAAAAGTTTCCATCCAGAAGATGGAAGAACAAGAGGGATGGCGGGAGGCAGCTACTCAAAGTCACGTCTTCAGAGGCAATGCAAAAAGGCATGACATTTAACTCGTTACCTAGAATCAGCAACCACTACCTTTCAGGTCAGGTCTTTATTTGAGAACAGCACGTGCAAAAATTCTCCAATATAACACACACAACTATTTTTTTGCTTTTACTGGTACGACCCTTGAACTATTGTATTTAACTACAAGCTATCTAAAAGCTGCTTCCTTCTACTTTATTGAGTGCAAAGTGTGCTGTTGGTACAGTTTTGCCTCTTAATTTCAAACAAAAAAATTCAATTGACTCTTTAACATTCTGCATCATTTCATATCCCATTTCTACCTCCTTCTACTATACATTATCTTTTTCTTAAACTTTAAAACATTTCAAAAAATAAACTGCTCTATATTTGCAAGACTAAGAACATAGGAACAGATGTAAAGACTAGAATCTGGCAGAAATAACTTCTGCAAAGTACCTTTTTCCCCATCACCGCTCCCCAGCTTCTAGATGGATACTAAATAAGAACAGGTATGTTCTTCCCACATTCCATTTAATGTTGGCAAGTTTTATATGTTAAATTACAGCAACGAAGGAGTATAATACTGACAATGAAAAAAAATATGCCCACTTCAAACAATTTAATTTTTTATAGTAAATATACTTGCTCCAGCATTAACAATTCTGGTACTCTTCCATTCCTAAATCTTAAGACAGGAGTAGTTTGTCATTCCTGTTTGACGTTATCAGGTTTAATAGGATTAATAAGTTTTCCCTAAAAACGCACTACCAGGAAACCCAACTATCTGGCATTTTGGTAACAGCTGACCAAAACCTGTTTGGCAGTGGATGTTTGCACAGCAATCCCTTCCCTGCAACTTCTGTATGGTGTGAATAAAAACATGGTCTGCAACTGACACTTTCATCTCCTACAGTACTGCAGCTAGAAAGAGAGCCGGCCAGAGGATAAATCCAACACTATCTTGGCACTGTCTCCTCCTGTTTGTAGCATTAACAATATGCTTCTTTTTAACCTTTTCTCCCTAATGCGTTTCAGTATAGACCATTCACAGATATTTTTGGCAGTGGCAAACTCAGATGCCAAGCTCAGGAATGTATTTTTCCATGTGTAAGAGTTCAGCCTGTGTCTGCCTTCCCGGCTGTTTCCCAAGCCTTCCGATGACCTGTTGCTGGCCTGTTCAGCCCCTGCATGCGAAGCTACTGCACTCACAGTAAACCCATGTGCGAGTTCTTCTATAGCAAAAGGGCTTTTCTTCCAGTTCCCCTGTGCCGCATAAAACCACAAGAAGAACCTGAGACACTCACATATCGAGCTCTGTAATAAGAAGTAAAATTGGCACTGCAGTTTTTGGTAAAATATTCAGAGAAACATTACAGGATGAAAAATGCATGCTCACACACCAGCTGACATGCACTTTGGCTGGCAATCTTCTGACGGCTACAGAAAGTAGTAATAGATGTATGCCAATTTAATTAATGCTAATTTAGTACTCGCTGATCTTTCACTTAATTCAAAACCATTCATGTCTAAAATTGCACCTATTTGTGCCAAAGCAGTTAGTTACAGAAAACACATCATGTCAAGCTTCACATTTTCTGCAAGCATTAAATAAATAGTTCAGTTTTTTAAAACCCCAAATACATTGAGGAACAACTGTGAGAATCAAAAATCTTGACTTTATCAAAGATAATGACTTTAAGTCTTGCCTATAAATTGTGCCAAGTCAGCTATCTAAAACAAAATTTTATAGAAACAAAAACACAACATGGATTTCAAAGAGCAGTGATTTAAGGTCCTGTTCTTAATACCTACCTATGGAAAAACATGCAATATCAAATCTAGGACCCATTTCTCAAAGTAACTTCTCCTAAGCTACTCACCTGTATAACAGAGGAAATAAAGCAGTCTGACCAATGAAACAAAAACTATAGTCATTTCTTGACAGTTTTTGCGTAAAAGACAAAGTTTTTTTCCAAATATAAAAGTACTGTAGATCACAAGCCACAACACCTTCTCTTTAAATTCAAAACAAGTTTTTGAAGGTTTAGGAGCAATTAATTGCTTTCAAATATTACTAAAATATTAGTATCTTATCAAACTTTTCAACCCGCATGTACTAGATCTTTCCTAGAAACTGACATACAATTACTGAAATCATAAGGAGGTTTGATGCACTGGGAAGACTGTGAGATGAAAATGAGAATTGATCAAAGTCTCTCCCTGTTATTAAAATTAAAGTTTGCATTTCAGAAAACTCAGACAGATTTTGGTGCTCCGTCACTGAAAGGAGTGAATTATCACCCTTTTCCAAATGACCATGGTCTGTCTTTTGCCTTGGTAGGCCAGAAAACACATGATAGCCCTAGGCTTTGTTATTAACACCTCTCTATATTCAACAGGCAAAATGAAGGGAATAGGCATGTATGACTGCAGAAGGGAAAGAAACCGATATTAGCAGAAGCCAGGGAAATCTGGAGGAAGACAGAGCAATTGAAAAGCCAGTCCTGATGGCCTACATGTTGTACCAGCTCTGCAATTCAATCTCTACCACAGATTGAGCCAAAATTTTTAATTAGTAAATGTAATGTTTATCTTTGAATGGACTGAAATGCTTAAAAAATAAAGTACTAAACAGAGCTGTTAAGTATTTAAAGGCAACTTCTTTTCAAAGTCATACTAATTGTATGCAAATTTTCGGATCATAAATCTACCCTATTTGCAGCATTCATCATCCAAACCACAAGAAGTGTTATCAGAGTACCAAAACCAAAATACACGTGCAGAGAAATCCTAAACCATACATGCAAGGTAAGGCATGTATTTGGGGGGAATAAGTGTATTACTCTTGATGACCTCACTATGGGACACGGGACTATGATGGTCTGGCCGGGATGGAGTCAACTTTCCTCAAAGCAGCCTGCATGGTGCTGTGTTTTGGACTTGTGGCTAGAACAGCACTGACAACACGGCAGTGTTTTGGCTGCTGCTGAATAGCGCTTGCACAGTGTCAAGGCTCTTCTCGCTGTGTCCCTACCCCAGCAAGAAGACCAGGGGTGGCCAAGGAGCTGGGAGGGGATACAGCCTGCACTGCTGGCCCTGACTGAGCAAAGGGACACCCCATACCATACATCATCGCATCATGCTCAGCGATAAAACCTGGGTAGCGGATGGGGGGGGGGGGCTTCACCTTCCAAGGCAGCTGTTCCTCAGAGACCTGCTGGGCATCGGTGTGCTTATAGGAGGTGATGAGTGATTTCCTATGAATCACTTTCTCTTTTGTTTTTCCCTCTTTCCTTCACGTGTTAAGCTGTCTTTATCTCGATGTATGAGTTTTCTTGCTTTTCGTGTCCTTATTTCCTCCCCTTGCTGGCCAGGGGCTGTGGGAAGGAGGGAAGCAAGCAGCTGTGTGGGTGCTCAGCCACTACACACGGTGCCTTCAAGATCCTTTCCAGCCCTGCTTACAGCTAAAAGGATCATTACTTTCCTGAGACTAATACCACCATCCTTGATATATGTAAAGACCAATGAAAGTATGGGCTTAAAATAGCCAAGAAAATTGCTGCAGAGCAAGCAATAAAAAGGACAAGCAATAAAATGGGCACATTTCTGACTAAGAAAATTTACCAATTCAATTTCTTCTGGGGCTGTATTCTCATTACTTGTATACTAAACCTGTATATGATTCTAGAAGTAGCAGAAAGAATTTTAGACTCCTAAATCTGTCTTTTTACCACGTTGTTCAACAGATGTGTTGCCAAAGCGTTTCCAAATTTTTTCTCAGTACACCAGAAACTGCCATTTGTTTTGTCTAATCAGTCACAGTCCAGATTGTTTTTTCTAGACTCTGCTTCCAAATTATCTGTGGCTTCTAGTACTGTAGTCAGAAAATATGCGCCTGACAGTCTTCTGAGGAACGAGTCACTCTCCGCATTTTGCCTTGGGAGAAAAGTACAAGTCTCCTGAAGGTCCTGCCAGAGGCACAGAGTTCAAAGCCTCCAATCCATATCAGAAGTAACAAATGAATTCTCACTTGAAAACAAAACCACAATTTTTGTGAATCCTCCAGGCAGAGACTGTGCCATTCTAAGCAACCAGGTTTACAAGGCCACCTTCCTTAATTTTGTGGGGGGTCATATTTAATTCTATGTTCTAACTTTGTTCCACAATCCAAAAAAAAAAAATAATGGAAATAACAGAAATAGTTTAGCTTATCTTATTTTTTTCAATCAGTAATAAAAACATGGCAGCAATACAGCCTGAATCCTAAGTAGGAATTGTGGAAGAAATCCCCCCTGTGACCTCAGGTTTTAGGGCTGAACACGACATCTGTCATATTTACTTCTGCGGAGTATTCTCTGGCTCCAAATCATTCTGAATGACCTGCTACGGACTCTCCAGATGAACTGCATTTTATCAATTCCCATCAGAATATTTCTGAACACCGCTAACAATCACTGAACTGTTGTTACCTGCTCATTTTCATCTCTCACACAGACACCACATTCCCCACCCTGCTGAGCATGAAGAACAATTGAGGCACCCACCACGAGATAGCCACAGGTATCCGAGTTTAATGCAAGAACTTTATTAATGGATACAGCCAGAAAGCAATCTCTGTTAATAAAAGGCCAGCTTGAAATCCTTGGAAAGAGGAAAAAGGCATCAGGAAGGAAGAAAATAATCTTCCTCTCTCCCACACACAGAAGTCATCAAATCATTCCAATCATTTTCAGAAATAAGAAGGGCTCGTTTTTATGGGTAAAAGAGGTGAATGGAAGGAAAGGAGAATAAATAAAAGAACATAAAGCTCATATCTCCCTAGAGAGGCTAATTCTGGGAAGAAGAATTCCAAGTACATTTGCCAAAACTAGAAGCAGAGTGAGCACGTACTGGAAGAAGGCTTCATCTAAACCAAAAAGGAACAATGTCAGCAACTTAATTCAATTCTTTGCTGTGACCTTTTGCATTTTAATAGCTGAGAAAAGCCATTAAGGACTGAATACACAGTTTAAGATGATGAATCCTTTGTGGGAGAAATTGTAGTGGCACTGTACACTCAAATAAAAGTATATAAAGACAACAGAAAGTGACTGCACTTAAACAGAGAATGAGAATAGAACAGACCCGACAGGCATTGAAACAACGCAGACAAACAAGATGGAGAAGCTGCAATGCCAAACTTTAACCGAGGATGTTGATGTGACACGTTTCAGAAGCTCGGCGGAAGGAGGACTGTCACTGAGAAATTACACACGAGTTCACGGGGTCAGAACTGGCTTGCAGCGGTGCGCAGTTCTGCTACCGGTGAAAGGTAACTTACGGTTCAATCAGATAAACTGACTCTATCGGCACACACCGCAACATCCCCGTGCACTGAAATCCCAGGCGTGGCCAAGATACTTTCACGCTCCAAGGAAAAACAGGCTGAGGGACGCAGCATATTATTAATAAAAGACTTCAATCCTTTCCACATAGACAGGATAGCTGCTATGTTAGACGTGCACTAAGTAGAACAAGCTTACAAGCTGGGCCCAAGGAAATGACAAAATCTTTATGATACTACCTTTTAAAATAAAAAGCTCCAAAAACAGAATTATGAAGTGATACACAATGTACACACACGTCACAAGTACAAGAAACATATACAACAAACAAGAAGGAGGTATGCACATAGTAGAAAGAAAAATAACATGGCACTCTTATTTTTTGTTCTTAGCTAACAACACAGGTTATCTATTAGAACTCAAACAGGCAGACCAGAAACGAAAAAGACTCCTTACAGTCTCACCCATACCAATAAAAGGGAAAAAAGGTAAAATGTGTATGGAATTCAAATTGAAGGAGTTACATGATGCTACCTTAAAAGACAGCTCTCTGTATCAAGCGCTCATTATTCCCTTCTGTTTGAAAAACCACCAGATTACTTTCAGAAGCATTTGTTAACAAACATTTCCTTGATTACTGTTCTGTTCCTGACACTGATTTCTAAGACCTTTTTTCTCTGTGGTATAACTCAAGACCTTTCAGAATGTTATTAAGTGCAAACAGGTATCTCATCCCTAATAAGCTTTGCAACAACGGAAGGAAATGTATTAATGTGAAAACTTGAACTTAACAGATACCTTTAGGAAGGAATCTCAAAATAACTTGGAGGAAGAAGAACTGGAGAAAAGATGCCCACGAATTTCTAAATTTTACTAGTACTCATGGTTGAAGTTACAGCTTAATACCAAACTTAAATCATGACTATTTTAAGTTCTTATGTGTAAATGAAACAGAGTTACAAAATCCTAGCAGGCATCACCTTCTACCAACCAGTTTTTGTAAACGTTGAAATAAAATGTTAAATGTGGAATCAGACAACAACATATCCAGTAACAGTTTGATTCAGAGTTTCCCACAATTCTAGTGCATTTCATACCATGGCTTACAGTAACGATTTGCAGTAAAATCGTGATTTCCTGAAGGCAAGGAGAAATGGATTTTCATTGCTGATTTAAAACAAATTTGGCGAGCTACAAAAACAACAGGGGTGGAAGTGAGGAAGCTTCAAGCAGCACAATTTTTGCCCCACAGCACTGCAGCAAGGGGTGCACAGAATGGCCACAGACACAGTGAGCAGAATCCTCCTGTACAATCGACAAATATGTAGATGGATGAGAGCGTTTCTTACTCCTGAGAAGTACTGCAATTTAAGACAGCAGCCTACACATGCTTTATTTTCTTTGTTGTGTTGCCTCTCTCCCTTTCTTCAATGCAGCAGGTGCAAGAATGGCAGTCCTGTTTGTCCTCCTGCTGGAATACTGGAGAGAAAATGGGTTTTTTCCCCTGGGACGGGCATGAATTTCATTGGAAGGAGGGTAGAAACAAAACACATTATATTGGAAACAGCCTTTTACTCTGATCACATGAGAAAATAAATATTTTAAACTATGAAAAAGAAGTGTATTTCCAGAAGGAGAGGTAGGAAACGTCATACAAATTTCACACGCTGCAACATGAAGAGGAGATGATTTGACAGACTGCAGAGGGTTCTTGCTGCTGCTCAACAACTGCCTTTCTCCACAGGATCTCTCAAGACACTCTCCAGAAGGAAATTAACTGGCAACACAGGAGTAAAAAAGAAACAAACAAACGCACAGCAAACTGCTAGTAAGTGTAGCTTTCCACAATGCTGTACCATGCCGAAATCATTTATGAGCTGCCAAAGCCATAGGCAAAGGACTCAAAAATATTTTGCCTCATTCCATCCCGTTATCTAGGCCTACAACATCCTTACCAATCACCAAAAATCGTTTATTTTTTTCACCAGCTCTCAGGAACTGCCCTAGTACTTAGCAACAAGAACATATGCAACAACAACATCTAAAACATCTCTTTCTGTTATTGCGTGTAATTATTTATTTTTCAAGGAACTCCTTTAAAGAATGCGCCTATGATTTTGACCCCGGCTGTCTGTGGCATCGTTGTGTTTCCCCTTCATTACCAGCACTAAAATCTGCTCACATTCTCAAGCCCCTGCTTTCACAAACCTTGGACTCAGAGTTAAGCTCCTGCCAAGTTGTTGGCCTGTACTAATACACAAATAACAAATTAAGGCCTTTGAATTGAGGCCTTGCTCTTTTTTTCCTCAAGTTTTGCCTGTCAGGGACAGCATTTTTTGAATTTTTAGCTATCACAACTTTTTTTAACTAGGATACTTTGGGTCTGCACATTTCCTCTATAACTGTTATAAGCTTTGAGAGTTCTGTAAAACTATTTATCCCACTTTCTCTTCCTCCAGGGAAATTTTCATAAATAGCCAAATACAAGTTTTGAGTGTCTGAATCCCGTTACCACTACAGTATGTAGACAAAGCCTGCAGGGCCTCAATACTAGCAAAACTCAGGGAAAAAATGGTAACTGCTTTTACATTGCTGAAACAAACAGATTAAATTAAGTATAGGATCAATTTAAAGACTAGTTAACATTTTTCCTAAATATAACTAAACATTAGACAATTCCGAAATTCATTAAATCCATGCTAACAGGACAAGTTTAAACAATGTAAAATATACATTACTACCTCAGCAAGATATACATTGCAAAATATACATTACCACCTTTATTGGCAAGATTAGCAAATTTGCTAATAAAATAAAAATGAAACAAGGAAACAAGACCACATATTTAACTTGATAAAAGCTAAAACGGATTATCAATATTATATTCTGTTATCTAATGTTTTCTGCCTGATATACCAGCTGTCGGTGTACTAACCACATGCTCGTCCAAACTGTATGGCAAATCTCATGAAACCTGATGTTTTCTTAAAGCCCTTCTGGACCCTTATATCTGGGAATCTCCACATTAACTTGTATTTTGCATGTATTCATACATTCCTATGCTAAGAACTTGAAAATATGGTGCATGTGCAGAATGGCTTAGAGTCAAATTAATTAAATTTCATGTCACGATTTTCTTCAAAAGTCTCAAGTTTGGTGGACTTGACTTGCAATTTTTGAACGTTAAGGTTAGACAGTGCTGTGGGTAAACATAACAGGAATGCAAAACCTGTACTTCGCATACTTCATCTCAAACGATTTCACTACAGTCAACCCAAAAAAACGACAGAGGAAGTAAACAAAATAGGACAGGCTGTCTACAGCAAGCGGTGATCAACAAAACAAGAAAATGCAGCTAGAAAGTTCCAGAAAGTACAAGGATGTGGCTGAAGCACGTTTCACGAGGGTTTACTGAAAGACAACTTTATGGACAGAAATATTCAATAATATTGGTTTTGTCCTAAATACAACCGAAGTTCAAGGACAGCAAAGGTCTTTAAACCGCAAAAGGGCTTTAAACTGCATTATCAGATGATCAGTGCAAGACCAATTTTGTTTACATTGTCTCTGGGCAAGAAACTACAAAGACCTCTAAAAGTCTCTTGAAGATGTCTTTGACACAACTAAAAAGAGGAAACCCCATACATCTGCACGGTAATGAATTGCGTAAGATACCGAAACTAATGGACCTCCTTGTTCACTCTGTGTTGTGCTTTTGAAAATTCCTGGAATAAAGAAGTAAACAAACCCAAAAGTCCACCTGCGTTATGATCAAAGCAGAAAACAGAAGTATGTAGTAGAAACCCATGAATTATTCCCATCAACCACTATAAGTGGTGCAGATCAGACATTTAAAACAAGGAAAGGTTATGAGGTATGCATTTCTAAAATAAAGAACTATATTATAAACACTTTAAAGTAGTAAGCTCATAGAAAAGCATGCAATTACACATTTTTTTGTAATGCCAATAAAGTTTTAGTTTGTTGTACAGGAATATTAAATCAATTTTGAGTACCCTTAACAAACATTACATATATAGAAAGCATTTTAAACATCAATTACTTTAAGTGTCTACAAATCTACAAGAATTGATAAAATATTGTGCATGGAAGCAAGAAAGAATACAACTTACTTTAAGGCTACTGACTCTAACCCTCTTGACTTTCAAAGATGCGAGCTGTATTCCCAAATTACTCATTGCACTTGAAGAAAAAAATAAGGAGTCACCTTCAGTGTGACTCACTCTGACCCTTGCAAAATTTTGTGATAAAGGGGAGAGGGGTAAGGTTCTGAGACAAACAGAAATAAAAATAACGTGGCTCTGCATTTCTGTTTTATATACAAAATAATTTTACTTGTGTTTGTTCTTTATAAAAATGTTTTAGACTTAATGGCTACGCTGCATTGCAATGGCAAATTCTTCCTTCCGTATCATCTCAGCCTCAAGTACCATTCAGTGAAGTACTCTGAGCATTTATTGAATTAATACACAAAACCTATTTCATGGCGGACGATTAGGCACCATGCTAAATCACAAGGTGGTATGTTTTCTCTGCAAAAGACGCATTTAGCTGATGGTACTCCATAATGTAATTTTACTACCTCCACCAGAAACAAAGCAAGTTTTGCAATAAGTTCTGTAATTAATTATTTGCTTCAGCATAACTGTAATACATGCAGGCATTGTTTGAAGACCATGTTATAAATCTAAACATTGTAACCTAATAAAAAATAATAATAATAATAACTCAAGGTTCTTAGATCTGTGGCAAGTGGTTAATCTTGCAAATCAATTTTTAGAGGCCAGGCCCTTTTTAAGAGCCTTTTAAAAAGGCTCTTTTTTATCTGCCCTCACCTCCCCCCCTCAAATGATCATAATAAATTTTATATACCCACTAAGGCCAAAATTTAATTTGGGATTAGATGTGGAAGAAAAATTATGTATTTGTTGCAGCTGACCAGACTGAAAGTACATGTATGAGCTATTAATGATTTTTTTTATTAGCATAAACATAAAAATTTATCAGCAATCACTAGGACGAGAAAGTTGAATTTTATTCTGGTGAGTCGGGGACCTCTGAACTACTATTTTGAGAGGCTAAGTTCAATATTTCTGAAATACTATCTTCCACATGTAAAACAATGGAAATCCACTTCATGTTCTATTCATGTCATTCAGCCAAGTGTGCATCACGTTCAAACAGAAGAAAACTAGCATGTAATCAGACATTTGAAAACAAGTAGTACAATTATCTGAAGCTTTGAAACTAAAGACTTACATAAAGATAACGCTGCAGACAGTACTGCTCATAAACATTATTAATCAGACACTGGACTTTGTCACAAAGTAGACTAAAGGCGTGAAGACTGAGGAATGACAGTAACACAGGTGTCTTCTGCTGTCTCAGCACAGCAGTTCACTGAGAAGGAACAGGCTAACAGAGACTACTCCCTGCCTCAGCAGCAAGAAGGTTCTGAAGGGAAAAAGAAAACAAAGCAACCTTGCTCCCAAAAGGAAAGAAAGAGAGAAAAGAGAGAAAGAGAGAAAGAAAGAGAGAGAGAGAAAGAGAGAAAGAGAGAGAGAAAGAGAAAGGGAGAGAGAGAAAGAGAGAAAGAGAGAAAAGAGAGAGAGAGAAAGAGAGAAAGAGAGAAAGAGAGAAAGAGAGAGAAAGAGAGAAAGAGAGAAAGAAAGAGAGAAAGAGAGAAAGAGAGAAAGAGAGAGAAAGAGAGAGAGAAAGAGAGAGAAAGAGAAAGAGAGAAAGAAAGAAAGAAAAAGAGAGAAAGAGAAAGAAAGAAAGAAAGAAAGAAAGAAAGAAAGAAAGAAAGAAAGAAAGAAAGAAAGAAAGAAAGAAAGAAAGAAAGAAAGAAAAAGAAAAAAGAGAAAGAAAAAGAAGAAAAAAAGAAAAAAAGAAAAAAAGAAAAAAGAAAAAGACGAAAAGAAAAAAAGAAAGAGGAGACACTCCTAGATACCCCTAACAAGGACTCAGGACAGCACTCTACCAGACATCTTGCACCGTTTCTATTTTCAGCAGCTCCAGTGACAAAGTGTTGGGATTTCCTTCTGAGATAATGCTGTTGTATCAGTCTCGTGGGACTCAAAAACTTCTAGCTATTTTTACCTTTTACTGCTTACTGCAACCACTTAAGACCCTTTCAGTCCTCAACTGAATTCTGAGAGGAAATATTAGATGCTCTCGTGTTTTCAGGAAGCTGTCTGAGCTCATTGTTATACCCTTCACACGTTTCCTAAAGACTAGAAATGGCTTTTTAGCTCGTCTGGACTCTGACACAAGCATCCTGGAAGACCCTTACATATTCTAAAAGTGAAAGGAATAAAAGATTGGGTAAAATAATCCATTACATGAGTGTTGGACAGGAACCTTAAAATGCAAAAATCTAGGACCACGTTTATAAATACAAAATCCATCCTCTTTAATATTTAACAGATTATTATAAAATAAAAGCACGTTTATTAGTACTATGTTTTTCAGCTTTATGCAATGTCCATGCTATTTTATTCTGTTAATATGCAAGCAAGTGTACTCAACCACAGCTAGCAGCTAGACGTACTAATCAGCAATGTTTTATGTCACCAGCACCATAAAAAGACTTTATAACACGCTAAAAGATTTCTAACAGACCTTCAGTCTCATGCAAAGATGTTAATGCCAGCCACTTCCAACACAACAGGCATCATCACCAGCACAGGCACCCTTATACAGCTCTTCAAAGGGGAAGTTTTAAATATTTAGTAGAAGGCTTTAAGAGCACTCTCCCATTTCCAGTTAGTGGCAATGGTACCATTTAAATCTGTGATTAAGACAACACTAAAATTACATATACTACAGTGCAATTTAGTATCGCAATATTCTTAAGCTTTCATTATGCTGTAGTGGATTTACGCATTTGTCTGGCACACATTTTAAATACCATTTTAGTCTCCCACTGCAAAAATTAATAAAATGGAAGGCAAAAAAAAATAAAAAGTAGAGGACACCAGGATGAAGCAAGCACAGAACAATGTACGTAGGCGAAACAACTAAATACAGCACGATTTTTTAGGCTGGAAAAAAAGATGACACAGAGCAAGTATGACGAACACCTTTCAAGTCGTGTGCAATGGAGAAAGTGAGCCCAAAACAGTTGTTTTCTATCTAACGCAAGGACCAGGGAATATCAAGCAAGCAAGCAGGTGCCGTGTAACATCAGGCAGGAAGGTGCTTCTTCTCACAACACGTCGTGAAGTTAAGAAAGTGCCGCAGGATTTTTCAGTAGTGAAAAGCTTACAAAAGTCAAACTGGTCTTTGACAATTGATGGGAGAAAAAAAAGCATACGGATTATCAAACACAAAGACATCTTGAGGTCCAGATACTGGAGCCCTACAATTACGGCTGGGAGCAGATGCCAGGAGAGGATGCTTTTCCTACCCTTCTGTGTCACAGGGGCGACTGCTGGAGGCAGGCTAATGAGCCACGTGGACTTCTGGTCTGACCCTGAGCAGCCTTCCCTAAATTCACACAGGCTGGCAACTTGTGAAGAGCGTTTCTCAAGAGCAGTGAGAGACAGATACATCTGGCCTCAGCCTTCCCTGCACATTCAGGCCACAGCCCTGTGAGGCTTCGAGCCACTGTGAAGATTGACCGCCTTGCGCCGGACTCCATTTTGGTGCTCCTTTTTGGTGATCCATAGACACAAACCGTGGCTTTATCACACACACACAGTGAGCTCTGCTCTGTTCTAACATGTAGCAGGGCACAGAAGGGTCTCCAGAGCTGGGCCTGTCCATGGCCTCTGCTGCTGAAGCAGAAAAGCGAAGCCGTGTGAGGGCTGGATAGAGACCGAAGACGGGAAGGGATGAGCAGACAGGACACAGGAGGACGAGGTGACACAAGCTGGAACCAGGCCACGCAAGACCGTGACAGAGTAATGTTATGGATTCTTCCACAGTCTGGTTTCTAAACCCACAAAATACCAAAAGACAACACACAGCTTTAAGAACTCACTGCCTTCGTTCGTTATTTATTCACTAGGTTTTATTCAGGTTGGCCATTCACCGAAGGAGCAAGCACGAGGCGCGAGGTACGTGCCATTTAAGCTGTGGAACGAAGCAAGATGAAAACTGGCGACCTCAAACAAACCTTGTGTGATGCACCACCACATCTACTGCGACTGGGAGAGCTGGACTTTAACAAACCAAGTACGCCCAACAGCCATAGGGGGTTCTGCAAAACCAAGAAAAACCTAACGCTGGCTGAACGCAAAGCTCCTGATGCCTGCTCTAGCTCTCTCCACTGTGTGGTAGTAACGTGCCACGACTAAGTACATTTTCTCATTTCACATAAATATTAGTCTTTAACTCTTACATTCACACTGGAAATGTTTTTTTGAAACAATCTTCTATCAGCATACTTTACAAAAAAGAAAAAAAAAAAGAAACTGAATTAGAGACCATTCTCTGTAAATGGCAGAAAACATTTCAGTTGATTCAAGTAATTGCCTGAAGCAATTTATTTCCAGTTATTACTTAGTTTCTCCTGCCTTATGTAGCGATAATGTATATGCTTGTAAACGCGTAAATATTGCAGTGACTGTAAGTATTATTTTAGCAACTTGAAAACTAACTTTTTCTACATAATATACATGGAAGATATTAATTCTGCTTCTAATCTACTACAGAAAAAAGTATAGTAGGGTATATAAAAATTAAAGCTGCTGCCATGCCGTTTTTTAAAATAACTCTTCCTGTACCATTTACAGGAATTACCTCAGTAACTCAGTAAACAACTGCCTATCCTAAAACCACCGACAATAACTTGTAGGAAGAAAACAATCTAAACAAAGCTTTGACATCGAGTTGCATTCCTGTCCTTTTCTTCCAAACGTACACTTTAATAACACTAAGATCAAGAATCAAGCAATGAAATTAGATACTATCTTTTATTTAAATAAACAGACACTTACACTTTATTTTAAGGATTGTGGTTAAATAAAACTGTTGACAGACAACGTCAAACACTTCTGTCATCAGGAACTGGGCAATGAAATATATAAAGCATCTGGGATTTTCCACGATTAAGAGGGTGCTTCACGAAACTGAAAACAGGCAGACCATTCTGCTGCTGCGGAGTTTCACAATCATTTTTTCTCACCCATCCTACACTAAAAGGGCAGCAAAGGATAGGGCTATGTTCACATACATGGATGCTAACACATCAAAGCACACACGGAACCTTATACTGTTATGCCTTTTTTAGTGAAGGCAAAATAATAAGGCTGATAAGAAGAAAGACCAAAAAAAAAAGAAAAGAAAATAGAAAGGAAAGGAAAAAGAAGTAGTAGTCACAGAAGCTCGAGCATAAAAAGAACTTGAAATTTCTCTGGAAGTGCTCTCTAACAAAACATCAGCAGTTCTTTTTCTTCTGCAATACTGATTATCTTAGAATTTAGGGGAAATATCAAACCATTTTCAGCAATTTTAGCAAAGGCATGAGGACAGTCGTAACACTAGTATGCATAATATCAATTATCTGCTGTATATTCATAAGATACATATTTTCTATACCAAACTAAAACCCACAAATACGTTGCTTTTGTGAAAGTATTTTTACAGTCGATTTGGAAATCTGGCTTAAAAAAACTCTTACGTTATATTTTTGATTTTTATAAAACTCTCAGACATTGAAAAAAATGAAAAGTTTTTTGTTTGTTTGTTTATTTAGACATTTCCTGCCTGCCTGTGCTTATGAACTATGCGCTACAATTTCCTGAATACGAATGTTTGGTATCTGAAAAGATCCCTGAACACAGTAAATAATTGGATGTACTCAGGGATACTTTATTACTTCTTCCAAAGGGTGAAATTACATCAAAAGAAAGCCCCAGGGAGCCAGAAGAGGCGGAAACTAACCCCATCTATTTAACTTTCCCAAGGCTGCAGCAGTTAGCACTGTGGTCCTCAGCACCGCCAGTCTCCAGTGCCATGCTGTATCGTGCTCTTCACTGTCTTGAACTTTGATGCTTTGTCAAGGAGGTCTAGGAGGGAAGAAGCAGGTGAACACAGCCATGCCCCACTTCAAATGCAAGGGACTAGCAGGCCTACACCAACCGTTCCTGGAAGCTAACCAGCTAAGAAGAAATCAGAGAGGTGCTGCAGTCAGGAGGATGGGCAACATAGCCGTCCAAAGGATGGCTGTACCCCTAATCTCCTAAAACAGGGAGAAATAAGTACAGTGATGGCGCTATCCCGTATTTCAAAGGCATGCCAGATGTGAAAATTGACTGTAAAGCAGCAAGGATGGTTTTTATAAGCACAACTGAGAAAAAGATGATGCTTGCTACTGACTCTCCTTAATGACAAGCAAATCAGCCCCTTTCAAAGCAGCCTTTTCTTATCCCAATCCTGCAATCTATTATAAGTATATTCATAATTTCATACTTACTGCCTATTAATTTATTTAAAGGCATCTTCTCATAAATTATATTTCTGAACTAGATTCAGCAACATCATATTGCCCAGCTTACAGGCAATAAAGAGCAAAAATAACTGATTTTTAGTTTAACCATAGGGTATTATAATTTAAAGAAAAAATATCAGACGTCATTGTATGATGGATATTGGGAGTAAACTGAAATCTGGCTGTTCACGTGAAGATGGAAGAGCTGCATGCATGTTAGAAGGTAAGTTAAAATCAGAAAGAACCTGACACATTGAAGATGTGATCAAAAATAATTAGAATGCAGTCAGCAGGACAAGTACACTTTTTGAAACTCCGTGCAGATTATTGTTTTTGCCCACAGACAATGAGCAATAATCCGTCCGCAGTTCTGCACAGAAGGATCACAAACTAAAGGTGATTAAAAGACAAAGAGCATCACAGTGAAATTGATAAGCAGTTGATCCTGTAACAAAGCGATAAACCAGAGCAGACTGACATCTTGAGGTCTGTACCAGCCCTATTTTTAAACATTCTTTAATACACACATGCTGCTGCTTTTCAGCATATTTTCCCCTTCTCCATTTATGTTAAACGAACTATTATAAATGTTTCTTCCCTAAGCCTATTTAATCTAGTCTATTTAGATTTCTGAATTTTGAACACCATCCCAAACTAGTGTTCAAAGGTAATTATTTTATAATCAATACACAGTACGACAGCATATGTTCTAAGTTAATTTATCTCTTAAAGACGGACAATTGGTACATTTTATTTAAGGGAATTTTTAACAGAGTTAGTGATAAAATACAAAAACCTACCTCAAAATCACCCATGGACCAGGAAAGGCTGGAAAACTACACAATTAATTTGCTCTATCATCCTCAGTTTTAGTTTTTTAATCTTCCATGAATTCAAGCAAATCATGTGAGCAACCCATTATCTGTGAGCCATGGGTAGGAAACCACGGCTCCAACTCCTAGTTTTAACAAAGTCTTAACTAATACTCATATCTCTGATCAAGCCCAGCAATAGGCATAAAAAAATCTCATCAGGTGTTCATAATAATTTTTAAATTCCATTAATTGATTTTTCACTTAACAGACTGAACACGTTTCGCGGATATTCTAAGGATTTGGGGGCGGAGGGTGTGAAAGAGTTGCTATTATTCACGGTAGCCGAGCTTTTTAGGTAGTCAACAGAAATAGACAGATAAGCTCTTCCAGAAGAGAAGTCAGAGAAGCTAGATTTATCCAAATTAGACTCCCACTCCAAGTCATCTTTTGGAAAAAAAAAGTTTTCTCTTCACTGGCTACAGTAGGTAAACTACATGCTGAACATGGGTAAAACGAATAACCATAAACGCCTTTTTTTTCTTTTTTCTTTCAATAGCTTTATACATATCCAAGCAAAATTTTGATTACTGCAGTCTAGATAAAGTATTAAGGCAAATAAAAATATATACCAAATGCAATGTCCAACATACCTGTTCAGTGGCAGCACCATAACACATCCCAGCCCAGCCTGGGAGTTTACAAGGAGTAAACTGCCTGATAAATGTGTGTGTGTGTGTCTAATGTATATATATATGATATTATACCCAAATATATAACGTATACAGCTTTTGTATGACATGATTTAGGAAGGGTTACCATAACAGTATTGTTTTAAAATACAAATTGCATTTTTTAAAAATTAGGAAACCATTCCAGAGTAAGTAGAAGATGAAGCAGAAGAAACACATATACCAAAAGGTGCTTGTAACTTTCTATGTAGTCTAGGCAAAAGTGCCACAAACCAAAGAGAAACTAACACCTAAAAGAAAGCTCCAGGGTTTGTGAAGCTGCAGGTAGCCACTCACATCTCTCATGCTAGCTGATAAACCAAAAAGATGTGATCATAGCTCTACTCTAGAAGAAACTAAGAAAAAAAAATTAAAAAAAAAACAACCAACCAAATCCAGAAACAGCCCCTCAGAAAGCCTATGCTTCCATTGTCTCGTTGAAAACCAGCCCAGGGTAAGATGTAGGAGTACCTGAACTATTGCAGATGTGTTTGCTAATGATGTGTTTTTTGTGGCATCATTTTTGGTGTCAATGAACACGTGTGTGCTGAGCAAATTATTTTCCATTGCTGGGACATTCATAATGTCTTTCGCACAGATCTTCTAGAACTAGGAAGAATAAAGCTCATACTGTAGGTCTTTGTTTCTAAGGGGAAAGGGTGTGGAGCAAGAAAGCACATACTAGTTTTCTCCCTCTTTTCTCTTTATGACTATTTTCTTTGAACTTGAGGAGCCTTAGCACCTTCGAGCCTGTTAGTGCTCAACCAAGTTTACTTGAAAATGTCCAGCGCATTGAAGAGCTACTGGGGCATAAACGCTTATATGTTATCAACAGCATCAACACACAGGCTCCTTTCCCAGTATGAAAGACGGCTGAAAATCACGTAATTTCGTATACTTTGAACTGATTCCAACAACCTAACCCCTTCATATCATTTCAGGTGGAAACTGAACGTGTATGATCTACTCCTGGATCTCTGCTAAGACTCACTAACATGCCATTTTGGCTAAGGTAATATAGAACTGCAGAGAACCTAGATCTACTGAAAATACTACTTTAGAGTCTACTGTGAATACAAAGAAAGAAATTTATTAAAGCTTTTAAAACAATCACAGTGGTAGAAAATACTGCGTAACATTCCCCATACTGCGTATTTTTTCCACCTGATACAAAGAGGCATACAGTATCAACTAGAGATACAGAGGACTGAGAATGAGATAATGATGTATGCTGGCATTTTAATAAAAAAGAAGATCCTGACACATATGCTGCAAGACTCCCTAACTGTATAAAGACACTGACATAAGAATGCTCTATCTCAAAAGCAAAGCTTTGTTGAAAATTATACCCTGCAATATCTGCCTGCTAAATTTCATTCCCCTCTTCTCACAGACTTTGGAACTTAAAGAATTGCCAATGACCAACAAGTGCGTGACTCTACTAAATGAAAGTTTAAACTTACACCCAGAAAAAAAAGGGAGATATAAATTTGTTTAAGTTATCAGCCAATAAATTTATTGACACTGAGATCGGTATTACTATATGAAAAAAAAGAAAACAAAAAAAAACCCACAAACTGGACTTTGCTTCCAGACACATATTGGTAGGAACTCTAGGACACTTTTATCCATTCTTTTCTTCCTGTCGTCTTCCCAGATAACTGCAGTCTTCTCCTAAGTGTATCTCTTCTCATTTTAGCACTTCAACACCTCTCCTAGCACAGCCATTCATTTATACCGCTGTATCTCTTTTTGTCCAGGTCTACAGTTCTGGCAAGCTGTGAGGTTCCGTACACATTTATTGTCCAGGGTCTGGAGGCCCCTGGAAGCAGGCAGCTCTGAGGAAGCACACGTACCACAAGTCATTTGCCTTCTTCCTCAAAGTCTAACCATCTCAAGGTCTTCTTAAGAGAGATGCGAAAGCACCCCATGAGAAATAAAGCAAGCCTGCTGCCAACTGTCAGAGCTAAAAGAAGTTCACACGATGCTTACATTCACCTGGAACTGCAAGGTGGACTCACTGTAAATTAATTTTATAGAAAATTATAGGAACTACTCTAGAAAAACCATTATAGGAAACCATAGCTAGTTGCCCCAAGGAAAGTATTTTGGAAAAGCAAATCACTGACCTAAAAAAAAAACATTTGGTGCAAATACTTGGTATGTAAATTAATTCACAAATTAGCTACCTGAAGAGCCTAAAGCCCATGGAACATATCATGTGTCATCACTATCATTTTTACAAAAATCAGAATCTCATAAATGTGGCGGGTAACAAACAGAAAATGGAAAACTCCCTAACCCTCAGGTCTGGTTCAGCAAAGGAAAGCAATGAAAAAAGCTATTCCATAAAAACTGTTAAAAGTTAAGGACACAATCCTTAACACTTTCAGCCTAAACAGAGCTTATACATCAGAGTTAGTTTTCATAGTAATTGTGATCCTAGCACCTGTCATCATCCTAGATGACTCTTCAACCTCAAGGAGCAAATCCTCTTGTCCCATAATTCAGATGAACAAAATAAATAAAAATGATGCAGATGAACAAAATAAATAAAAGGAAAAAATATGGAATGGGTAAAAAAGAGAAAGAACAGAGGCTGCATGTAAGGAAAAAAAGAGGAAAAAATGCAAATAAAAAAGGGAAAAAAAAGGCAACAACTGCTCTGAGAATAGTCCTGTAAATGGACAACCAACAAAAGCACGGACTAAAAACAGAACAAAATATTACCATGGCCTGATTTTTGTGCGCAAACATGCACTTCAGAAGAGTTTAATCTCAACTGGAACTGCTATTCAAACACCAATTTTCTGCTTGTGACTCAAAAGCCTACACAGTAACTGGCAGGCAAAACATTTAAAGCATTAGATATCCCATAACCTTGCATTTTAAAGATCAGCTGACCTAATTCTGTGTTTTGCACAGAAGTATGAGAACTGCATTTGCATGGCACAGACCGGTTTCCCAAGGTTACTCCAAATATTCATCATTCAGGTAAGTCACTGAAACTCTAAGAACAGTTCTGAAAAATAGATTACAAGTTACTGTTTTACACGCTTCTGCTCCACAAGAGGAGACAACAAGGCTTACCACTCATGCCAGATTTTCCAAAAGGTTTCATATTGAAAACTAGGTACCTACGCAACCTGATTCAAACTACCTGCAAACTGCTGAAGCAAGCAGACAGGAGAGTATTCAGCATATTTGAAGACAAGTAGTTTTTCCCAGAAGCATTGAAACACTCATATCTAAAATAAATATGGACCACATAGCTTTAAAAGCAGTGCTGTCAGATTTTTCCACTCCTAACTATT
This sequence comes from Anser cygnoides, assembly GCF_040182565.1. Taxonomy (NCBI): domain Eukaryota; kingdom Metazoa; phylum Chordata; class Aves; order Anseriformes; family Anatidae; genus Anser; species Anser cygnoides. Next base: position 38,052,447 of record NC_089874.1, on the reverse strand, counting down.
CAAACAACAACACCAAGTTGTATCAATCACTTCTTGGCAGCCAAACAGATTACTGTTCACATTTGCAAAACAGTTTTCATCAGTAATAATACCAGAAAGTTGAATAATTTTACATTCCAGAGTGCTGTCGTTCCTCTAGAAACTAAGAACCTTGACTTACGTATTCACGAAATGTAATCCAGCACAGATTTCCTTATCTCATGATTCTCAATTTTAGTATATCACATCCCTGTGTACTGTATCCTTGTTTGGCCCCCGGAGAGGCAGAAGGCTGCTGTACAATCAGATCATAAACCACGAAGTAGTACGATGGCACGTTGCATACTGCAAGCAACGTACTGCCTTTCCTGCGCTACCACAAAAGGCAAAAAAACGGTGTTTGGAATTGAACAGACTCCTAAAAACTCACCAGAAAATCCAGTAAATACTAGGCTATTCCAACACCGAGTTCAGTCGCCCCGTTTCCATTGTTGTAATTTCTTTAACACACACATAAACGTACACACCCAGCATCACTGCTTGAACAGGAAGGGTGGGTGCAGGCTGTCAAGTGTGCTCCACTGCCGGCTGCCCTTGCTCGCCCCTTGGTGCTTAGAGCAAGGTCCAGGAGACACCGCCGCAACTTGAGATAGGCTGCTAGCCCCGAACCCCCACGCGTCTTTCTGTTATCCGGCTAACACAACTTCGTAAGCTGGCTTTGGGAGCACAGATACGTTTAAGAAGACAACAAATCTAGCTAGATTTTGATCGAGCTGATCTTGATTAAACTCAATTCTTAAGTACCTCGAGCTGTGCTTTACTTTACGGTTAGTCCGGCCGTTACACAAACTTGAGTCATTTCTGTATGATCTCTCCACCTTTTCACCGGAGTTCAGACAGCCAACCCAAGACAAAGTGCCACCTCTCAGGAACCAAGGGTTTAAGAAAACAGAACAACTGTATTTGTGTAAGCAGCTGTATAAAAAACCCTCCTGGTCCTTCTTCCACCAATCTACACGCTACCATTGCTGTTCCCCCTACTTTTCAAGCAGAAACGTCAGCATTCAGCATACGCAGAGCTAAGTACAAACAGAGATTGTTCCTACAGGTGAAGTACAACACGGTCTCCTGTTAAACGAGCTGTCACCGCTAACGAGAAGAAAGCTCCCTGTTCTGCTGTCTCCCAGCCCAATGAGCTCCCGAATCTCCCGTCACCTGCTGTGTGTCTGTCACACACACAAGCCAATGGAGCCACAAAATTGCTCTGCACAGGTGCATCCCAAAAAATAAGGGGACCGTGTAATCCCTGCCTTTCCCTGCCAGAGCGGTGCCCATGTTGTCCTCTCCCAAGCCCCCTACGGTCTTCTGGCCGAGCCTTCGGTCCCGATCCGCCCCAAAACACGCCGCCCCCCCCCGCCGAGTGTGCAAGCGTGCAACGCCGTCCGCTCCTGACAAAGGGAAAGCCGGCTCCCCTCGCCCGAAGGGGGGGGAAATGAAAGAGAAAAAGGCAAAAAAAGGATAAGAAAGAGCCCGGGCTGTCACGGGGAGGCGCGGGTGCCCTCACCTTAATGATGCTGCTCCTCCGGGGGATGCCGGGCTTGCCCTCTCGCTGCAGCCCCCCCGGAGCCCCTTTCTCCTTGCCGCCGCTCTCCGGGCTTCCAGGGGGGGCCGATCCCGGCTCCTCGCCGGCCCCCAGCGGGGCGCAGTCCCCGTTGGAGACCCCGCTGCCCGCGCTGTCAAAGCGGGATCTCCCTCCTCCTCCTCCGCCTCCTCCTCCGTCGCCGTCCCCTGCCCTGCAGGCCACCTTCCCCCGCAGCGGCCCGGGGGAGGCGGGCAGCCCCCCGCCGCCGCCGCCGCCGCGCTCCGCCATCGGCCTCCCCGCGGGCACGGCGGAGGCTTCGCCGCTGCCCCCCGGGCTCGGCGGCGGCTGCTCCTCTTTCTTCCTCCTCTTCCTCCTCTTCTTCCTCCTCTTCCTCCTCTTCCGCTTTCCGAGCGCCTAGGGCCGGGGGGTCGGCGGCACGGGTCTCCCCCCGCCGCGCATCTGGGGAGGGCGATGAGGGGTGGGGGGGGCGCCGCGCCTCGGTCCCCGGGCAGCACCTGGGGAAGGGAAGGGAAGAAGAAGGGAGAGAGGCGAAACGTGACGGGCTGCGCTCACACGAGGCGGCGGCGGCGGGCGGGGGAGCGCCACAGCGCGGCGTGCACCCGCGGGGACACACGGACACGCACGGGCGGACACACGGACACAAGCGAGGGAGGGAGGGGAGGCAGGGGAGGGACGGCCCCGAGCCCCCGCACCGCCACGGCCCCGCCGGGCAGGGGGTAGGGGGGGAATTTGGGGGTGATGCGGGGGGAGCCCCGCGCCCCTCCGCCGCCTTCAGCAGGGAAGCGAGCGGCGGCGCTGATGGCGCCGCTTTCGCGCTCGCCCGAAAGCCGCAATCGCAGAAGCGGGAGCGAAAAGAGAAGTTGGAGGAAAAAACCCGCCCCGAGAGCCCCGGGCACGGCACGGCGCGGCCGCGACCCCGCTCCCCTCCGCCGGGGCCGGCCGCGGGGCTCCCCGCAACTTTTTTTGGGCGCCCCCCCCCCCTTCCCTCAGCCGCCCCCCGGCCCCCCGTGGCCGCCACCCCGGGGCACCCCGGCCCCCCGCTACCCACCTCGGCGGCAAGGTGACAGCCGGCCGCCCCCCGCCGCAGTGGCCGCTTTCTCCCCCTCTCGCCTCCTCCCCGCTATGGTCGCCGCCTCTGCCCGGAGCCGGATACGGAGCGAAACCGAAGCTGCCTTCCCCCCGCTCCCCGCGCAGCCTCCCCCGGCACCGGCACCGGCACCGGCAGGGGGGAGACGCCGGCGGCGCCGCGGGCAGAGCCGGCCCCGGCCGCCCCCGCCGGGAAACTCTGCGGGAAGGCAGGGGCAGGGCAGAGGCAGCCGGCCCGGCTCCCCCCCGCCCGCCGCTGCCGATCACGGGGCCGGCCCGGCGCGGCTTGGGCGGCCCCGCCGCCAGCACCCCCCGGCGGCGGCTGGGGGCGCGGGGCCGAGGGCAGGGCCCGGCTGCGGGGTGCCCCCGGGCTCCTCCTCGGGCAGGCCGGCTGCTCGCCCTCTGCTCCCGGGGGCTGGGGGGGTCTGGGGGCGGCCGGGGGCTTCCCTCCCGCCGGGGTGTGGGTGTGTGGTGCTGGGGGACGGCGAGGTGCGAGGGGAGCCCTGCACACCCCACACGCGTTTGTTTACGCTCGGAGCGTGGCCGAGGGTCAAGGGACGCGGCGCGCGAGGAGAGGTTTGAAGGGTCGTGGCTGTTTTTACCCCGAGATACGGCTGCGTCTTGCCTGAAAAATCGGTCTCGAGTTGAGTAGAGAAACTGAAATTTTAGGCGCGTGGCCCTCCGCTCGGCGTGCAGGCCCTGGGGGCGACGGGGAGCTGCTGCGCTGGGCAACGTGAGGAGTTGTAGGGGCGTGAAGAGCCCACACGACCTCACCGTCACTGTTTGACCGGAGCACGTAGCGCAGGAGCCAGGCTCAGGCTGAACACAAACCTTGCGGTTTTCATTTGGGTGCCCCCATTTGCCCTCTGGAGATCACTGACTGGAGCCATCAGGCATCGTGCGCCTACCATCCGTACTCAGAGCAAGACAGCATCTATCCCCCCTTCGCTGTGCAGCACGGAGAGCCGCGCAGTGGGAACACCGAGAAGCACATTATACCTCCTGTCCCGCAGCTCCAGGACCTCACCGAGGAGCAACCTCATGGCCCACAGCCTTCAGAAGGCTCCTTCCTTCGCCTGCCTTCAGGCGCCAAGGAGCAGCTCTCCTCCAGAACAGGGCAGGCTGTGAGGGCGACGCCTTCTGCTGTCAGTGGATGCTGTGGAAGAATTGTCTTGGCAGCAAGGAAGGGACCCAGCAACTCACCCGAGAGGTGAGGGGATACAGGAACCCACATGCTTTTCTTGAACTGTTTTTATGTTGTGGAAGTGCCTCCCCACTCCTGAGGAATGAATCTGCTTAAGGTCCCTAATCATTACTTATAAATCAGTAATCTCTGGTCCGTGACAGTGTCGTTTGTCAGCATAGGAAAAAGGTGCCATGAAGTCTTATCCAGCATGGGGGAAAGTACGATCCTACTTGGAAAACATTATTTATTCAGCAGCATCTCCAGCGGGTCAAGGAGGCTCAGAGCCTGACATGGCTACATCACTCATACATATATGGTCCCTGATTATAATCAATCTATTTACATTGCTAAAGTTTAAATGAAAACCAAGACAAGTGCAGGGTTCTGGCTGCAAACTGCGATGGACACTGGTATTAAACTTAAGATTTAAAATAGCCAAAGTTTGTGTTTTTCATGAACTGGAGATTTTACCATTTGTCCTCATCTGAACATCTGCTCCTGCCTGAACATCTTGTCTTGCCAGTTAAGTAGGAAAAGGCAGTCTTAAGTGCTAAAGGAACTTTTAGTACCGTATCTGTAGATGTGCGCATCACAAACCATTCCTACAGAAGACACTTTGTCATGAGATTCATCACCATTTCTTCTGGAGGGTGAGATTTACACACACCAGGTACAACAAGTTATTAGAATCATTTGTCACGGAGCGTTGCCAGTAAGCTGGCGAGGAAGATATGTGTTTTCAATCATTTTGCTATTTAAGATGCACATACTAAAACACCGATTTTTAGGCCTTTAGCAATATTTGATCAGTCCTGCCTCAGAGAAAAAAGAAAAAAAAAAAACTTCCCTTTTCAACTCTGCTCATCTGTCCGACATGTACAGAAACAAGATAACACCGGTGAAAAAGAAATCATTTAACTGTAGCCTTGGCAGTTCTGTAATGAACGATATCAAGACCTGGAGACATTGCCAGACTTTTGGCCCCAGAAGTGATGATTTAATGCAAAGGAACTAGTAAAACTTCTTAACCTCATCTGAGGGGCGCATGCCTGCAAATTCATATAATAGTGCCAGCATCATGCTTATTCTAGTATCCTGTACAAATTTAATTACTGATAAAAATGTGGCTATCAGACACTAAACTATAAGAGCTGTGCTAGGAAGATGGAGGTAGAAAATAATTACTTCTCCATTTCTGAGATTTCTTCTGTGACTTTTCGTTCCCTGACTGTTGTTATTGCCCCCGATTCTGTTTCACAGAATTTTCTTACATTAGTAAAGTGGTTATTCAGATGCATTTTGAATGCATTAAGTTAAAAAAACATTTCCATATACAAAATGAAGCATTTCTGATAAACCAAAGTCTCAGAAGTGGCTACTCGAAGTGGGCTTTGCTCTTGATACCTTGTTGATACCTCCTAGCGAGCTCTCACGTTTCCAAAGCAGGCATGTTCTACAAACGCATACCATACACTTTCTTTGCTAAAACTTTTTGAATATCATGCAGAAGCTTCTTTGCTATTATTATTCAATAGTGGCCTCGGCAGGCCTTATTTGTTTACTTGTTAAATGAAATAAGGATTATACTGGAATCAAAAGACACCTCTGTGACAATATTTAACTGTGAAAACTTGCTGTTGTGCACATATTAGCTATTTCCATAAAATCCTATTAAATATCAGAGTTCCACAGTTAAGCTAATATTACCCATTGAACTTTTCTAACTCAAATAGTCTTGCAGTAGAAACCTGCCAAGAAACAGACTATGTTTAAACCAGTAATTAAATGACCAGTATTTAAATAAACCAAATACCAGATTATCGCTAATATCCTAAATATTTTTTATTCCGAACATGAAAAGCTTTAATTAGCAATTATCTCATTTGAAAATTGGTTTTCTGACATCTCTGCTTGGAATTTGTTTCTTCTTTACTGCGAGTATCTCCACAATTCCAGTGATAATTTCTTAAATTGCCTGACTTGATTGTTCAGGTCACGGTCTTGCACATTCTTGTTTATTATACTTGCTTGTAATTAAGTATACATGTTTAAGTAGTCCCATTAAAGTGGGAATCTAATTCATAATTAATCCAAAGCAAAGTTTAGATATAAATAATGCATTATTGTATACAACATCTGTAAAGTGCAGGTGTGTCGTATGCACATAGGAAGAGCAGACTGTGCAAGTGGGGGGAATATGAACGGATGTGTACTGAAGACAGCAAAAAATGTAGGTAGGCAAACATAGGCTAAATTGCCAGATTTGTTTACTGGAAAACATTTGTTAACATTGCGTACTTGAAATTAATTATGTTTATAATTTTGGAAAGTTCATTATACTAGCAGTAAGTATGGTGATTTTTTTTATCGAGCAGATCAACCATTTCAGCCTTATTAATTGCAGCCTAAGGAATGTTTACTCTGTGTCCTACCTATCGTGCCAATTAGTTTGGCTAACAGTCTACTAAATTTGACAGCTGAGGATTAACAAGAGCTTAACAGTAAACCAACTTTTCCCCTACAGACTATTGAATCCAGAAGGGGTGTTTTTCCAAATCAGGATCATTCAAAAGCTCTTCTCTAAATTGCCTGTTACTAACACTACCTTCACTGTAGGGTTAGTTGGTTGCAACGGAGCCTTAAGTCACATTGTTCTGAAAGTTAGACTCTTTGTTTATATGATTAAAAAAGGTCGAGATTTTTCAAAACTGACTGACAATGTTCCTTGCCTTTTAAAATATTGAACTAGATGCTTTAATGGAAAGCTAAAAGAGCAGGCATAAAGGTCTTTCTGGAAATCAGGCTCCCTTAAGGCCTCAGTTTGCAAACTAGAAATTAAGCCTCTTTTGAAAGCCTTGACCTAGGCACTAATTTTGAGTAACTGTGTTTGGGATCTTGAATTATCTCAAGTGGAAATGAGAGTTTATCATATCCTAATAGCATGTTGTCTGTTTGCCGCTCTTGAAAGGGCTGAAAATCAAATCTTTTTTTGTTTGTTTGTTTGGTTTTAATACCACAGTTTGGAAAAACTTATTTTGTAACAGTAATATCAGAGGTTACATTGGGTAAAGCTTCTATGGAGCAAAAATTATATCTTCTTCTACAAAGAAAGACAGACAGAGTGGATAAAGCCTACTTCATGCACATTTAAACTGAGGCATGCATGTTTTAGGAAAGAGAGGGCAACAACAAATCTGCCCTTGAAGTGTTTCTGATGCACCATTAAAAACAGCACACAAACTGTGTTTGCCGTCTCCTCCCATCGTACTGTGTCCTCCGAGGAGAAGTTACAGAGTTACAGAACAGGCTGAGTGCCAGAATTCTGCAAAGCATTGGATTTCATTTTGTCCCTCCTTACGTTTGTTAGTAACTACTGGATATATACCGAGACATTTGACTTCTGGAACATAAGGCATTTCATAAGTCATCTATTCTTGTAATTTGAAGAATCTGACTTTATTATTACAGGAGCATCCAAATAAAATTGACCCCACTGAACTTTATAACTTCTTAAAACCTCAGCTTTGCTCTGGCAAACTAACCCGTGTTAATACTAATCAACATATTTCATTAAATTCTCACATAGAAAAAAGGATAAAGCTTGTAGTTTGTACCTTCAGGTTGATATGCTCTGCAAATTCTCTTCACAATAACATATTAAACGCTTCCACTGCTTTGAGGAAAACTGCATCTCTCCCTTTACAGCAGAGTATGTAAATAAAATAAGTTGATTTTTGTCAGCTGAGTTCCTTCTGAAATTTGTCCATGAAAAAAACTCTGGGTCTACACAGCCTTAGTAGGAATGGCAGTGTGTTACGCCTTTTCTTTGAAAACAAGATCTAACACATACATACCTCTGCTAATAAGCAGTTAACTGTAGGCTCATGTCGATATATCTGGTTAGAACGCTTATGACACACAATACCACAGACAGAGGAAAATATGTATAAAAGAGGAATGAAGTTCTTGCGATGAATGGCAGTCAAAATCCTCATTATCCAATTCAGCCCAGTCGTTTTTCTGAATTACAAGAAATCATACAGTACTCTCAGTATATACCTGCAAAAAGAGGTGGAAGAAGAACAGCAGTTGATTCAATGCATCCTGCACCAAGACAGAAATGGATTTTATTTCAATAATCTGACCACATAGCACACAGCACAAATCCTTTGGAACAGTTTTTTAAAGGTTACTAACATATGGTGGAACATAGTTTCTCTTGCCATTTGAGACTGGCAGACTGATTGCATCACTAGGGACAGTGGGATTTGTCTCCCGTACTAAAACATGTAATGCAGTTCCTTAACCCCATTAATTTCTTTTGGATTGCTCACATTCATGAAGTTATCATTGGATCTTGTCCGATAGAGATGGCAGCCTTGGGTACGTTGCACTAACCAGCGCAAGTCTCAACAGAAGTTAATTCCTCCATTTAATTTGTTACCTAATCTTTCAACTTCTCGTATTCATATGAGAAGTCAACAGTCATATTAGTTTTCTTTATTTTTAGCTATAAAAATGCTAACAAGTCACAGTATTTATAGATGCTTTCATATGCATATTCAAAACGTCTTTACTGGAAATAGCTTTATGGTTGAAACATCTGGTCGGAAGACCTCAACTAAGCATCATCCATTGTGCTCTTACCACAAACTGATAGAGGCACGGTAGGCAGAAAATGCTCTCCTTAATTTCTCTGAAGCATTTATAGTGTGGATAAACCGTCAATGAAAATCAGAGTCCTGGGCGTTAGTGTAACTTACTATATTCTCTGGATTTTTCAGATCCACATATATGCACAAAATCTCACTGTTCCTAAATGACATCTTTGTTTTCTGAATAAACAGCAGCTGAAGTTAAGGGGAAATTACCACTTTCCTTCTGCCAAAAAAACAGAAGGGAAATTCCCCACATCTGTTGTTTGTTATGGCAAAGTACTCCTGGAAGAAGAGTCCCCAGGAGGCGTAACCTGAAGGGGGACAATGTGTGACTAAGCAGTACCTGGAGAATTTCTAGTTCTCTCACCTTTTTGCCTGCAAGTAGAGGTATCAGCAGGTTGGGAAAGCAAAGCTGTTCCAGCTGGCAGTCCTCTTACTCATTTTCATATTAAAAAAAAAAAAAAATCCTTCCATTCTTCGTTCTTCCAATCAGCTCCTCCTCTCTGTTAGGGGATGAAAGGAGGACCTAAATGACTTGGCCACTGCCCAAGGATGGAAGGAAGAACTCCAGAAAACTTAAGAATTAGCATATAGCAATGGACTGATGAAGAAAAAATATTTTTTAAAAGTGAAAATAGCAGAGAGGAGAAAAAAAAAAAGGACAGAATGGTAAAAGCTATTAACATTTATTTGTAACAAGATTCAGGATTGCTGTTATATTTTATAGCACTATGTGGCTGAGGGACAGTGAAAATGAAAAAGAATAAACTGCGAGGTAAGGGGCAAGTTGAAACTGTGAAAGTAGAGAGGAAGATAATGCCAAGGAACTGGTAAATGGAAAGCCATGGTAGGAGAAAGGGAATAAGAACTGTTAGCCACTGAAATTGGAAAGCTGAAGAAAAGATAGAAGTGGTCAGAAGGAAATAAAAAGGGTTTATCAGATGGAAGAAAATATATTATTGTAAAGAATGTCTTGAGACTATTACAATGAAATTCAAAGAAATTGCTTAGCTGTCAAGGGTTTTGACTGTACAGGGGAAGGAGAAAACTAGACAGACCATACAAAGAAGACCAGTGCAAGAGCTACGTGTCTTCACATACAATGAGGAAGTAACAGACACAGGCTGAAGAAGAGATTTTCTCTTTCAAACTACTGATACGTTTCTGTATGCATTTTGCCTGGCAGAAGAAGATGAGGGGTCTAAATGTGCACTTCTTGACCGCTTGGTACTGGTCATTTCTGTATTTAATAAGGTCACTTTCTGGGGAAGAGGATGTCTGGTTTGTGCTGCTTTAAACATTTACACCAGCACCACCCCTTTTCTTCTTTTTCCCATAAGTTCCTGAGTTCTTCCCAACCAAGAAACAGAACACAGATTTCTGTATCTACGAAGAATAAGATCAGATTACTAATTTAGTTTTTTTCTAAATTAATGTTAATTGTATCTGCGCTACAGAGAAGATTGAAGGCTGCAGTCAAGATGAGGGCTCAGTGCTGCTGCCATCTACGTGCCACCTCCCAGTCCCGAGCTGGCCCCCAGCCATCCAGCCTGGAACGCAAGCAGCGTGATCTCCCATCTGCTTGCAGAAGACCACAGAGACATTCTCCGGGTAATTTAGGAAATGTCCGAGAGTAGAAAATGGATCCAGGACCTCCAAAATTCCTACCCCCCTTTCTAAACACTTGATCGTCTTTCTTCTGTGGAAAAATACCTTCTGGTGCATGGGTGCCTAACTTGAAGGAATTTAGGACAAAGAGCAGCGAAGAACTGAAGCGCTGTGTGTGTGCCCGAAGGATCTGCCAGCGTAGAGCAATGGGCCTCACTGATTTCTGCCATTCTGCGTCCTTGTATTTTCATTTGTTTTAATTATTTTGTGGTACCTCATACACTTTAAGCTTGTTTGAACTCTCCAGTAAAATGCACTGTAATAATACCAGCCATTTCACGTAAATGATTCTGTACAGCTGCAAAGGGTGGCGGTGTCAATAAAAGGAAAATTATGTTGATTAATCTTCATTAAGTGCAGCATTTTAACATAAGACAGGCAATGAAATTCAGTGACTGATTTACTTAACTTCATATCTTTTAAAGCCTCACAAAAGCTCCCTGGGTATTTAGAAATGCAGGTGTGTTTATCCCAACTCCTTCCAACGAAGTTCAGCTCTTTTTTTTTTCTGACCAATTATCCCAGAACTTCAGTTTTGCTGATTTCATTTGTTACTTCAGACTGAGGAGGTACTACATAAAAAGTTTAAATATTGTTCAATGTGAAAAACAGTTTCTCTGGCTTTTTTTTTTTTCGTCCTGTATAGCTTGTTGAATTATTAATAATGCTTTGCTTCACAATGTTTATCAGCATGGTCTCTGGATGATGGTTATGCACTCACACACATGTTCATGACTATTTTCTTTGTTTCCACATTCTCTGGTGACTATCCTTTGTGTTTTGTTTTTTGTTTGTTTATTTGTTTGTTTTTTCCAGTAAAATTCAAAGCTGCGTTTTGGAAAAAAAATAGATGAAGTTTACATGAAGCAGATGAAATTGATGTTTCCAGCAAGACAAAGTATGTGAGAAGACCAAGGAAAGCTGAAGAACAATACACAGTATTGTTCCCCAGTAACCAGCCATAGGAAACACCTTCCAAATACTGGTTGTAAATGCAAACATCAGTTGCCCAAGAAAAAGAGAAAAATTGGCCAGAAAAACAGTAGGTTCCATAAATGGAGACTTTATTTGAATTTCTGTTTTATTGGAGTAAATTTGAAATTTTAATATGTGGATGACTTACAAATCCAGTGGGAACTCAAAATGAATTCAGCAAAGAAATCTTTACTCTAAGGCATTACGGTTGTTTCATCATATGTGAACTAATTTTCATGAGGTTGTCTAGTAAATTTTTAAATTTAATCAGAAGTAACCTAAAATATATAAAGTGCATAGTAATCCTCTCTTCTCCTTGTAGACAAAGGACTGACCTTTCAGTTCACTAGCACAAATTTCTCTAAAATGCCTGCCAGGCAAAACAAAGATTCCATCTTGATTTTACACGCTAATACAACAGTTTGAACATTAGAAATCCACCAAAGCAATTAAAACATGCTATTCTACATACAGAGCTGCTGTTCACATGCAGACTATAATTAGCTATAGTCCCCCTTGTGCCTTACCTTAGCCTAAAGGAGCTGTGCTAGATAAGTTGATATATGGGTTCCTTGGTTGTCAGGCTGGCAGAAAGTCAGTATAACACAAAGAGGAGGACAGTTATTCCCAGAGAAGCAAGAAGTACTGGGCAGCAGCTTGACATTACATCCTTTGCATCTTGCGAGCTATAGCTTAATTAAAGCTTACAGAAATTATCTGAACATCTGCATTTTGTGCTGTTACCTAGGGCTCTCAGGGTATTCTTCATTGTGTTGGCAACTAAAAAGAATTGCAGATTTTATTTTATTTTTTTTTTCTTGCAAAAAGAAGTTGAGAAATTCAACACAAAGACTCTCTATTCATGTACATGAGGATGAAGTTAGGTTGGGTACACCAACAAAGGGTGTGACCTGCAAGACTGCAGCTACATGGGCCACCCTTGAAGGGAACTCCGCTTGATTTATGTTGACATGCTTGGGCTCACATTATAGTCATGTTGGTCAGTAGATACAGAGGTTTGCTTGTGTTCAGATTTGTTCTTTTTTGTATGGGGCCAAGAGCAAGCAGCTACACAGAACCTTCAGGGACTGCAGTCCGTGGACTCGGAACCCTCCAGAGGGGAGAAGTGCTACGGATCAGGAGGGAAAGAGGGTACTGCATCCTTCAGGCAAATTGGTTTCGAAACCATACTCATTTTTGTATGACCCCACTCTTTGTGTGGTAATGTACAAAATAGCCCTACACTGCAAAATGAGTGCCCAAGAACCCCATAGCTCGGAGTTGCTAACAAGGTAACCATGATCTCAGCCAACTCCCCTCACTTTCCAGGCCTATTCCACATTTCAAATACCTAATGACATTTCCTTTCCATTCTCTGGTATTGCTGTCTTTATGTAGTAATAGCATGCTCTACAGCAATGCCAATCATTAATGACAAACTACGCTCCTTAAATAAATGAATATCTTGTAATTTGATACTGTCCTTTTTAATTTTGTTTCACCTTTCCAGGACTCTTGCAGACTACAGACATTTGCAACAGATCTTCTTTGCACTTTAGGGCCTTATCTTACAAAACACAAAATGTTCTGGCCCTGATCCAGGAAAGCACTTAGATACATGTTGACATTTAAGTAGATGAGTGGCCTTCGTGAGGTCAATTGGGCTACTTATTTGTGTAAAGCTAAACCTGTCCTGAAATATTTTGTTCAATGGACTCAGACTGTTCAGCACTTTGAATGACTGAACCCTTCGTAAGATCGTACACAATTATTGTAATTATTGCACAAATGCTTTATGCAATAATAACTGCTCTCCAAATGATTAGAAATGTGCACACTTATAGTTAACAATTACTGTATCTAATTTCAGTCCAACCCCATGGAAAAGGTATGAGATTATTTCCAATACATATGAGGTATTTCTAATTGCCACTGTGAATTTCTGTAGTGCCAAGGGGTGTTCAGATGGAAAGGATTAGGACGTACTTCAGTCTGAGAGTGACCTCAAACCTGCCCCAGTGAGCACAGCTGTCTCCCTCAACACTATGCAACATATGAACATTAAATCCCTAGTTTGTACTAGGGACGGACACATCCTTGCAGGTGCTAGTTCCTGCGTCTTCCTGGGGGAGCATTTTTAAACCAAGGCAGATGGCCAGACCCCAAACTTGCAAGCATTTTTGACTGAAAAAAGAACACTGAGATACCTCAGCGCTACGTTGCTGGCTTATCATGAGCAGTGTGGCAGCTGAATGCTGATTCTTTGCCCTACAATCCAGCAAGTCAATTATTCAACGTGAGACAGCTCAGAGTTAATTTTTATTCTTCCTCTAAAGAAGCTGAATGGTTGTCTGCCCTCATTACTGATTTATTCTTCCTGTGTAACATCATAAACAGAAATTCACAAGAAAGAGGTTTTGTGGTCACTTACAAGCTCTTTTTCTGAGGTACCAAGCACAGAAGGGAAAGAAGATAGAGGTTTTATGAGGCCTGATAGGAAAGTCTAGCCACGTCTGGCCCTTCCAGACCCTGTGACTTGCTGGGTGCAAGGCCTTGAGAGCTCGGTGAACCGCTCTGCTGGGAGGAATTAATCGGCTAACAAGGGACACGGTCGTGGAGGCAGAACCATTTCAGCCTGTGCTCTAAATTCAGCTCCTTTCAGACATTCATCAAATAACTTATACGAATGATTTTAGTAAAAAAAAAAAATTCCAAGGCTTTCCATTACAGCAAAATTCCTTCTTGGTCCTGATATTTCTACGTTATCTTGTATATACATTCCTGTACACAACAGGAAATATTGATCAGTGAGATCCTAATTGAGATTTTCCAGTGCTTGTTTACATATATATTTTTATGATATTCAAGTTGTTCTGGAAAAGCAAACGCACCGACTTGGGGGGTATCGTCCTCTTCGTGGGTTCCTCATGCCACACCTGAATTCCCTGCCACCAGCTGAATGCCACAGGAGGTTATTACAAAGGGGTTAAGCTCTGACCTTAATTAGTCCAGTACACAAAACAATCAGCGAACTAATCAATGCCTAAAGACGTGTCACTGCTTCCTTATAGCACACCACTGTTGGCAGGAAGTAAAACATTACCCCACAGGTAAAACCAGCAAAGCTTCTGCCTTCAACTAGCCGACAGAAAAACCAGAAGCTGCATTCAGCGCCACTCAGACTAACACCCCGGAATTGGAAGACGACCTCGCCTGGGCTCCGGGAACCTTTGAACTTCTCCGAGCAGGGCCGTAAACCTCGGGGCGGCCTGGCAGGAGGTCAGGGCTTCCTGCTCGCCGCGCAGCAGCGAGGGCAGCGTGCGAGGAGGCCGCCGCGTCCCACACGGCAGCAGCAGGAAGCCACGGCGGCCTCCGCCAACAGCACGTTCGCCAAGCCGGGTAAAACCCTCAAGAGCTGCTTGGCCGAGCTCGGCCAAAGGTTAGAGCGGCTCCTGAGGACTATTCTGCTCCGCCGTAATTTTTTGTGCAGAATTTCTGCTGCACATAAAACAGGAAGCTATGGCCGCACTGCAATCCAGCCACAATATCTGTATTTTCCTTTCACATTTGTTTGTTTGGCTCAGCAAATCTATTGTTTGTTAACTGCTTCTATTGTTTCCGTTGCAGTGCATAGCATTTTGGTAATCCAGGAACTGCCGGAGCATTTTGGCTTTGAAAATACCTTTGGAAAAAACATCACCAAGAGCTGCTGAGAGTATCAGTTCAAAACACTTCTGTTTGCTTTGCTACAGCCCTGTCAGCACACTGCTCTGAGGAGAACACACCTCCAGGATTCAGGAACGTACAGTACGAAGAAGGAACGTTCCTATTGCCAAAGGATGCAGATTTTAAACATGGCTTGAAAAAAAAATGAGCTTAGTCATGAAATTCTAGCACAAGAAAACAACCTGCTGGGTTTTCTGAAAGAAAACAAGCAAACCAACAAACAAAAAAGCTAGGAGAACCTTGATCCAGACTCCTCTTGAAACCCACCTGGAACAAACACCAGTTTTGTAAGTCTTCTGCTCAAGTGCATGCAGTTGAGCTTTCTCTTTCTCTTTTTCTCTCATGTTTCCAAAGTGCCTCCCTCTCACCAGTTACCAGGCAACAGAACAATATTGCTCTGCATGCGCATCCAGCAATAACTGGCATTGCACTGTATTTTTGCAGTTTCTCAGAGAAAATAAAGATGTCCTGAAATACTGTCTCGTGTGATAAATAGCTACTGCCCGGAAGACATTTAAATGCTTAAAATACTGATTCCTTTCTTCATAGAAATTCAGAGAATGAAAATAACCCTTCCCTAATAGAGGAACTCCCATCCAAAGCAAACTTATAATGCTAAAATAGACCACACTGCAGAAGAAAGCTGCTTCAGTTGTTATTTCAAACAATTAGCAGCCTTTTAGGTTCTACAGACACTCGCATAAGCCTTTATCTTAAAATCAAGGCAAAACTAAAGCAGCAGCTACATACATCAAGTTAAAGTATGTTTTACTGTTTTGGAAACTAAAATGCTGCCTTTGTGATGAAGCTGTCTTTTATTCCTCTTTTGTTTGCTGGTTTGATGTCAATAAAACCGCCAGGAAAGTTCAGCGCTTTGCCCAAGAATCACTGCTTTTGAGAGCAGCCATTAAAGGTGGGCTGGGATCCAGTCTAACCACAGAACATCGCCCAATGCAAACCCCCAGGGTGTGCAGCCCTTCTTCTGGAGTCAGGTTTCATTCAAGAAAAATCTGATTCTGGACCTTGACCCAAGCAACTCCGGGTCCTTTTTTACGTAGTTGTGATTCAGTTTCAAATTTCACGTTGTAGGTCAAGTTCACCTCGATGTACCATTAAGAAAAGAATTTGAAGGCTTTGCAGTTTTTTCACTTCCAAAACAAAAGAGAAGTCTTTAATCATAAACAAGTATTCCACCTATTCCCACCAAAACGTGCAATGTAATGAATTTTTATCTCCTAATTCTTAACTACTATACAGGTAAGCCACTTAGTCTCCAATGAAAGACAGTATCAGTGAATAGTCCTCACAGGTGTGTTACATTTGTCTTAAAACAACATCAAAAGTGAGCTTTGAAATCTCAGATACTCAATAGTCTGGTTTAATTGGTCAAATTGCATTATTTGAGTGGTTGAATTGCATCACTGTATAAGAAATTTTAATTTTAAATTATAACAGGAACTTTAATTTTTTTGTTACACTTTTCTTACACTTTTTTTTTCTTTATTTTAGATGTAAAAAATGGTCAATGTTTTAAACCTAGATAAAAATTCCCAGAATGTTTTGAATCCTGACCTTCAGGACATGCAGTGTGTCAGGATATATATGACAACAGAAAAAAATTGTTCCATTCCCAATGCTATTGATGCAAAAGCGGTATGCAAATACTTGCTAGATAACAGCAGAAAGATTTGTGGTTCACTTTCTTGGATCTGGGAAAGAGCAGTACAGCATAACGATGCATTCTCAACTTGTCTAGATAACATAAATAGCATTGCTCAGTGCATACATTTGACACTTTATTTACTCCAACAGTTATTGTGGATGAGTATTGAGTCTGTATAATAAACACCTCCGTTCTGTTTCTAGCTCTAGGAGGAGGAACCAAATCCAAACACCGGATTAACTTATTTGCAGAATGGCTGGAGCATTAGCTGGCTATTGCCTGTAGTGGAAATGTTATGCCTTGGTCAAAAGAAAGACTCCAGTCTGCACTGAAATATAAATAGCAATCACAAGAAATAACACCTCAAGGCGTGACCTGGCTTGTAGTTAACGGCCATTTCTTGTACGCCAGTCCTTTCCCACATACAGCTTCTTCTAACTGAACAAAAAATATCCTCGGCTTATTTTACAATTCGTAAAATCCAGTACAGTCAGGAGGACTTACTGAACCTTATATAAAATCCCCGAGCAGCAGGCAACAGCAGATTTTCTCTGCAGAAGAAAGCAAACAATTAAATCAGATGGGATGAGAGTGAGTGAAAAGAGTAAGTGCCTACAGAAATCAGCTAGATCCCTCGTGTGCTCATTCTAACAGTTGGATTTTTTCATAGAAATAGAATTTGGGGGGGGGGGGGGGAATGTTCAGGTCAGGCAGCAGAAGGGAAATGGTGACATCTGGACTCCCCTGAAGCAAGCTTTCACTTTTTGTCTTATCAAAGATATAACTGAGTGGTCCTACTAAATGGTAGGGGAGTGAAAAAAAAAAAAAAAGAAAAAAAAACATTTAAAAATGAGCATTTTTTTATATATTGCCAATGCATATCGAGTCCCTTTTCACATATACAGGCACACAAGTTGCAATCCAATTAGTTTAAGCTAAGCAAATGAAAAAATAGATTGTGCTATAGCCTAAAAAACAATCAATAGCCACTGTAAGGATCAATGGTCTAAAAAACTATTGACTGCTCATGTCACAACCTGTACTTTCCATTCCACACTAAATACAATTGTAGATCAATATTTGCCAGATGTCCATTTGGAAGCAAAGCATTCTGGCTGTGGTCTCTGTCCTTAACCTTGCAAAAAATATCGGTCTTTACATTTCGTTTAAACACCCCCTGGTGTGCTGTCGGATTCCACTAACAGCATCTCCCAGAAGCCTCGTTATCTTCCTTTTCTAAGCCTAGCAAGGGAGGAACTTTCTGTGGCTTTCATTAGTCTGCCCCACACCGTCCAAGCCAGGCTTCATCGTTCTGACGGCAGAGATGTGTTTATTCAGGTAAAAAGGGGATGAGAAGAAAGCATCCAATCTATTTGTGAGGGGAGGTTTCTTATCTGTAGATAGAGTTGACTATCAAGTCTCAACCCTTTGTCAAGCAAGCGTGCTGCTCCTGCTTACAGATACGGTTGATGGATCTCCTGAACGCAATCTCCCCCTTTTTAAAAAAGGCTGAACAATACAAAAGCTCCTCGGCTATCAAACCCCGGTCCCTCTGTTGCGCAAGCTGCCACTCCCCCAAATAGATGCCAGGCACTGAATTTGTTGCGCGTGGAAATGTTCCCATTTCGCAGTTGTAGGTGGCACAGGCACTTACTTGAGCACCCTGAGCTCAAGGAGCTGCAGCACGGACGGAGGCTGCACCGGTGTGGCAGAGGGGGAGCGACCCCGCTGGTGGGATTTCTCTCCTCTGAGTCCTGCGGTGACAATGGGCAAGTGCTGTGGCACCGAAGGAGTAGCTGGATCTTGTGTTGTCAGAGAGGGAGAGAAGGTTTAAACAGGCAATTTTTAGAGACTGTCAAAACTGAAAAGTGTAAACATTGTTAACATTTCTTTAAAATCCTGGCAGGGAATGAAAGCCGCCTGGATGCACGCCATCCTACAGTTGCAGAAAAGTTTAGCAAACCATATGCTGCCCTAGAAGACAGGTCCTAGCCAGCTCCTCCCTGAGAGCGTTGGAGAGAGAAGCAGCGAGCAGGCCTTGGAGCGCCGCTGCCATTTCCCCATCCAGCACCGCCGCGCTTCCTGTTTCTGCAAGAGGGCTTGAGAGATGTGCTGCACCAGGTCCTAGAGACGGTGGGCAGAGCTCGCGTTGGCAGGAGAAAGCACGGATGCTCCTCTTTCCAACTGCACACGTCTCCTTTTTCCAGCTACACGCACGTGGTAGGTATTCACTTACCCTTCTGATGTACCTGCAGGTTGTTAAACAGAGTCTAAGTTCCCTTTGCATTTGCTTTTGCACAAGATGGCTCTGTAGAGAATGGTTCCCCTTTATCAGTATAATTCTGCAGTAATTTGCCTGGCATCCTCAGTTCTACATCGGTGCGAAATGGGTGTAAGCAATTTCGCAGCCAGATATTAGGATTTTTCACAAGTCTTCTGTAGCTTGGAAAAAAACACTGATTTAATGATTGCAGTGTAGATGCTTTTAACGTGCTGTCAATGACGGCAATTTAACATGACTTCAAAAATTCAAACATCGGTTGCTTACATTTTGCTCATCCTAGCAGCCCTGATGAATTTCTGTGTAACAACTGTAACTGAAGCCGAATTTGGCCCAGTGATGCAAGATGTCATTAGCATTTCAAAACAGGCAACATTTTGCAATAATGGCAAATATCCCATAACCCTCATAAATTACATATCCTTGCAGAGACTTCTGTTTGGTCACACAAAAGGCTCATTTTTTCTCTAAAATCCAAAGGGCTAAATCAGGATCTTTCCCCCTCCGGATCGGAGGTTCCTGCATGCCAACCATCTCAGCGTTAATTAATTGTACGCTTCTCAACCCCGTATGTTCTCAGTCCCATAAATTACTCTGGCCCTTTTGGCCTGACGTTAATTACAGTGCTGCACAGTTCACACTGACCCACTTTGTCCTGGACTCAAACTCTCCCTTGCGGTGACTGCTGCGATCACACATATCGGTCCTTTTCCTATGGTTCACACCAGCTTCTCCCGGCTTTAACTTCCGTAACCTGTAATGCAACTATCTGCTCCATCATCCCTTATCATCCTATCTCGTTCTTACAGACGTTCAGAGCTTCCCTCGTAGATTAATGTCTTTTCCTAGAGGTTAATGGAGGACTTGGTTCGAGCGCTGCGGTCACACCTACAGATTGGCAATTTTACGACTACTGGTTATAATCTAGGTTTCTACTGTACTGGGGAAAATGTGAAGATCCCAGCAGTGACTTACTTTGACATAGTGGGCACGGTTGCCTAGCTGGGCAAAAGAGCAACCACGCTGCCAGCTCCTGGGTGAATTTTCTTGCCCTGTGGCTCTGCAGCATCTGTATCAGGCTGGGGACGCTGCCAGTGGGAGGCTGGTGCAGCCCTCGGGGATGAGCACTGCTGGCAAATGCCCTGGGGGCCTCGCTGGCTTCCCTCGAGGCTTCCTCCCAGCTGCGGGCTGCTGGTGCTGTGTGGAGAAGCCACAGCCTCGGAGGGAAACGGCAGGGAGATAGCGAGCGGCCTCGGGAAGGCTGCAGCGGCAGGAGCGCTGCAGAGCATCGCACTGAGAAAAAGAGAACGATGAGACACAGGCAAAAAGAAATCCTCTTTCTTTCTAGTTAAGTGCTGTGTTCTTCCTCCTGCCTCCCGTTCAAATTTTTAGGATAAATAGCTCCCATTAGAGGATGACAGCACTCCGTCAGTGCTCCTGAAAAAGCAGAGCCCGTCACCCTCGTCCGGATGGGCCCACGGGGCTTCTGGAGCTCTGGCTCTGCATTTCGGTCATGGCCACGGTAAGGCTGTCCTGGCCACAGCCAGACCACCCCAAGGACAGCAGGGCCAAGCCTGCTGACTCAGGGGACGCTTCATTTCCCCACAGCTGCAGGGAGAGGTTTAGGCTGGCTTATTTTGCGTCTCACATCTGCTAGGGAGCCTGGCACTGTGCACTGCCCCTGCGCAGTGAGGAGCAGGAATAGACTCGACATAAAGAGCTGCATTTCCCTCGGTGTCACAACTGCTGGCCTCTTCTCTGTGGCAGGGCAAGAGGCAGAGAGAGTGAACAGCAGGATGGATACAGACAAAGGATGCAGGCTTGGGGATAACCCCAGAGTTCAAGGGAAGGATTATTTCCCATCAGAGGAGTAAGATCATGGCTTAGCAGAGGGCACCACGAAGCGACAGTGTCCATGCAGGAGGGGAACCTGCTCAGCATTTGCATTTTCATATTAGAGAAATCTAATATGCCCTTTATAAATGTCCATAGCAGATCTTTCTATTACTCCAGCCAGTAATTACTCTTATGATCAGCTTCACAAGCAGAAGCCTAAATTCCAGCAGGATGTCCCCAGCCATTTACAAAAGAGCCTACCTAGGATCTTCTTTACATGATTACAGGACCACAGAAATTTCAAGATGCATTTTTTTTGGAACCATAGTGTCAAGAAGCTGAGAATCTTAGCTATCACAGTGAGCTGATACTATCACTTCAGACAGCTGTGTTTCAAGAAAAAATACTAGCAACGTGATCCAAACAAGGATGGCTTGGAGAAGCCTCAGCAAACCAGCAAGAACATGATGCAGAATGCTGCAGAAACCTTCAACATATTTTATTAATTAGATTAGGAGGAGCTGGAGCTTTAGTTAAAACATGCAAACATTTACTGTGTTATGTATCCTGATGATGTTAACATGGCATTAAATTACAGTTATGTATGTATAAAAGCTTTTTCATTGAGCAATGAAAACCAGTATTTTGCTAGTGAACTTCTGAACCTCTATTATTTCAAAACATATTAACTTTGTTGGTAAAGGCAGAGAGACAAAGTTATGAGAGGGTAGACACTGAGAGTCTGGAAATTCTTGCTTCGTGGGGCATTCTGAGGACAAAACAGTCATGAGAAATCTCCGCCATCTCCCCAGCAATTTGTGCTCTAAAGCCAACCAGGAAACAGTCCCAGCCAGTATTCAAACAGATGCCAAGAACAAATATGCTCAGTTAAAGAAAGCATGTTAATAATGCCTTAATCCTCAATAGGTGCAATCAATACATGAGCAAGCCAACAAATATATGGCTGGAGATGTCACCGTAAAACACCAGAAATAATTGAACTATCAAAATCTACCCTGTAAGTAATGTCCTGTGCTTCTGTAATGTGGTAAAGCTATTTTGTTTGTCTATGTTTCAAGAAAATTATTGTGTCACCAGTAAGTTTGGATTTGAATAAGAAGACAGAGAGAAACCACGCTATTCCTTTTATTTTGGTTGAGATAGAAAACACTCCTACAGCGGGAAATGACTCTGCAACACTGGCAAAGTCAGGGTGAGTCTTTCCCCTGAGTATAGTGAGTACAGTGAGCTTTACAAAAGCCTTAAATATATTAACACTTGCAAAACAGTTGTGAGGTGGCAACATCACTACACATCCCGATGCTGGAGGATGTCCCTGATATCACCTGATACAGTATAACCTAGTAATTTATTACAGAATGAAATATTCAGCACCCTTTCCCCATTTGTAATGGGAATAATGAAAGATTTCAAAAGTGTATTTGAAAAGTTGTTTCAAATCTGTTAATGAACAGCACTTTTTAACAGATAAGCGCTATGATCAATTAGTTTTTCATCCTTTCTACTGTCTTTCTTGTATAGCATTTCTCTTTGTTACCTTCCTCTTTTCTCCCATGTCATCTTCCATGGAATATATCAGAAGAGCACGTAAGGTGGTGGAGCGCTGAAGGAGGTCTGTCCAGCCTGACCGCAGGCATGAAAGGACAGAAAATCAACACAATGATCTATGCATCAAGCCCATGCTCTCTGTTTGGGTTATGCCCAGCAAAAATGCCTGTTCTTCGCTTTTAAGTCTTAGTGCTCTTTCCCTATTCTTTTCTTCTTCTCCAGTGAGCCGAAATAACGTGTAGCACTAGAGCCATGTGACTCATTTCCTCATCAGTTGAGAGACTTTGTTTGATATCTTGATGACATAATTTTAAAATATAGTAATAAATTCTAGCATAACTTTAAAATTTACCACAGGCCACAAAGAGAAGCAGTGCATTTTACTCCTACTGCTCTTATCTGCCTTTCCTGCTCCCTTGCTTATTTTTAAATGCCTCCCACACGTCCTGACCCCATGCTCTCCCGCCCTCCAGCCTCAGTCTTTTCCACCTTTATTTTCCCACTATTTTTGCTTTCTTGATTTTTCTTTTGCCATCCAGGATCTTCACCTCTACTGCCACAGTATATGAAATCTTTCCTTCCGTACCTCCCCACCTTCCCTACCTCCATTCAAGTACCAGAAATGCCGTAAATGTCTGCCTGCATCTTTCCCACCCACCCGTAACCCTTCTCAGAATTTCTCCCTGTCTGTCCGCTGTTCTTCAGAAAGCTTTCTGTACATGCTGCCTACCCTGCAATCTTCTTCTATTATGCCTCCTGCTATTCATTCAAACTCTTGAAGCCCATCCAGTTTCTGCTCTATACTCTGGCTCCTTTTGCTGCCAGAAAACGGTCTAGTTCTCATATTTCTGGGCAAGGAAAAAATCTCCATTTCCTATCTCACTTCCTGGATACCATTTCACCATGAAATATCTCCGTCCTTTATATACAGCTCCTCTTTCTCCCCAGTCCTGGCAGATCTTAAATTTCTGCCTTGCTTTCTGCCCTTTAGAGGTTCAGGTATCACAGCATCATTTATCTATGATGTCTATCTGCCTCTTTTATGTATGACTAATCTGATCTCAAATATAGATAATCACAATGCCTCCGGCAACTTAGCCCTAACTCTTGCCAGAGGATGAACCTGTTAAGAGACAGTTCTTTCTACAGAAATTATGTACAGGTCAAGTTTCATTGTGGAATAAGGAATGGCATTTTCACCTCTATGGAAATCACTGACTCTGGATGGTACGCCTGAAAATCCCATTTAATAGAGTCTGGATGTCTGTGGGGTTTTGCATTTAAACCAACGATAAAGATTTTCGTTAATATGTTGGCCAGCCAAAATTCCTCCAAGAACTAATAGCTGTCTTCCCGGAATATCTTGGCTTTCTTCATTTCATCACTCATCTATCAGTGCTTGTTCCTTGTAAATACCAAAGATATTTTAGGTGATAACTGTTCTTTCGGTCACTTCTTCTTAGAGCCTTGTACAAAATTGTGATCATCATTCCCTTCTGGTGTCCCAAGTCCCTAAAGCCAAAGTCAGGCTTGTCTTCTCTCCTCATAGGAATGCCCACTTTACAGGTTAGTTACTTAAACTTGGGTTCAGACAGTTAATCCTCCATTGGATTTTTTTCTTTGAGATGGCAGAAGTCATATCTGGCCTAGCTGTCTGCTGCTGCTTTGGAATAAACAATTGCAGTGGTGTTTGCTTCAACTCTCTAATAAAGCAGCTGTATTCCTAGATATAGTATAACCTTTCATATTCAAGGAAAAAAAGAGCATTTCACTTGGGCTTACTGTTAACTCCTCTAGTCTAGACTTCAAAGTGAGACTGTATTTATGAGATTCAGTGAGCACCAGTCCTGAGGGCTCTTAGTCTGAAAGTCACTGCAAAAATAACTGAAAGGCAAAAAGTTCAAAATCTTCCCTTCCTCTCGGAACAAAGTTATGATTTATAATCAGCAAGCAGCCTAAAACAAACTAAAAAAAAATCAAAAAGAAAATCAGTGATTACAAAGTCCAGTCACATCATATCTAATGTATTTGGGCCCAGGATGTTACTTCTCAGTGAAGGCAAATTCTGCATTTTTCCCTAACCATTGCTGACGAGATCTTATCCAAGCTGCCTTCATTATGGACAGATGTTAATCTCAACTTCTTAGAAATAGGCCCCTAACAGTAACCACGGATGAACCCTCCATTATATTTCAGCACTGCCAATTCTATAGTTAGAATGGAAATCCTAAGATTAAACCTGCCCATCATTCGTACCCATGATAACCACTGCTCCTCGTTGCTCAGGATCCCCTCCTTTACGTCCGGGCAAACCTCTTGTAGCTCACAAAAACCAGAAAGGTCTCCAAATCAATCTGCTTGGAGAACTCCTGTCCTTCATCTCCTGTAAGAAGAGGGAAGTAGCAATGTTGCTGGATTGCCTCTATGGCACGCACGTTTCTCAGATGAAGCAACCCTCCCTGTGCCAGTGACTCTGTCAGGGGGCCAGCTACTGCCACCACTTTACAGCACAAAGTGTTTGCACTGCATTAAAGAGCGTGACCAAGTATTTTCATTACTGTCTATATGGTACGTAGTGTGCTGCTGCCAGCTTGTAAATGCTAAATGTTAAACAGTAGTTTTGATGATATTTTATTGTTGGAAGAACAGCCTGCTCTTCTTGGAAACGCTTCCACCCTCCCTCCCCTCCAAGACACCCATAAATGGTTTCGGCCTTTTCAGCATGGGGATTTCAAAGTGCCCTTTCAATTAAAAACCATTTTTACTAGCTTGGATGATACTCTGGTTACAATTTGGTTTTACAGTTCTATTTTGAGGAATATGGTAATCTGAAACTATAAGGGAGAGAATACCACTGCTTCTTAGAGCAGACTGAGATGAAGCGCATTCCAGGGTTAAATGGGCCTTGGTTAATACTTGCAGTAATTTTGCCTATAATTATTCTCAATGCCTGAGAAATGTCTGCGTATCTGGGAAGAACACGGTTTTGTGGTTGATCAGAGTTTCTGAAGTTCTGCTTGTTCCATTGTGTTACGTCTGGGACTTTGCTAAAAAAAGGGAAAATATGGCTGAAATTGGACAGTTCAGAATATATGGTTGGTGCAGATTCTGACAAGTAACATTTGTGTTGTGCAGCTAGAAAGAAAAAAGGTAGCTGGAATTCTTCCAGACATGCTATCCTTATGCACATGCAGATATCCATCTCTCCTTCTGCACCAAGCACAGGTGTGCGGTGTGCATTATGCCCGCTCACGTGCAGAATCCCAAGAAATTACAGTGACCTTGAAAGAGGGGAGGCAGAACATTTGATGAAAGTGCATATGGGCAGTGTATCCTGAAGACCATTATTTACAGAGTGGATCTGTGCACAGACTGTTACACTTACTGTGGGCCACAGACAGACAAAAGAAGTAAAGATCTCATCCTTTTCTAATTGAAGGACGCAGGTCCTTGTCCCTAGAACTGTAAGGTCTGTGAAAAAAATAAAAGCAAGTTAATGTTCTGATTCCAATGAAAATCTGATTTAGCACAGGTAGAACTGTCCGAGAAAACAGCTGTACCAACAGAATCATTTCTAAAGAACTTAATTTCTTCCTCTGTTCCCTTCTCAGCTGCCCAGGGCACCAGCCCTTAAAAAGACAGCAGATGCTGAGGGGTACAAACATGGTTCCAACAGGCTGCTAGGGTCATGTCCCACATGGGATCATATCCCTTTCCGGTGGGAAAACCCTGTGTCGTCAACAGATTTACATGGCTGAAAAACAGCTTGGTCAGGAGAGCCTCTTCCAAAACAGAATTGAAAAAAAAAATAATAACGATCCATTTCTGCAGCTTCCAAATGTTTGCTTTGCATGACTTCATGTAATTTGTGCTAGGTTCTGCCAAGCTTTTTGAGATGTGCTAAGAGAAGAAGGAAAACAATAGATGAGGAATGTTTTCAGGGCTGAGCAGTGGTAGCGGATGGATGGCACTGAAAGGCTGCTCAAAAAATGGTCAGTGGGCTGAGATGAGGCAAGTGGGGCAGGCAGATCACAGCTATGTTGCCTGCCTGCTTACAAGGACGGCCGTCTCTGGCTGGTGCCATGCCCGGCTTACACACGTAGCACCGTATGCATTACACAGAGACTCTAGGACAGGGTAACTTCATGTTAAGAGATTGTACAAATACACGTGAGGAAATGCTTTTTGCCTCAAATAACTTCAATCTATTGTTGCTTATAAAGAATAAAAACAAAGGGGAGGAAGAGAATAGAAGTGTAACAATTACATAGCAAGTGACCATGGCACGGTCTGACTTTGATGTTGTTTGTGCTGGAACAAACCTGGAGTGCGTCCACTTCAGCCAGAAGTCCTACACCAGGCTGAAAGCTGAATCAGTCAGAAGAAAAAGAAAATAAATTCTGGGATTTCTGGGTACCAGGGAGAAAGCCACAGATGCATTTTACACACCATGAAGAGAGAAAAAGAAGTTAAAAAATTACACAGGATGGAGAAATAGGATGCTGACACTTGTCTAGGAAGCATTTGATAGCATTTATGGCACACCAATATCCCTTCTGTGAAGTGAACCTAGACGAGCTCAGGAGGGGACTTCATATAAGCAGATTGGAAAACGATCTTTTCAGTGGAAAAGTAGCTTGGTTAAATTCCATCAGGCTGGGGGGGAAAAAAGGGAAGGGAATATACTAGCACAGCAATATCCAGCACGATGAGATTGGCAGGGGGGGAATGGGGACACTGAAGGCTGCCGTTGAGCAGTGTGGGGCTCTCCCACCCTCCTCCCCCACACTTCCCACAGGCTTTCCCCCAGCAAGCCTCCCTGCAGGTCTGCCTGCCGCAGGAGGGGCAGGAAGGTTTCACCTGGGAGGACACACAGGAGGGGAAGCCCAGCAAGGGCTCCCAGGTCACACGTGCCTTCCTCCAGGCAAACAGAGCCTGTGTCAGGTGGTTGTTTAGCCCACAAGCACCTTCCACCCAGAAGACAGGGGAAAACACAACTTCTTGTACATACAGCTAAGCAGTGCCTTGTGAGTGACTCACCGGCTGAAGGGAAAGAAAAAAAATCTTATCTCTGGACGAGCTGGCTGTTCTGCAGGGTGGCACGTTGCACCACCCAAGCCCAACTGTTCGCCCTGCCTTCAGCTGCCAAGGAGCCAAGAAATTGCTTGGTGGACTAACCAAGGGCCTGGATGAGATGCAAGGCACCTCTTCTTGTCCGAGTTTCACTTTTGGTGTTGTTGTTTTTTTTTTCCCCACTTTTAATTAGGCAACAATATATTGGAAAAAATAGTCTGTATACAACAACCAGGAGCAAGCACAATGAGCGAGATGAAGCTGGAGCAATGGGACCATACAACAGAAGGCTTTAACCCCATTGATTCCTTCCCCCTGCATTGCCCAGTGTTAAAATGAATGCATGGCCAAATGAATATGAAAGACTTCAAGATGGGTATAAGGGGTAATTCTAAAATTTTAACATCCTTCTAGTACTGCCTGATCTAAGGTGGAGAGGAAAAGCAACTTCCTTTTTTGTCTGCTGCTAAAGTGAGAATCACCAAATTAGGCATATTGTTTTTGTCATTTTATTTAATTGTGCTGTAACTAGAAGAAATCGATAAATAGACACTGAAAAGGTAAATCTCCAGAAGAAGTTAACCAACCTACTTTGACTCACCTACAGTTACTTTTTTTTTTTGAAGAGAAAAATACCAGGATGATTTTCAAGACTTGGATATCTTGATTGAACACAATGTTTTGGCAGCATATAAAGAGCCACCACAGTGGCAGAAAGACACAAGGAAACGGCTTTCACTGGGCAGAGGTCACTGTGCAATATAATGCTTCATTATATTCTCAAGGACTCACTCGGCGTTTGAAGTGAATACAGAATCTGCACTGTATTTTCACCTCTAGATACTAAAACCAAACCCAGGTACAATGGATTTTAGAATCTGTGCAAGCATATTTACATATCTGATTTCAGTACTCTAAACGCCCATCCAAAGTTAATGTTCAGACACTTTTGCCTATGAAAGGACTGTCTTCCTAGTTGGAAACTACGCATCGGTGCCCACACCCAAAGACAGATTCTTAGACATTATGAGTAATACAAGAGCCCACTCGCACTCTGCAAGTCCCAGCACAATGCATTTCGTACCACGTAACGTTCCTTAGTTTTTCTGCAGTGGAATAATTTCATCTGCAGCACCTCTGCTTTCTGTCTGCTGGAATAACTCACCTCATTAATTCACTGAATATTTTCTAACAGCAGAACTGCCCTCACATCTCAGTATAGGAAGGATAAATAACCCTTTTAAAAACTCTGGCCAAAAACCCTGGCCAAAACTCTTATAATAATTGCAAATATTATTCCACAATTTAAAGGAAGGGTCTTTACCAAATAAGGTTGGTTGCCCCATATGCCAGAGTGAGTTTAGGTTACTTTTCCTGCTGGTCAAATAAGCCTGCACTTTGCATTCACTTGTAACTCTTTCAATTGAAGAATTATGAGAGCCTGTAGCATTTGCCTCCTAAATTAAATACTTTTTTTTTTTTTTTGCCTTTGGTATAACCTAATAGATGAAAAACATTAAAAACCTAAGGACAAACTTGATTTCGTGCCATACTCAAGTTTTAAAACACGTTTACTGTTCTGAGTGGAACTTATCTTAGTTATAGATTCAAGTTTCCTTTTTCTCTACAGATCTGAACAGCAAGCTGGCTCTCAGGATTAATCCACAGAATCAGATGAATCATGCCACTATTTATTGATTTAACAGATAAGGGTTTTATCTGATTTTGAAAATATCATTTGTGGTTGCTATTTTTATCTGCAACTATCAGCGTTTTTAAAGTGCAAAATATGTGACATGGAAGTCATCTTTATACGTATAAAGACCTGCGCCATCTACCACCCATACACCTAACCCCTTGTAATGCACAGCACTGAAATTCCAGCATTTCAGACTGCTTTCACAAACAGTAAGCGTTAAAATCTGTACATGGCAGAGTAAATGTAGCAGCCTGGTTATCTGGAGTAAAGCCTATTAAAAAAAAAAAAATAAAAACTATTGAAAGAAGCTGGAAGTAGGTACCTATTCTCAGGCAACGGACTGAGCCGTCGCCCTTCTGCGAAGACACATGTGCGTCAGTGGTGGACGAGGGCAGACGCGCGAGCCGGAGCTCCCACCCGCCACGGGCTGTAGCCTCGCAGTGCTTTTCTCACTGACTGAACACATCGTTCACAACTGTTCAGTTCAGCAAGCAAGCTTTCTGCTACCCATTAACAAATATATTCCACAGTAAGTAGGAGTTTCAAAAGTGTTTAAATTATGTAGGGGCTCTAAATCCCACCTTGCCTAGGCTTTTCCTGGTACAGGCTCTGCTTAGTTGTAATGCTTCAAAGACAGAAAAAATGACAGAGGTCTAGTTCTTCCATATTTCTTCCACAGTTTTAGTTCTCCATATGAAATTCTGAATAAAATCTGTTCCCGAGAGTTTATAGCAAAGCCTCTTCGGGATACAGTTACTCACACAACTTCCTTTCCCAAACGCAGCAATGCCAACAGATGACATTACCATAATTCAGGCCTTTGCATACTGTTCGATGTATTAGCTGATGGTATTTGAACTGCTCTGAAATGCTGCCCGAGCCTGCAGGTGCTGCCTCGAAGCATCAACACCAGCTCTGTCAGGTGGTGATAAATCCACTGCGGCTGTATTCAGGAGCATTATCTCTGGCTGTTAGGGCTGCTCTGTACTGTACTGTCTGCCTGAGACACTCCATGACAAAATACCTGAACCAATGTGCTTATCTCCCCGCTTCCTGGCATTTAAATAAGGTGCCTTTTCTCCATAATCTGCATCCTTCTGATGCAAAAAACCAATCATGTGACCATTGGCTATTTGTTGCGATAGCACTGCTTTTTCAAACATTACTTTCCACAGTAGACATGGTGTCATTTTCACAAGGAAATGGTATGCTACAAGATCTTAACCACACCGGAGGTTTGCTCTGTCTACTTGTCCCTTCTTATTCTCTAAGTCCCCAGCATCTCTGACAACAGTTCCCAATGACACGATCACATTGGGTTAACAAACCCCAAGACTGAATGAACTGTAAATACTGAAAATCTGTGTCTCACTTGTTCTGTTCTCTGACTCAGAAATCCCAAATGTGGCTTGGAGATTAAGTTCACATATTTTTAATAGCTTGTTTCTTGTTTTGATATTGCCACCAATCTATAAGACTGACAGTTATGGCAACCAATACTTCTATGCCTCAGCTGTACTCCTCTGCAAACTACTTAAATTCATGCCCAATAAACTACAACCTGCGGAAAAACAGAACGTGCTTAATTTGTAGATAGAAATTCCCGAGAGATTTAACAGCAATCTTAGTTGTAAATGCACTTTGTAGACCCAGCAGAAAGCGCCGCTGTTCAGATAGCATTGGAGGCTCAAAGAACCACCTGCTTGTGAAGGTGGAAAGCAAGGGACGGGGGAAAGGCTGACCTTGTAGCAAAGAATGTATTATTTGCCTTGCACCTAAATCTGCGATAGCATGAACTAGATGGAGGCAGTTCTGAAGACCACAACAAGCAGGAGGGAAGGGAAGCTGGTGTCAGCTGTCTGTGGCAGATGGGAGGAGGTTGCTGACGGGGTAGATGAAACGAATTCTGCAGAGCACCCGGGAGCTCCAGGGGGGTCAGTCTCCTGGGCTTAGGGCCAGCTTAGAGACAGTGCAGCTGGTGGCCTTGAGAGAAGGAGCTGGAAGAGACCTCAGCAAGGGCTGCCCTGCTTCCCAGGGACCCGCTTTTATGCTGGGGGTCTTGCCCTTGGTCCCTGCCCACGATGTGCTGCAGCTGTGTGGCGGCCATGCCTGCACCCGGCCACGGACCTGCAGAGCTGTAGGACGTGGAAAAGAAGGTCCTGGCCAGCATCATCCAGGATGAATCCCGAGGCATGAGGTGCGTAAGATCTGATCTGGTCTCACTTAACCCCAGTTTTTCTCATCTGGAGTAGGCAGCGAGTTGATTTGATGTGCCCTTTAGGTGCTGATAGACGAGTCACACCGCAGGTGGCACAGCACGTCTCCCCACCTGGGCTCCTCCTTTGAAGTGGTGTGGCAAGCAGGAGCTGCTCTTCATCCTTACTGACGAACATCGATATCAGACATCACAAGGGATTCCCTTGCCCCCTTCCTTTTAAAAAACAACTGGCGAGTGGACTGAAATTCTTCCTTTAATTGTCTGGAGAGATTGCCAAATGGCAGCAGTCCTCGGCTGCTGTGCAACACATGGGGCTAAATTACTTTTTCAGCCCATCTCAACAAATCTGTGCCTGTTTTGCTTCAGGAGGCCAGCAATTCCCCTGCTACCAGCTTGGACTCTTTCAGTCATCTCTGCTTCACGGATCCATTGTAATGTATTTGAACGTAACAACTTAAGAATTTCTGTCCTTGTTCCTTCAAAGTGAAACCCAGATAAATTTGAAAACTGTCCCTTTAATTGTAGGAGCTGGGAAATGCTGTTCTCGTAATTCTGTGGTAATATCTTCAGGACTTTCTCTAGGATACTAACTTCACAAATAATTTAGTTAATCAGACTCCATGCTCCATCTGAGACTAATCGGGTTTACTTGTTTGTTTGTTTTAAATCAGATCAATGTATGTATAAACGAGCTCTGTAGACTTTGTCCTACCGAACTTCTATTGAAGGCTGAAGACAGCGAGTCTGCCACCAGCACAGTTTATTACGAAGCTGCAGTCTGCTTGTAAACAAGGATTTGTAGAGGAAAACATAGGGAAGTTTTTGCCAAGCCCTCTTTGACACAGTTTATGATCAGCTCTGCCTAACGCTAACCTCTCCTGTGCAAAGAGAAAAGCCTCACCATGCCTCTTGATGACTGCCAGAGCCTGTGACTCTGCTGCATCTACAGGCTTTCACTTTTTATTATCGACTGTGATGCGTAAGTGCTGCTCTCCAGATTTCACACTTCTGCAGCAAGACAGCTTCCCTCCACAGAGGCAGCGAGACGAGGCAAACATTTCCCCACTTCGTGCTCACATATTCTCACTGTTACGACTGAGACTCGAGTTTCACTCATTCACCTTCTGCCGATTGTGGCTTTTCTTCCAAAGCTAACGCGTCTCTTGCAGCTGCAGCGGGGCCATGTGCACTTGACTCCTACTTCAGATTAACAAAGCTCTTCCTACCGACTCTGAAAATGACAGCCCGCTCAGCTTCTGCGGAAACGCTCTCCAGCAGTTCTGGGAAGAGCTGCCGTCTGCCTCACCGTCCAGACTGTGCATGGTTTGAAGCTGCCTACAAGATTTATTTCTGTGTCTGGAAGTAGTCTCTCGCTGCGCTGTCCCAGTCACAATCTGTGCTTTTTTAATCAGATCTCGGCCCCCCATCTCTAGTTGCAAATCTGGCTCTTCTGCCTCAGATCCGTCACAAACATTTGTTTCTCTCCCATTGTCTTCGTGTTCTTTGTTTCCACACAGTGCAATTTCTTAAAATATTCTTCTCCTGTCCCAGAGTTCAATCAAAGCCACGGAATACAACAGAAATCTGTTTCACTCAGCGTGTGATTTTGAATTGGCAATTAACTTTCCTCTGAAACAAATTAATAAAAACAACTCCATGATCCACAGAAATACTCCAGCCTTCAATGAAAGAACAGCAAGATCAAATGCTCAAAATTAAGACATGACAGCCTGATAATTGACTGTGTAATTTACACATAACCACACGTTTTCTTGCCCAGAGCAGAAGACAGACTATCGAGCAACAGAACTGTGTTTGGACAGGCAACCTCAGCTTGGTCTTCTGGATGTGGCACACTTGATGAGAATCTAAATAATTTCAGTGTATATATTGGCTTATAGCATATTATTTTGTACATAAGTAAGACCCAATCATTTTTTTTTCTATTAACAGTTTGATATAAAAAGGGAAAATGAAAGGCAAAAGGTGTTACATTCTGCAATGAATTTTTCAGAACAAGAAATAATCCAGAATTAGAAATTGGAAATACGAGAGCCGTGTGTTTCCAGTCTCACTGCATTGCCATTTGAGGTATACGTAACAGAAAACCAGTAGGGTATTTTCACAAGACAGACACTGCTCAGAGGTGCCGAGAATTTAAACAATTTTCTAAGTCTGCTAACTAACCTGAATCTACATCTGATGTGTTATTATTTTTAAGAATGAAAAGCCCCCAGCGAAAATCTAGTTGCTGTTATTTGACATTCACAATTGTGCTGTGAAAATTGCACAGACACGATGTCTTCATTCTAGATTATTTACCACTCCTTTAAAATCTCTTTTCTGCTATTCTCACATTTTCTTTTTTGTCGAGCCACATTTTATTCAAGGATCATGGATATTTAGTCCATGTAAGTGCATAATGAGGACATTGAGACTAAGTGTAATTAAAACCCTTCTACGTAAAATGATTACATATTCAATTAATAGAAACATACTTTAAAATCTCCCTTGATTTTTAATCTATTGACAGAGGCAGCTGCTGCTTCCAGTGGTCTTTTTGTATGCATTGACTCTTCTTGTCAGCAGTACTACATCAATAAATGCATACGCCTGTCATGCTGTGATTAAATAATGAAACCAAATTATCTCGATTCTGTCCCAAACCTCCTATGTAATCTGATTTAAATTTTATTTTCAATAGTCTGAACTTCAGATAGCTACACTTAAGGCAACTGACTATTGAAATTACGTCACCACTTTTAAGTTGGAAAAAACAACATATTTTATTTATATATTGCAACAAAAGACCCTTAAGCCCAACCTACAGTTTGTTTTCTAAGTTGTAAACACACTTAGAGGGAGCATAGTTAAACAGTTAAAACAGACGGTTACAAGATGCAACCATGTGATTTTGCTTTATTTGTTTAGTAATTACCACATCATGACAGAAACTCTGCTGGTATTTCCATCTACTACCATCAGAGACATCGTCGTATGCACAGCCTTGCTTTAAAAAGGTACACAAAACCACGATTGAAAATACTGAAAAGTAACTTGCAATATGAAGAAATACTTTACCATACAAGAGTAAAATAGGAGAAATCATGGGCATTGTTTTTCAATAGAAGAAGTGGAAAGTATCTTTGCCGTATAGTTTCTAGATTTTATCATGTCAGGTTTACTTGCTTTGGCTCCAGTTATCTCTTCTCACAAATATTTTCCTTACCCACTCCGCCCCGCCCCCCCCCCCCCCCAAAAAAAAAGCCTCTGCATAGATGGCATAACAAATTGCATGTGCAAATAAATAGAAACTATATTATAGAACCGCTGGCAAAAAAAGTAATACTTCCCAGAGTGCCCTTCAGGACTTCAAAAAGCTGAAAAAAGTGCTGGTATGTGATCAGTACCATGCCTGCTTTTCAGTGTTCATCACCTATTCAATTTGAAAGCAAGAATATTTTTTTCAAACGTTAGAACACATGGAAACAGCACCTGGAAAAAACATTATTTGTAAGCAAACCTTATGAAACCTTTTAAAGTCTTTGGGTTTGCTCTTGCATTTGGAAATATTGGTGCTATGCGTGTACTCCAAGCGTGTTGCCAGCTGTCCGAGACACCCGATACTCAGCGTGCCGCTATCTACATACTTTGTATACATGGCCTGAAATAGGGGTGAAGGAAAGCAATGGAGGAGGAATACAGTGACCCGAGGGATCAGGTTATAAGCTTTTGGCTTAGGACTTGTTTACACACCAAAATTGCACCATTTTATTCCACAGAATTCAGAAGAGTAAGATTACCTTGTGTCATCTGTGGCACATCAATAAAAAGGTGCTCACCTTGTAACGGTTTGGTCTCTCTTAGAACTGCAGAACAAGCTAAAGCCATTAGTCCTTCTATAAATGGTGCGCACTAGGAATTGTGCAATGTGGCTACACTGGAAAAGAAACCGTAACCCTACCTCACATTCCACTCGTGCTGGTATAACTCCATGTTGATGAAGCCTGATGATGGGGCTTGATCCACCAGGGCTAAGGCTGTCCCTGCAGATAACAGAAAAAGGCACAACAGTCAAGGAGGAAAAGACATGTCCTGAAAATATAGTGAAAAACATTACAAGTGTCTGAATAACAAATACCTAAAGTAAGCCAATACTTCAACTGAAGGCAAAAAATACTCAGTTCAGTAGCAGCCATGAAATCCTTTTCTAATACAGGAAGTGCTCAAAAGTGATCAGGGAATTTGAGAGTGTATTTTTTATCAGTTAGTGACTGAAAATGATGATGCAAATGAAACCACTGAGCAAGAAAGTTCATTTCAGGCTAATGTGCAAACAGAGCTGGAAAAAGTCAGGGCTCCATTATCTTATAAAAGTAATCACGGCATTCATCTCTACCTGATGTAGTATGCTTTTTGAGTAAACTGCCTTACAGATGATAGGCTTAAGTATAATTTTTCAGTAGTGGAGATGTTGTTCATCAGTTTTGAACGCAACTGTAAAAATCAGCTTATTAAAGACATACTTTTTTAAATTCGCAAAAAGAAAAATGTCATTATTTAGAAACATAGAACTATTTGTACTGTCTCAAGAGCTCAACATTTGTCACTCGAGATATGTCCCTGTCATTCTTTTGGTCATCCAAGGATACTTTGCACTAAAAGCAAGATGAAATGACAGATAGAAAAATATTTTCTTTTTTTTTTCATTCTTTTCTGAACGGTAACAACAACTGAATGAAACAGAGCATGCAACACACTTCATTTTTGCCAATCTGAACGGTATCAAGTGCAGAAAGCCACAGAGAAGGATGGGGCAAAATCTGTCCTTATCTGTGCGGCACTAATTGCTGCCAGTCACACGTATGCATGTTCCAGCTCACAGTGGCGGTGTAACTGTGAAAATCCCTCTCCTCCACTATTTATATTGTGACTTCATCAACCTCTAAATGCATTTGACAAAGAAACATTTCCATCAGTGCAAATGCTTGGTTGTCACAGAAGAGAATTTGATTCAAAGGCAGCATCCACTCTCGTAAATGCATCCTCCCCAGGCAGGCTCCCAGCCCAGGGGTGCGAGTGACTCACGCACCAAACACCGGTGGTGGCTGTGCTCAGACTCACAACACGGATTTCGAGTCTCCTCTGTTGCCCTTGCAATCCTAAACATTGCTTTTTTTTTTTTTTTTTTTTTTTCCATTCCGTGTGCCAAAAAACTGTGAGGACGGGGTTATGGTAACCCGATGCTGCAGGTGTGTGCTGTACACCAGCAGGGCATGCAGGGGTTCAGACGATGCTGGGATAGCGGTGAAGGACTTGGGGGAGTGGAGGGAGCCAAATTTACTGCAGCCTCATCTATACTCTTCTCCAGAACAATAACTGAGGTAAATGCTCACAACGCAGCCATGTTTTGTCCTATGGGGAAGAAGTTGCTTTGATCTAAAAGAGAAACCAGGACCAAAGCACTGTGCAAGCAGCATGCACAATCAGGTGCAGACACAGGAATGAGCTGGAAAGCTAAGGCAGATGCAGCCTACGGTGTCCCCCCCTCCGAATCCATGGAAAAAATGGTATTGTCCTATCCTGTCTGTCATCTAGCAGAAGAAGACAGCAAACTAATGGAAACTGAAGCTGGAAAAAATCAAACCAAAGCGAGATAAACACTGGAACGGCAGAATTAATTACTCTTGGGCAATGATATATTCCTGGTAACCGCATCTGGTTCAACATTACTGAGCTCCTCCTAATAGTAATGCAGTAGAGTAATGGGCACAATATAACAGTTTGTGGCAGAACAAAGATAAACACCCATCACAGAAGCAGTCCTGAAAACCAATTATTTAACTACATAGGTTTGTATCAGCCTTTTATAAAATAATATTAGCTATATGTGACACTAAATAAGTTAAGAATTCCTCCACAATTTGAGAGAAATTCTGATCTAGCACTGTTCAAAAAAGGACATACTTGTTTTCTCTGAAAATTTCCTCTGCCTTTATGCTAATCATATTTCTGCTTATCCACTGGGGGAAAAGAAGAGGAATAAGAACCTGTGAGGATAACATAAGACACAGACATGTATTCTCATAAACCTCACTTCACATTCAATATAACTGTTCAGTTTTACTGGCAAACAATTTAAGTTACAACAGCTCTGAAACTGAAGAGTCCTATTGACTTTAATATAACTGTTCTGTATTTTTTATTCTTTTCCAGAAGCTTGAATATATTCAAAGTAAGAAGAAAAAAATGTGCTATGCTTTATAGCTGCCGAGCTCAAGTAAAGTTGCAGGTTTTTTTTTTTGTAAAAATAACAATTCAAAAAAAACTTTCAATTAGCGTGGGATAGCAGGGGTGAGAAAAGACAAGGATTTTTTAATATCCTCAAATATCAAATCCTTTTCCAGAGCAATTCAAATCCTGTGAGACCTTCTTGCATGTCTTCCAGTGCTCTCTTGAGCAGCAGTAGTCCCTTATCGGGGGCTGAATGCAATGAGCTCTCCCCTATTGCCAAGATCTTCCACAGAGTACTTACTGCAGGATCAAAGTGTAATGCTCAGGAAAGAAATATTTAGGTAGCAAAACACTTCTCTGTGTAATTAAAATGCCTGAAGCCTACATGTGTTAAAACCCAATTTTCCACAAAATGACCTTGCTTTCCACTAATGTTCAATTATGAACACTTCTATGAATATATGACTCGGAACTCGTCTATACAAGGGCTCTCAGTTACCTGTGCTCCTGCCCGAGGATCTGCACCAAACACCACACAACTCAGACAGCACACTTACTTCAAACAGCTCCTTCAAGGGACCCCACAAAAGCTTGCTGTCTATGAACGAGGATGGTCAGAAGCAGCCCATACACCTTATAATTCTATGGGTGTGTGTGTGTGTGTCTGTGCATGTGTTGTTGTTTATTTTTCCTGCAGATCTCACTGTTTTTTCTGACAACCAGGTGGTCTTTGACTGATAAAAAACAGGTAACCACATGAGAAGCTGCAGAGCCAAAGCTAGGTATGGAAGGTTATTACTAGATGTCTTACTAAACAGACTAGTAAGACTAGAAGTCTCCCTAGGATAGGAACCAAATTAATCTACATATGAGAAGCCACAGCTGGATCACTGTTTTTATACATAAATAAGAATTCAGCCAAATTCAGTGCATTTTTTTTTTCCAGAAGCAATAGATTTAGGAGCTCAAGTCCAAATTTATAAAACAAAAACCAAAAAAAACCACCCTACACCCTTAAAGGTACTTGACCGTGTAGTACCAGGCCCTGAGAGCACGAGTAGGCCCTACGGCCTCCTTCCCCCTCACCCCCCACCCAGAGCTTTGGCTGCCGCTCAAGGCCAGCTTTGAAAGCACGGGGCTGTGTAACTTTGGATCACAGGGCTTTGAAGAGTGCTCTGTGAGAAAGAGCCACAAGGCGTGTTATCTGGGGCCTCTTCCCCTTGGCTCAGACGCTGCTTTTGAGCTCAGGCCCTTGCTATCAGTCCTTGCCCGCGCTGCCTCACAGATAGGCCAGTGCCTGGCAGTATACTCTGCTGATTCCGTCCTTGCCTTGATTTGACTTCCCAGCTTGAATTCTTTTTCACTACAGACATTTGTTAGATGTTTAAATACTTTGAAGAACTGTGCTTCTGGCAATTGAGTTGCTAACCCATTTAAAAAAACACAACTTTGACTCCTCAACCCCAAATAGATGTTAAGGAAAACTCTACGCCTTGTACCAAACAAGGCTCTTCTGCTTAATCTAAGTGCTCCACATCCTCCATGTGCAGCACCAGCACTGCAGTACCACGTATTCCCCTTTCCAGAAAGGAAAGTGCAGTCCCCACCGTGTAGAAGAATAACAATAATGAAGTAACTGGTATCTTAGACTTCACTAATTATACAGCTGGGAAATAAGGAGCCTCACTAAGAAACAAATCGACAAACTGGCATAGAACTAAGTAATTCCCTTTAATGACTCCATCAGGATTTGCACAGCTCTGTTTCTAGCTTGTGCAGGTGATTCAATAGGTTTGGCAGGATGCTGGTCCCTAACTCCTTTTGTGCATCTTACACTGGAAGGAGCAACACAAAGTACAGGTTTACAGCTGGACATGCCAAAATGCCTCCACGTTGCTGCAGGTAAGACATGCACAGTGAAAAATTCTTCAAATTTATCCATCAGATAAGCTGTAAATGTAGGGCCCTTTTCTCCCTCAAACAGTACAGAGAGGCAATGTAAACTCTGATTCCCCCACAAAATGTTTTTTTATACTCTCACAGATTCCTTGCAAATTGCAGGTCTTTGGTAGCACAAAACGAATCTAGTAACATTTCTCATTTTTGCTGTTTCTATCAGATGGTTTGTCTTGAATCCTATTAGACTGGTATCCGAAGTACCTAAAACAGAGCAACTTTTACCTCCTGCTTTTAAAATCTCCCTTAGCTTTGCTGCATTGTGCCTGGCCATTCTTCTTCTTCTTTTTTTTTTAATCTGAAGTGAAAGCTTTCCCAGATTTTCCTTTCAGTTTAGCATCCTCTAATCTTTCCTTCAAAGCTTTAATGTAGCATTCAGTTCTTCATTAGCTAGAGAATATTACGCTGATTGTTGTGTATGTACAATGACTCCTCTTTTCCTCAGGAAAAAATATTGAAGTTGTAAAGATATGAATTGTCATATCTTACTGGACGTTAGCTCTCAGATCTTTTTTCTCTGCTGAAAATGGTACATGGGAAGTCATGACTGAAGCAGACGGACCTGTGATAGAGGCTACTTTTACTTTTGGTCATTTACTGAAGAAATCTATTAATGTGACACCACTGCATTAGTAAATGGCAAAAGAAAAACAAGGTCTATAACGTTGATTGCAAGCTTTTCCTACATGCACTCAAATAAAAAGATAGGGTAGAGCAGGCCTGCAAAAACTCAGTCTTGTTTTGTCAAGTGATAGAAACTTTCAGAGTAGCCTGAGCATTCAGCCCTGGCTACTGATGGAGAAGTTTTAATCACTGTTATGACAACCCACTGATGTGTACCATGAACAATGTGTATTGGTTTT
Source organism: Anser cygnoides (assembly GCF_040182565.1). NCBI lineage: Eukaryota > Metazoa > Chordata > Aves > Anseriformes > Anatidae > Anser > Anser cygnoides. Next base: position 38,012,174 of record NC_089874.1, on the reverse strand, counting down.
GCCTATAATTCCTCCAGAACAATAAATCTGTGAGTTGTTCCCATCTTGGAGAGAAAGTTCATTCTAGTTCAAAGTAGAGCAGAGATAAATTAGATTTGTTATGATTATTAGTCTATTTTGCTGTCAAGATGCCATGTAATTTCTGTTGAACAAGACAGACTAAACAAGTAGATTTATATTATTCTTCTGAAACTGCAGCAAATACATATGTGATTTCTTCAACATAGTAGAAAACAGTACTTCTGAGTATTCAGAGTATTTGGGGGAAATAAAGATGAGAAAAACAAGCAGCCAAGCATCCCATTTTCATGTCCTGATTTGTTTTCTATGTCACATATAAAAGGATAATGTTACTTTGCACTTCGAGTCTTTTCATTGTTAACTGTACAAGAACTGACAAAGGAAAATGGTCCTTATGAAGCCAAATTTATGGCCGAAAGACAAAGGTGTCCCTTTTCCTAGTACTCCTATGTAAGCCAGTGTTTCTTTTTCAAGCATGGAATACTTTTTCCTCAGCTTTTGTAATTGTTCTTCAGGAGCCCATAATGGTCTTCTCAGGGTTGACTTCATTTATCTGGTAAACGTGGCTACAAGACCCTATCCTGAGGTGTTTCTACCTCATTCACTAATAATAAAGTAGCACAACGGTATAAACTGTAGTTTCTCCTAACTATGGCTTCCGCCAATTCAGAATGAAAATGTGCAACATTTGTTCAGGACACACTTTAGATTTCATACTTTAAACAATTCTACAGCTGAAACACATTTTGGAATGAAGTTTTTATACTGTAACGTAAGAATTAAGAAAGATTAATGTACTTGAAATGGTCTTAGTGGTGAGTCAGGCATAGTTAGAGCAGCTTATTCTGCACCTGGTTCAGTTCCAATGGAGAGAAAGTATGTTCTGTTTATCCGAAGTGGCATTTGAAAAAGTTAAATTTCAGTTCTGCTAAACTGATGTATTGTACTATGTCCTGTAAATGTTCTTCTCCTTGTTTCATGACTCATCAGCTAACACTGGATTCCAGGCTGCTTACTGAAAACACCAATCATTTGCTCCTTTAAAAGCGTTAGATTCAGTTTCAAACATATGGCTTATGTTTTAAACACAAAAATTATCTGATGAGGATCATGTGAGGGCTCTGTTAATTTGCAAAACATAGACTGTAAATTGAGATTTCAAAATATCTTTGCACCCTGAATACTTGCACTAATTCTGGGTGTAGATGTGGTTGGCTAGCAATCATTGCAGCTTTAATTCTCTTCCCTCAATCTACCCAAAGACAATATTTTCTTTCCTCCTTGTCAAAAACGGTGGAAATACCCACTCAGGGTATATGATTTATTTGATAGAAACGTTATGAAGCAGATCTTTAAGCTCTGGTGATGCCTCATTTCTGCTGAAATTGACAGCCACCTCCGATTTTATTGCCTGGTTATCACACTAGGTCAAATTCTGAATAAAACGTTTTGCACGGCTATAACTACTCTCTGAACCACCTCGTGTAATTGATCAAACTTGAATCAATGTTGTGGGAGTGCTTTACAATGTGGAAGCATTTCTGCTTGTTCAGTGCAGCCAATACAAATTTACCCACTGTAGGAGTATAAATGTCAGGGAATCCAGCGGTATGTGCCAAAAATCACATTTGCATGCAGGCAACCGCTCACAGAGCTTGTTTCCTCAGGTGGTTTATGAGATACAACCTTGACTGAGGAAGTGACAACCTTCTGAAGCATCGATTTAAACAACATGGAAATTCTGGGGCGAGCATCCAACATTAAATCTATACGCCCGCAGCCGCCTTCTCCGTGTAACAGAAATATAAACCACAAATCTCGCTCCCAACACACCGTAGTTGGGATCTCCATCTACACCAAGGCGGTGGTCTGTGGAACAGAGACCCCACGGGCCTGTGGTTGGCAGGGCGGCCTGAGGGCGGCCTGGGGCAGCCATTAACCGACCTGCCCCAGCAGCCTGCGGCAGGGGGGCCTGCCCGGGCCCCCACCTCCCTACAGCGGGGAATATCTCCTTCCTACCTGGGCTTTGCCGACCTCTGGCTGCTCTCCGTCTCCATAGCCGATAGCTTTTCCCTCCTGCTCTACGCAGGGCCCCCTCTCCTGTCCACAGCCCGAATTGCATCTCCCCACTCGTTTTCCTGCTTCTGCAAATGAATATTGCATGCTCGTGTTTTGCTTTGAGGTTAACGATACCGTGATCCATCCCACCCCGAGGTGGATTACAGGGCTGTTCCACATATGTTAGTGAAGACAACGGGTGTAAAAGAAAAATTAAAATATTACATAGAAAAGCAGGACAATTTATGGCAGGTAAGAGCGGTGGAAAGAAGAGAACTACTTTTTTCCAGTGGAAACATGGGCAGCTGAGTTAGGCCTACAATGAGCATTATTCACTGCGTAAGTCTCTGTAGAGCTGTCCTTGCTGAGGAAATGCAAGGGGGTGGCTGTTTTGTCCAGGTGAACATTTCATTAGAGCAGCCCAGGCCCAGGAACTGCTGCCATCGTCTGTCCCAAGAGGAGGTTGCTTTGCTTGGTTTTGTCAGCCACGGAAAGCTTTGGGTGTCCCAGTTCACATCCATCCCTACCTACATGTATATTTATTTAGCTGAAGCAAACAAGCAAAAACTTTGAATTAAACTACTTGATTTTCAGGTTATTTCTAAGTGGATATCCCAAGGAAACAAGGCTTCTGCATCTACCCTGTATCTCAGCTGACCGCTTATAATGATGGAAACCCATTTCAGACAAATCTGGCAGATGGACAGAGATCTCAAACATAGTAAGCTCCTAGAAATTTTCTAATAACTGGCAGCTGGATAGAAGAGCCTAATAGAAAGGACACCTTAATTAGTGCCCCCACTGTCCATTTTTCGTTTAGGTTGCAACCAGCCACGCCACGAGCCACCCCATGTCCTGCAGTGAGGGAATGGAGGGGCAACGGGGGAGCAGAGGAGATACGGAGGAGGAGGAAGCTGGAGGACCACAAGGACGTTCAAATCACCAGGAAAGGAGGTTTCACTGGGACGACTAACAGACCAACTTATTTCATCCCTCCCTTGTAGCTCATAGTGCTTTAGAGCCATGTTATTTGGATTGACTTTGGCAGCAGGTAACTAGATCGAAATGCTGTCTACCCATCTGTTGTGTTGATTACTATAATTTCTTTCCCTATGTGTTGTTTATATCATGTTTGGATGTTATTTTGAGATTTTTTTGTCAATAAACATGACAATAACTACCAGAGCATACAGATCTTTCCCCCTCTGAAGAAGGAAAATAAAGCTAAAATGATATGGTTGATAATGTTTATTGAATTAAGAGATGGTTCTTTTAAATTTAGGTATTTTATTGTTCGCTTGAGTGCTGTATAACAGCTGGTTGGAGCATGCATATCCGGTCAATGGCTTATCAACCTCAGCATTTTTCAACTTTTAGAACAGAAATAACCTAGAGAACATTAGTTAAATATTTTTATTTTTCAGGTCATGTCAGGTTTCCATGATTATTTTTCACTGAAAGCTGGAGTTGACTTTCACCTTTCTGTCACATATAATGTAACAAAAAGGCCATGCAAAAGATATTTACAGGTTTTACAAATTTATGATTTCATAATGGATCCGTAGGTAATAAGAGATTCTTAAGGGCACTGACATACAAATGGCTAATCCAAATACTCACGTAATTTCTACCATACTTCATGTCTATATCCTGTGTAGTTTCAGACCAGCAGAGAATTTACTTGGATGAAGTATATAAAACCATATGTATCGCTTCTGAGCCTGCAATTTTACTTTTTGTTACAGCCACCTAATTATGCAATTAGAGTCAGATTTCTCAGGAGGATAAAGAAAAGGTCCCTCTATTTTCCACAGTTATACAAGCAAAAAAAAATCCATTAAATACATGTTCTTTTGCTTAATCCATCTTCAAAGTTAAAAAATGAATATTTAAAAATGAAACTGGAGTTGTAATTCTACCTTTACGCTTATAAAAGAAATTTGTAAGATGTGAAAATGACAATTTTAAATACCATAGTTGGGAATGGATAAGAATTGTATACTGTATTTAAAGAACTACCAAAGAAGTGTCGTTGTTGTTAGAGCTTAGGCACCCCAGCCTCCCCTGCTAACACTGGTAAATAAAATCGAGGAGCCAGAATGAACTTGTGATGCTGCACGTGAGTACATGCATGAGTGACATCTGTTGGATGCTGGCGGAGCTGGAGCAGGAGACGGATGTTCCTTGCCTCGTGAATTTGCTCCTGCATTCATGGGGGACTGAACTGATATATATGTGCATGTATCTCAAGTGTACATATACAAAGAGGTAGAGAAACCCCCACACTACTAAAATGAAATAACCCAGTGGGACTTCTATGGATCTTCAGGCTGATGGAACCCAGTAGCCTTCTGCAGAGCATTGCTAGCAGTGGTGAGAGGAGAAAATTCGTAGCAATGACCAGCCCTTATCTACCAGGCACACTTTTATTAGAGCTCAACTTGGATAAGCATGGAAAGTAATTTCAGTAAGACTTTCTGAAGGAGGTTTGTGTTCTGCTCTGATTCAAAAAAAAAAAAAAAACAGGTTCAAACTGTTTTTTTGTGGTTTTTTTTTTTGGTTCAGATCTATGGTTCTAGTTCTGCTTCCTGGCAGTAACAGCATTTGCTGGTCATCAAACCAGAGAATGAGTAGGTTCTAGGAAAATTTGGATGTCCTTAACAAATTGATTAATCAAATGGAATTAAATGTGGCAGTGTGAATGCTATGTAATGCTGCTGAGGAGTAACAAGAAGAAGCTTCATGGTAAGCTGAGAGCTGGAAATATCACAAGAAAAGAAGCACTTAAGACAGTCGCAGAAAACTGTCAGAAAATTGTCAGCCACTGAAACTAAGGCAAAACGTGTGTAGCTGTGAAAAAGGCAAGTGTCGTGTAAGAATGCAAGAAGGAGGTATTTCCAGCAAAGATACCTGAATACTGCTATTTTTAAAAATGCTGAATTTTCATCTCAAATACTGTATGCGCAGTGTGTACTAATCAGGAAAGATTAATTCAAATGGAAACATGGCTACTCAGATGATAAAGAGAGCACACAGCCTGTCTTTGACATGTAACTGAAAGAGTTCAGTGTATTTAGTCTACGAAAATGAAAGTTCCTAGAGAAAAAGACCACAAAAAAATCAGGTGGTAAATGATGTTTTGGAGAAAGAGATACAACCTAAAAGACATATATTTTAGTAAGAATTGTGAAATGATATAAATGGATTGCAAATACATTTAGCTTAAGAACTAGAAAAATATTTTTAACCCTCAGAGAGTTTTGAGGCTGCTGAAGAGCTTTTCTATGGGACTAATGGTAACAAAACAAAACAAAACAACAACAAAAACAAGAAACAAACAAACAAACACACCAAGACAAACCACCTAAATCATTTCAAGATGAAGATCAATACAATTCTAAATGAAAGGATGATATATGTGGCTACCCACATTAGGAAAAGAGTAGCAAAATTGTCCCAGGAAGTCCTTGACAGACCTGCATTCATATCAGCAGCCTCAGAAAAACTCTGACTGCTGTAAAAAGTTTTGAAACGTAACTTTGGAAGCCCAGACACCATCATTATTAATTACTTTACTGCTGCTAATTTTAGGGGAAATCTCTTTGATGTCAGGCTTATGTCACAGTGATGTATTTTCTTCTAAACTGGAAGACTGAGTTGTCTCTGAACCATGAAAATTTCAATTTTCTTAATATTTCTCTTGCTTTGCATTTTTTATTTTCATTTACCTACTTTCTGGACACGCCACCTTCAGTTAAAAGTTTACCAGTTGATGGGCAGGATTATCTGACGTCTTATTTTCTCTTTGTAATTTTTCTGACTTCAAAAATGTTCAGATAAATTGTTTGTATCTTTTCAGATTTATCACTGTCAGTGTGTCTTAGTGGAACCATGTATTCTCTTCTGCCTAAAACTATAGACTATAACTAGATTCATGAAGAATTTTAAAGCAAAGATTCAAAGCCATTGTCTTTACTAGCACTGCTCTAACTCCTCCAAGAATAACTTTATAATAACTGCAGTCCCTGTAGGCATACGTAGAGAAAGGAAAGCCATAGCAGCTTTGTTTTTCAAAACCTGTCATGTACTCTAAGCAGCGATGAATCCAGATACAGAATATCAAAAGACACACGCAGTGTTCCCCTTCATTAAACAAGCATTTGATTTTAAAACACGTTTACTCTACGTATTGGCTGCCAACTGCAAATACACTGTTTTCTAGATCAAAGCGTCTCTGTGAGGTACAAAATCACTGACGCTAGTTGTCATCACAGCATTGGATACGCCTGTCTTTCAGGATACTTTGAACAGGTGCAGCCAAGTATATAACCAGGCAGCAGGAGCAGGCCAGCTTGTAAAAGGAGAATTCTTGGCAAGAAAAATCAACCTATCTGAGCTCCTGCTGCTGCCACCCAGATACCTGCAGCACCTGTGCGTACACTCGTGGAAGTAGGTGATTTATGCATACGCTGCACTGCGGTGTGCAGCATAAATATATCTGCAGATTTGGAAGGAGCAAAGAGAGTAGACGGCGATGCTGAAGATGACTCACTGGATTTCAGACGAGCAGCTGGGATGCTGAGTATGCACAACAGCCGAAGAAGAGAAGAGAAACGCACCCCCTCGCAGGAGAACAGGCAGCGAGGACGGAGGCTGAGGAAGGCAGCCTAAGTAGGAAAATCAGCAGGATTAACTGCTAAGGTCTCACTGTTACCCTGCTGTTACCAATTGTCTTTGAAGCACGGCTAGAAATGGCCCATGTAAAGGATGACAACCGCTCTGCTGATATGAGCTGGCTTGTCAGCCCGAGTTGGCAGCAGTTTCTGCAGTTAACATAGCACTTACTGCTTTGCTGATGACCTCTGTCGACATCTGTGATGCCATTTCTTTTTATCCAACATGCACTGATAAAACCACAGCCAATGACACAAAACAAACAAACAAACAAACAAACAAACAAGATGCTTTTAATACAAAAAATTAAGCTTTTTTTTTTAAAAGTTTTGAAATGCCAGGACTCAGATTGCCTGTGCTGCTTTAAGCTCCACTTGTGCGTATTTATACAGATACAGTCTCTAACTAAATGATCATATAGCCCACACAATGCTTAGTGCACAGGATGAGTGTGGCAATCGAGCCTGTTCTCTTCAGAGTCTTTGCTCACTTCCTGCACTGACAGAAAGCTGCACGGGAGCTCAGTCTGAAGGCTACAAGAAGAGAAGGGAGTCTCATGACTTAAAATTGCATACTGCTGCCCCGATGAGAGCTGCTTCAAAAGCTGTCCCCAGTTGCCTTTTCACTGTTAATCTGCGCGTCAGTCATCATCACGCCATCTACCCTGCACGTGGCTGGGAGCCCCGGCTCATTTAGGAATATTGGTTGTTCTCTGACACTTGGCATCTGGAAGGGTTCAAGTTGCAAACCTGGGGTAGCAGAGCCTAGGTTTTTGAAAGGTGAAAGATGTATCCATAATTAGGTAATCAACTTATACTCAAAAGCAGGCTAACAGACTGATGTACACTCAGCAATAACCTAGAGGGCCATATCTCAAACCCTTAGGAGGAAATGAAATATCATTTTCTCACAAAAAAAGCACCACCCATATTTCTCCTGACAACAGCATGACTCTTGTGAAGAAATGCCATTACTGTGCAGTTAAAGATTGTATCATAATGCACCCACATAGAATGGCTAAAGGAGATTGCTCTCTTATAATGTGAGCAATATGTTGTGAAGCTTTTTATGCTTAACTTTGCAATGTTTATAATATTCCTCAAACAACACTTGCAAGTATGCTTAATCAGCATATGAAAGGTACTAAGGAAATACAAAGCCATGTTATAACATTATGCTGAAGGATAGATTAACAAAATTGAATTTGTTTAATTCAGGACATATCTATCTGGATCAGAAACCGATGACAAAGTTTAGGGTTATCTGGTTATACCAAGAATATACAAGTCACATTTCCTTGAACAAAGCAGGGATCAGTCTTTGACTGCCAAAGCAGAAGACAGCATCAGTTAGCTGGAAGGTGGTGAATGGCTGTCTGTTCATGGTATGACCAGCCTTAGCCATTTCCAAGACTTACTATAGAAGATTAACAAGTGTTTACATTTTCAGATGTGCTGTGGTTTGGTTATATTCTCTGATATTATTGTATACGTTCAGCCAACGGCCTACAGATTTGTTCTGTTTTACTAGAGGAATGACTGGATTTCATTCAAACAGACTGTTGATATTTGCCAGGAAGCATCCTACTAAATATAGCTATGTAAAAGGTGGATGTTTTCACCAGAAGTGCTCGTTGACATGGCGGTGATGAAACTGGAGTCATGCTTGTCTTAAGAGGTTATCGTACTTGTATTTTGTGAGGTATTCATGAGTAGTACAGATGGAACTTCTAATATGGCATTTTAAAATTTATATACTTTGTCAGCCATACCTAAAACTACGAGCCAATGCCTAGAATTCCATCATTTTTTGGACAGGACCATACTTCTGCTATGTATTTGTACTATAAAACACTGTTACTTGCCTAATATTGTAAAAATACAAGTAAACTAACAGATACCACCAGAAATACAGTAAATCACTTTTACACTACATCACTTAATATAGCTTAAAGAACTAATACCAGGGGAATTTTCCAAGGACTACAGAAGTATTTTTTCAAGGAAATTAAGAGAAATTGACAAATATTGAGACTAATCATTTTTGGTGGAATTATATTTATATAAATGAGGTTGTAATCAGGCCAATGGATAAAAACTCATCCTTGTTTTACTAACACTAATTCTTACAGTATTACACATGTAAATAATACCCACATTTTACAAGTGGAGGAAGAAGCAGCAAGCAAATTGCCCTGGCAATTGAACAAATGCTACAATCATGAAGTACAGAAGCTCAGCTGCTGCAAATAATATGCAAAATATAAACATGAATATATATATATGAACATTCTGCTGCTCTATTTAGGAGTATATTATCTATATTCACTCAAAACATCATAAGCATTTTGAATCTCGAGTTTTTTAGTGAATCATTACTGTAATAAGAATTAAATTTCCATTTTAATGTATGTCAGCTAAATTGCTTGAGACAGGCTTCATCCCTACGGATTGAATAACATTGTATTAATAATAGTTCAGGTGGTAATTATACATTCATTATGCTTAAACTTTGTTTTGTTAATTCTCTTTTGTTTTGCCTTGGAACCAATTTTTTTAAGCAAACCATATGTGAGTTGGTGCCAACAGACAAGGGAAGCAGTTTGTTTCAGAACATGTGAGCCGATGAAGAAATGCGTACCATTCTTCCAAATAAGTGAGTTGCTAACACCCACAAATTTAAGAGAGGCAAAACATCAGTGTCAATAATGAATAGGCAGAAAAGGCACTGAAAGGCCAAAAGAACCAAGGAGCATGAGCAAATTAGCATAGACATCGAAACAGATAGGAAGAGCTGAGTGGATCAAAACTAAAGAAGCAAAACTGGGAATCAAGTGATATTTGATTAAGCCATTTGCCATTTAGGAAAATATGGAATCGCAGTGGGAAAGACTCGTAGAAGTCTTTTAAATATTCATAAGAGTATTTAAAACAAAAAAACACCACCACTACCACCAACAGACAACAACAAAAAAGAAACAAACAAAAACAAGAAAAATTATCAAATTAAAATCTGTGTTTTCTTATCTACTTTCTAGCTGTGCCCAGAAGGCAAAAAATTATCTCATGTTCAGATAAAACGTATTTTGAATTTAGCAAATTGTCAACATGATTCATGAGAAGAACACCAGATACTAAGGGTGAATAAATAGTAAAGCAAGGTCTTACAGCATTGGAGGCAGAAAGGGAAGTGGGGAGCTGCACGAGATAATATCATGGTGATGGATGAATGTAGATACTTACTGTTTTATTCAAGTATGCATTCAAATCTGTGATAAATATGAGTTTCAAAATGCAGCAAATTGCATACATAAAGGATAAGCAAAGAAACATTGCGGTAAGAAGGTTTTACACTTATCTGAAGAAGTGAAGTGCAAATTCAACATTAAAATTCTGTTTATTTCACTAATATATCTCCATCAGCTATGGAAAAAGGAACATTTATCATGTTAGATATTAAAACACATACTTTAATGTTCTTCCTACATCACATATAAACCAGCTTCACTCTAGTGCTTTCTCACTTTACGACATCCCAGTTAGCAGACAAATCCTTCAGCTCATGGACATGCCTTGTTGTAGGTAGTTGCCCAGTAAATGACACACTAACAAATAGATTCATATGCAAAATATTTAAACATTAAAAACCGCTCTTTGTTTCTAGATGGAAATATTTTATTTATAGTGTGGTTAACTAAATAGGCACGAAAGATAGGTCTGCACAGCAGCCAAGGGATCTGATTGCCATGCTTATGGGTAATTTAAAGCTTTGAAAACCAACAGCAGCAGAGAGGTTGCAGCAGCATAGATCTCACCCTCGCAGAGCAGAGCTGAGGACATTTACTCAGGCCACTTGTCACACTGCCCACCTGCATTGCAATGGGTAACTCATCTGAGCTAGGGATGCTGCCATCTGCTGCAATCACACGTTTCTACAGTGTTGGGATGTGTCTTTAAAAAAAACAAAAGGTTCTCCGAGGAAGGTATCTGAGTGGACTGAGAAGGACTTCTGACTGACATTAGCAAGCATGATAAAAGGCTAATTTTAGCTCTTGTTCCAAATGCTCCACTCCTTCTAGCTTCTTAAGGTATTCATCAGGCTGAACAGAAGTTTTACATTTAACGGTTTGGTTTTCAGGTGTGTGAAATCCATTTGGAACAAAGTTTATAACATTGAAGCTTTACTAAATGATCCCTTTAAGGATACCTTTGAATAGAAGCATGTGCGAGAAATGCTGAAGGAAGCAGAACTGGAGGCATTTTAGTCTGATCTAAATATATATAATGTGCAGCCTGGTGTACAGTGGTGACTTCAGGTGGGGGAAGAGGGGAAATTAAAACCTCAGTGGCAACTATAGTTATGGACTGGGACTTCTATTCAGGAAAAAAAAAACATAAGGTAAAACAGTTTTGAACCCTGAAGAATTGTCTGTCTTTGAATTTCTACGTAGGAAACCTTAGAAGGATGTAGAAAAGCCTCCTATGACCTGCTGGCAATGCTTTGCATAATGCAGCCCAGCATATCGCTAGTCTTCTTTGTGGCTAGGGCACACTGCTGGCTCGTGTTCAGCGCGGTGGCCACCAGGACGCCTGGGCCCTTTTCTGCCAAGCTGCTCTCCAGCCAGGCAGCCCCCAGCACCTCCTGGGGCCTGGGGCTGGTCCTCCACAGGTGCAGGACTTTGCAGTTCCCCTCGTTAAACTTCAGGAGGTTCCCGTTAGCCCACTTCAGCAGCCATTTAAATCCCCAAAGGCTAACTCCTGGAACTGAAATAGCTGTAGCCTACCAAGTGCTGTTGAACAGCTGATTGCGCACCTGACCTTAACGAGTTTACTTCACCTTCTAATAGGAACAAATGGATTTGAAAGAATAAAGAACGGTTGTAGAAAAAGTAACAAATGACATCGCAGTAGGAAAATGCTTTAGCATAATTCTTATTCAAATCCATTCAAACAAGAATTAATCCTCAAAAAGTACCCATGAATCATTGTTTCATAGGAGGTGAAATCCCGAGCACAGAGGCTTGGCCAGGGCAAAAAGGCAACCATACAGAGGGTTAAATATAGAATCTGCTAAATTCCAGCCCTACATCAATTCATCTACCCCCAAATATTCCTTCATGCTGATAAAACCAATTACTTTTACACACAACTAACATTTACTATAAACTTCTGTTAAAAAAAAAAAAGTATAAAACAAAACTGAGAAGTAAATGTTACATTTTGATAAATATTTCAAGCCAAATCCGTGTCTCAGTGAAGTCAGTATTAAAACAGACTTCAGCTAAATCATGTTCATGTTTCAAACAGTTGCAATGGACAAACTGGCAAACTGGCTCTGACGATCACGTAATCTTGTGGAAAACAGGGAAGCTACAGAAGTACAATATGCGGAGAACGTTTAGCATACAGCAGATAACGGCTTCAAAGATTATTTCATAGAAATGTAGGGCTAGATGGCGCCTTGGGAAATCATGCAGATTGAACCTCTCATTTCTGTTGATTTCCTCTGTACCATTTCTAGTCTGTCTACATCTTTGTAGAGTGTGGTGCAAAAACCACAAACAGCGGTGGTGCACAAACCACACACAGTAATACAGCTGAGGACTCACCAGCGCTGAGTACAGCAGAATAATTAGCTTTGTTATTTCAGCAATGACCTCCCTGCAAATATCTCCCCAGAACACATTATTTCACTCTTTTGTGACACTATTGTTTTATTGGCTTATATTTATCTTGCTGTCCAGGAAAACTCTGAATTTCTTCTGCTGTGTAACTGGCTGATGGTCATTCCTCATTTTGTTTTTGTGTATCTCATTTCTGCTTCGTAAGCGTTGGTTCTCCAGCTCTATTAAACTGAATTTATCTTGCTGATTGTCAACCATGATTCCAATTTGTTACGATAGTTCTGCCCTTCACAGTACTTGCCCTCTCTTCCAGCTTGTTCTTACTCATAAATTTTGTAAGCACATTCTCCTTTCTGCTATCCAAGTGCTTAATTATAATATTGAATGGAAATGACCTTAGGACAGACTCTGCTGGAACCTAACTTAGAATTCCCTCTCAGTTTGCAGCAGAACATTGGTTACTCATCTTTGGGAGTCATTTTTCACTTTGCCTCTAGACTCTATTCTGTTGTTTGCTTGCAATATGGAACAATGTCAAATCCATTTCTAACAGCAAGATATGTCTTATCTCCCACAACCCCTCTGGTCATGAAGCCAATTACTTCCTTAGAGTGTAGCTGTTGATGCCTCTTTTATTCTCGTCTCTTAATAAGAGAGCATTCTCTAGGTTCACAGGATGAGAACAGGAAGGCAGTGCTGCCTCTGACTCCTCTTCACCCACCATTAAAGCCCTCAGCACTACTTTTCTCCTCTGGATGGTAATAAAGCATGCCCAGTGAGCAACGAGGCGAAACCTGACATACAGCCCATACACAACTTCTGCCGCTCCCTCATTCCGTGTGGCCCAGACCTGCAGCAGCTGCGTTTAGAGAAGAAAGTGTTGCAGATGCAGAAAGTAGAATAGGGGAAGTTGCAAAGACTGTCTATAAGGTTGGGAACTGTTGGTCTGAGGTAAATCTCATCATATTCTCTCAGTTTGGACATCTCTGTCACTCCAAATATTCTTTAACCTGCTCTGCCTCCATTCAGGCGAACTATATAAAAGTATGCAGAAAAAAGCAGCTAGATCAGTTTTTAATATTTGTTTGAAGAAAATCCAGAAGTTCCTATCAAATTTAATAATTTAGTCCCAAAAATGAAATATCAAATATTTTTACAAATAAATAATTCATCTCAGGAAAATGTTAATAGTTTACTATTAATCTTAATAACAAGAAATAAAATATCATCTATTTTTCTCCCTTTTAGATGAAAACAAAGAGATGAACAAGTAGCAGAGAAGGAAAAGCAATAACATACAGTATCAAGGTTTGAACAAGTCACTTGTTTTTCAAGATATTAGAAATCCTATTTTAACTCTCCTTCTTTCCTCCTTGCTGCTAAATTACATGGTTGATTTTGAGCATATACAAAAGTTAGCTATTTAAAAGAATTCCAGGAAAAAAAAAAAAGTTTTATTTTTTCAAGACTGGAGAAGGTAAGAAGCTGTGCTTTGTGATAAACTGGTAGAGCTAAAAGGTATGTATCTGCATAATAACTGCTTACATTGATGCTGAGATCAGCTAGCGCTCTCAGACTTCTAAGGGTTAAAAATAATTTGGGCCCATTAATACGAACAATCCCTTTTAAACAAAGATTCTGAAGCCTGAATCGCTATGCTGAAGGTGACATGCAAATAACACAATAGTAGAATTTCCTAAAAAAATCAAACCTCACACTACAGAACCATAAAATACATCTTTTAGGTGAATTGAATGTCTACTTTTAAAACCACCCTTAGCCACATAAAAATATTAAAACAAGAACACAGAGAAGTCTATCATCTTTTCCTTCAGGAATTTCTTACATATTCTTTTACTCAGGGTCAGAGAAAATGCGTTCTGCATACTCCTACCTCCTACAAAATAAAGTGTTTTGCATAATGCGTAGGGTCCCAAGGATTTCTCAGTGATACAAGACAGTGAAGATGCATCTCACCCACATATCCCTTCTGTACACCTTCGAATGTTCAAATCACTGAAATCCACTCATGCTGTTCTATGCATTGTTATGAGCATGTTATATGGGTTAAAATACCCTGCAAATTCAATTGGGTGAATGAGTTGAAGTGTACCTTACATACACACACACAGGCGGTGTGAGCTTGTGATAAATTTTCTTTTTTAAAGTACACATTTAAACATAACAGATATTCACTTTGTTTGCCTTTACAGTGTTGTCTGGGTAAAAGCACTGAAGTTGTTTCAGTATAAGGTCATATTTTCTTTCTTTTTGGCAGCCATCAGATCACTTTAACTTTGTTCAAACTCAAATGAGCGGTGCTATAGTAGGTGTGAAGGTATGATCTTTAGTGCCTAGTTTAAAAAATAGGGTAGGACCATCTAGCTCTAATAAGCATAGATGAAGAGGTCTGCACATATTCATAAACCTGTACAGTTTCAGTCAGAGATCTGACCACGGAAGTCCCAATTTGATGGACTGACTACCGACTTTGAAGTTTCCATTTCTAGGTGCTTTTGAAAATCTGAAGTTGATTTATTCTGAGGTGGTGGGCAACTACAGGGTAGGCAAGCAGAGAGGCTTTGGGTCAAAGGCACACCAAGACTTTTGCTTTTAGTGGTGCCCATGGCCAACTCAGGCCAGAGGTCCCAACAATTTCCTTTCTCAATGATCATTTTCCATCCCTACTAACCAACTGTAGCAATGATTTTCAGGTGAACTTGATTTTTGGAGGGGAAGGCATGAGCCAGTGCCACTGGCACCCTCAAGGAGGCCATCAGTTTGCAGGCCAAGCTCCCAGGCTGCAGAGGCCAAGTCCCAGGCCGGCTTTCCAAGCTCCCAGGCTGGCAGGCATCTTCTATCAGGGTGGAGCTGCCATGGAGTGTCAGGCCTTGCTTATTGCTGTCAGGTTACCTGCAGAACTGTGCCATCACCATCCCAAATCCCAGTGATGGTTTCCCATCCCAATGCAGTAGCTAGAGTGCTGTGTTCAGCTCTGGGGCCCCCAGCACAAGAAGGACATGGGCCTGTTGGAGTGAGTCCAGAGGAGGGCCACAAGGATGATCAAAGGGCTGGAGCACCTCTCCTGTGAAGACAGGCTGAGAGAGTTGGGGTTGTTCAGCCCGGAGAAGAGAAGGCTCTGGGGAGACCTTACAGCGGCCTTCCAGTACCTAAAGGGGGCTACAGGAAAGCTCTTTGCCAGCCAGTGCAGTGGTAGGACAAGGGGTAACAGCTTTAAACTAGAACAGGGTAGGTTTAGATTAGATATGAGGAAGAAATTCTTTACTATGAGGATGGTGAGGCACTGGCACAGGTTGCCCAGAAAAGTTTTGGATGCCCCATCCCTGGAAGTGCTCAAGGCCAGGCTGGATGAGGCTTTGGGCAACCTGGTCTAGTGGAAGGATTGGAACGAGATGTTCTCCAAGGTCCCTTCCAACACAAACCAGCCTATGATTTCATACTATATTTTTTTCATAACGTGATACAAATGAAGGTTTCCAGAAAAGAAGTTGTCCTGTCTTCTGTTCCTGTTCTCTCCCCCACCCTTGCCCTTAGCCTCAGGAAATTACCTTCCACCATTCTGTGGCACTTAGTGATTGGGAGCATAAGAAACGCCCTCCTGGGTCAAGCCACCAGTTCATGTTTATCCTCATACTCTCTCTCTGAAGACTGAAGTAGCAGGTTCTACAGAGGGAACATAATTCTTTTCAGGATAATTTTTGACACAAATTTTAACAACAAAGGACAGGATCCAGGACAGTGCCAAATACACATCACTTTTGAAAGTGATCAGTTTTGTAATATTTTTTTTTTAGAAAACTAATCTCTTTGAATATTCTTTCAAAACAGACATTCTATCAACTCTTAATAAAGAGAAGATCTCCCTCCTGATTGCTCCATTGCTTTACATTACTTTTTGCTTTTTGGTAACATGTCCCTGTTTCTGTGGCCTTTTCTGTTGAAGACCCTTGGACACATTAACTACTGTAACTCCATTCAAATTCTCTAATCTGAAAGTAGCAATTCCAGATGTGGCCCGGTGTTTACCTCCTCAGCACAATCTCTTGGTATCCATTACCTTGGTAGGCATCCTGTCATTTTTCACAGCTTGATCTTTTTTACTCTTCACTAACATATTGCTCTTTTTTCTTCTCTCAGCAGCATCAATATATGATATGTGTGTGGATTTAACATTTATGAAGTTGGCTTGCTGTTAAGACCTACGAACAGAGATATGCAGTCACTTACTGTAAATGCTGTATGATTTTGAATATATGGTATTTCCAGGGTAGGGCCTTTCTTTAAAACTCATGTATTAAAATGTCCTTTATAACTGAAAACACAACAAAACAAAACAAACAAAAAACACCAGTAATAAATCTAAAGATCATAGAATCTCATGGGAATAGCAGATGTCACGTTACTATTCAGTATTCTTCCTCTACAGATCTTTTTCTGTGTCATGTTGTTTTCTCATTATACCCTGCTACCTATGATGTGCGCATACGTAGTCTTTAAGCCAACTTGAAAATTTCAAGAATGGTTACAGTTCAAGACACAATTATGAAGTAAAAAGATACCATTTATATTTTTATTACATTTTTTGATACTTTTCTTGTATTCTTGATGGCCATACAGTTGCATTCACTATCTCATGGACAACCTCTCAGTCCCACAATAAATCTGAATTACAGAGTTGACTTTGAAATAACTTCTTTACTTTTTTTTTCATTCCACTGTCAGATCATAATCAGAGATTATTTGCTACTTGAGGCACAGTCATCCAAATAGACTGCCAGTTTTCATTCACGTGACTCCAGATTTGCTAAAGATTGTATTTTTTAGAACATTTGCTGCCACCAGCAATTAAGCCATAGGACTGCTCAGAAACATTCTGTGTCAGCATAGTTTGAGTGGGTGGACTGCCTTCAAGTACTTTGTTATGGGCAAACAACACAAAATTTTGGCATTAGTTGCTGTGACATCATCGGCACAGTCACAGAGATAAGAAATTCATTGTTCACTTTCTGCAAGATCTTTCAGCAATCGAAACAGACAGATGGCTTCTTATATTCATTTCTGTACCTGTTGCTTGCTCCACTTCTTAGATACTTGTCTAACTCTGGAAGCCCACAAGTAGTTCAGTTGTTATGATTTGTAAACTACTGTGCAGCATGGTAAAAAATTGTTTGTCAGAGCTGAAATTATTTCTTCAGAGATAAAAGGGACAACTGCAATTGCATTTTTGCAAGAGGTCTTGCAACAAGATGATTACAGAGCTTTTAAGCCATGAAGTCATTAATTTGAAGGATAGTAGTAGCATTTGCAAATACACGTATACTTTTTTTTACACTGGAAAATGTGATGCTGATCCATGTGAATGAAAATTGAGAAGGTTCTTCTTTTAAGATGACTGAGAGAAGTACAGGAAAATATGCTTTGATGTTGCCTACTTGATACTCTAAGTGACTGAAAATGTCATAGCTATTTCTACTGAATATAAATTATAAGGCAGCTCTGACTTGGATTATTAAAACAGTCTGAGAGATACTTTAAGGAATTTGTGCACATAATGTTACATTTTAATCTCCCAGGGAGGTGAGGGGAAGTGAAATACAGTAAAATAAAATGAAATCTTAGAATAATTTGTCATTGTGTTCAGGATTACAAATTTATGTCTATCCATTTTCATAGGCCTCACATTTGCAAAGCAGCCACTGCCTTAAATTTTGTGGTGTTGAAAATACGCTATTTCATAGTTGGAAAATTTCTAAATGTACTGCATTTGATTCATATTTTAATATTTTCTGTGATAATACTTTGATATTTACTACACATACTAGTTAGCCCTTGATTTGCAAAGCACCTTGTAGGTATTTTTCTATGGTGACTTTTTAAAATTAGGTATGCCAAATGTTACACTGAGGAAGCAGGAAACGGAACCAGACTGGGTTACAAGGGTTGGGTTTAGTGAGGTGAACTATTAAGTTCTTCCTATCCTGAGTTTTCAACTGGGTCCCTAATAGTTCCTATTTTTACCATGCAGGAATCACACTCAGAAAGATTATTGGTTCACATTTTCTTAGCATAACCATGTTGAGTTGCACCTCATGAAAGTAACCCAACCGTAGCTGTAAGCATGAAAAGTGATTAATTG
This sequence comes from Anser cygnoides, assembly GCF_040182565.1. Taxonomy (NCBI): domain Eukaryota; kingdom Metazoa; phylum Chordata; class Aves; order Anseriformes; family Anatidae; genus Anser; species Anser cygnoides. Next base: position 37,993,641 of record NC_089874.1, on the reverse strand, counting down.
TAATTAAAACAAATGCAATTCAAAAATAAATACAAATTGTGGTGTATCCTGCAAGGTTTATAGGTGGAGCATTTGCAGTACTAGGAAGTCATCCAAAAATAAGATTGTAAGGTTAAGTACTTATTTGAAGTCCATGATTTAATAATACTTTGGCATTTTAATAGTATTGTATTTTGTTGTTGCTATTTGTTTGTTTTTCCTAAGAAAAGCTCTACGCTTTTAACAATCTTTCACAGTGAAAGCGTTACTGGTCTCCAAGTCACAAGGTAGCAAGTAAATCGCTTATGACAAAGCTATGGACAGTTCTTCAATGAGCAAAGAATCACAATTAGATTATACTTTTTCTTTTCAAAGAATTTCATATACTTCCTATTGACCTGTCACGAGGTCTTGGCTAAGACCACTGCATATTATCTTACTTCAGAACTCCCTTGATGATCTCTAGCAAGAACCTGAAAATACTATCATTGAAATATTTAAAAAACGGAACTTTCTGAATCTTTTCATAAATTTTGAGGGAACGAGGTCATTCCAATGTAAAGCCATTAATATCAATATGAATCAAACTCTCCTGTGTAGGCAGGCTCCCATAAAAAACTATCCAGAGACTTCTAGTCACTTGAATTTTATGATACAAAACAAGAAAGATAAGTTAGCTAAAGCACACCTTGGTTCCAAATGAAAACACAACACTGTATCAGTTGAAAGAAAAATCTAGTAAGTGGTACAACAAATTAAAAGTCTTCATCTCTCCTGTGAGGTATACGTATGAGCTAGGAAAATGCATATCAATGCAAATGCTTCAAAGATTATACTTCTCTTCCCACTCTTTCATGTTTACGTAGTATGTTAAGACCTGAAGGAACACAACGTTGTGGATTTTTGATTCAATGTTCTATTGTTTTGATTGCTGTAGTACACACAGAAGAAAGCATGCAGATACCAATGCTTTTCTCAGCTGAATTAGTACTTGGCCAATGTAATGCACTTTCAATGAAGTCAGTGAAACTGTAGTGGTTTAAGTCTTCAGTTACTGACACAATGAAGAACTCCTGTATCCAGTTGCATAATGCCTAATGCAGGTAACTCTCCCATTACATTCAGTGAAAACATAAGCTGGCTAAGGAGGACAAAATCAGACCCATAATTATGACACCAGAGGAAAGGTGAAAGGTCACATTTTGTGCTACCAAGTGATCTTATATGAAGGATGAAGGCTTTAATACCTCCATCAAAGACGTATTTGGATGCAGGGCTCCTGTATGGGTGCTGCAACAACACTGCCATTTTTCCCTCCTTGAAGATGTTGAAGAAATGAAGGACAAGATCAGACTACACTGGTCTGTCCATTTCTTGGCATGGCTAAGACTGGGCATCAAAGGTTCTTCCTTTCTCCTCCAAGATTTCTGAACTAGCACAGAAACAGAAAACTGAAAATCTCGATCAGGAGACTGTAACACATAGTGCTTCTGTAGGTTGTGGGTTTTTTTTGTTTGTTTTTGTGTTTGTTTTTTTTTGGTAATTTTTTGAGCAGTCTATTCTGTAAATTAATTTATCTGCACACAGAATTGTTCATAATTTCACTTACTCTAATTCGTGTTCTTAGTAGACACTACATAATAAGTAAACAAGTCCTGAGATTGTCTTCAATACGCAAAATGGAGCTACCTTAAAATTGCACTTTGACCAACAATTTTCTTCTTCTTGAATGGCTTCAGAAAATAGGACTCTTTGCCTCCTGATTTAAGTAGCTCTCAGTTGTCACTGATTTGATTTACAGAAGAGTTTATTCCAAGAAGTTATGAAAGTAGCCTATACACAGAGTCATAGCATTGAAAGGATTAAGTCAGCTGGAAATTTGTGGAAAGACAGTTACAATAGTTTTGGAAAAACTAATAAAAATTACAGTTGAACAAATAAGCTACATCTGAAAACATTAAGATAAAACCATTGTCACTTAATATTTTTTTTTCTTCCTTAACTATGGATGATAAAAACCAGTCATGGTATCTGTACAACTGAGGACCGTCACAGTCAAACTCAGATTCTGTATGTAGCGTTCCAGTACCAGAAAAACCACCAGGGAAAATACCCGGCGAAGCTGAATATACAATTGAGGCAGCAACACATTTTGTCTTATTTGAATCAGGATGTTATTATTCATTAACCACAACATCAGTACCAGAACTATTAGTATTGCACATAAATTTTTACCGAGACTCAATTCAAAGTAAAAAAACATAAATGCTAAAGTCAGCATTAGATTTTGTAATTAGCACAATTTTTCTGTTTTAATAGTTGGTGATTTAGATAAACCGTTTACGTTGCTGATTTGAATTCACAGAATCACAGAATGGCTGAGGTTGGAAGACTCCTCTGGAGGTATGCAGGTAGGAAGTATTCTTGCTGTTAAAGACTGAGGTAAAGCAGGCATTCAGTACCTCTGCCTTTTCACTGTTATGTGTAAGCAGGTCTCCCATTTCATCCATCAGTTGCCCCCATTTTCCCTAGCCTTCCTTTGATTATCAGTGCGTGTATAGAAGCCCTTCTTGTTGTCTTCGATATCCCCAGCCAGATTCAATTCCATTTCCATTTCAGCTTTCCTAACTTCAGCCCTGAATGCTCAATGTCTCTGTATTCCTCCCAGGTTATCCTGTATTGCTTCTACGCTCTGCATGCTTTTTTTTTGTGCTTGAGTTTGGCCAGGAGCACCCTGTTCACCCATGCAGGCCCCCTGGCATTTTTGCCTTACTTCCTATTCATTAGGATGGACTGCTTTTGAGCTTGAAGGAGGTAATCCTTGAATTCTAAAACCAGCCTTCTTGGGCCCTTCTTCCCTCCAGGGCCTTATCGCACAGGATTCTTCCAAGCAGACCTTTGTAGAGGTCAAAGCCTGCTCTCCTGAAGTTCAGGGTTGTGAGCTTGCTTTTTGCCCTCCTCACTCTCCTCAGGATTCTGAATTCCACCATCTCATGGTCACTGCAGCCGAGTCTGCCTCTGACCTTCACATTTTCAACTTGTTGATGAGCATGAGGTCCAGCAGCGCATCTCTCCTGGTCGGCTCCTCTGTCACTTGGAGGAGGAAGTTATCATCAGTGCACTCTAGGCACCTCCAGGATTGCTCACGTCTTGCTGCGTTGTCCCTTCAACAGACATCAGTGTGGCTGAGGTCCCCCATGTAGGCCAGGGCCTGCAAACGTGAGGCTGCGCTTATCTGTCTGTAGAGGGCCTCATCCCCTTATTCTTCCTGCTCAGATGGCCTGTAACAGACACCCACTATAAAGCCACCTTTACCTGTCCTCCCTTTAATCCTAACTCACAAACTTTCACCTGGCTCCTCAGCAATTCCCAGGCAGAGCTCCGTGCACTCTGGCTGCTTTCTCATGTAACGGGGCAACTCCGCCCTTCATCTTCCCAGCCCACCCTTCCTGAAGAGCCTCTACACCACTGCAGCGCTGCAGTCCTGGGAACCATCCTGCCATGTCTATGTGACCCCCACAGAATCACAGCCCTGCAACTGCACACAGATAACTAAAATGTTTAATGCCCATACAGTGTGTTAGTGTTACTAGTAAAGTCCAGTCACTTAAGGTAGGGACCCCAACATGTTGAGTTCCTACTAAGGATTTGGAGGATTTCGCCACAATGGTGCCTTGTGGGCACTTCCTTGCTTATACTCAAGTGCTGGAAGTGACCCTGTTTTGGGTCCATTTTACTGATTTTGTGATCCCTTCCCGTCACATCACCCTACGCTTTTTTTCTCACTGACCCTGCCTATCAATCCCTCACAGGCTTGTCAGTCACTCTCTCCCATCCCCCTTCATTCTTAGCTTAAAGCCCTGCTTATAAGGTCAGCCACCCTGCCTGCAAAAATAGCTTTGCCCTGCTTAGTGAGGTGGATCCTGTCTCTCCTAAGCAGACAATGATCTGTAAACAGGGTCCCGTGACCGTAGAACAGAAAACCCAGTTGCCAACAACCAAAACTATTTCATTGTTTCAATAAACTGGAAAAATGTGGATTTAGCTGCAACTGGAAGGCTCACACGGCATATGTTTTCTCCTCACATTCCTCAATTCATTTAGCTAAGAGCTAGCCAGCGACGAACCCCCACTGCCACACCAAGCTGGTATAGCAGCACTCAGCGTGACAACGCAGGTCACTTCTTTCTGGACACAGAGAGACCACTCCCATAAACAGCGACAAACTAACAGTATTAGGTTTTGTGTTGGCATGACTGTATAGTGAGGGGTTGCCAAGACATTGTGCCAGTAACTCTTAGCACTACAGAGCTCACAAGATAACTAAGATGAATTCAAGTTCTAAGGAAGACACAAAATTCACTTTTCTTGCATGAACCAGTAAAGAAGAGGCTAAACTCCCCAAAAGTGTTCAATCTGGTAGCCACATAGACCAGAGTTCTGAAAAATAATTCTTCCTATAGTTAGGTCATGCAGATTAAAAACACACTTTTAATTTAATGAAGATGAATAAATTTACTCGGTTGTTTAGGGTTTAAATATGAGCTATTCTAGACATAAAACTAATTGAAGGCTGAATAACTATTCTTCCTACAGTTCATCAGTATTAGAGCATCAGTTTGTACCAGTAAAACTACCATTCCTGAAATTAATGTAATAATAAAACCACAGCTTTGTCTCAATGAGATGCTATAACACAGAAGTTATAACAGAAACCTAGAGAGTAGACGCCTGTTATAAAAATAAGTTGCTTCATTTTCATCGTTTCAAAGTAAGTTTTAAAACATTAGCGAAATACATCTAGTTGTTTAAAGTCAGTTCAATATGTCTACATTATAATAAGTGACAACAAAAAATCATTCTGTTACTTAAATGGCAAATAGCGAGAAATCCCTGACTACCTTAAATGAAATTCTGGTAGTTCTGCTTTCACTGAGGCTGAAGAAAAACTCAGTGTTTCATTGAAATCTTTTCTTGCTTGGCATTTCAAGATAGGTCTTCTTGCTTTAAGAAAATCTTCTAGTACGTACTAACATTCCATGACTTTCTTCACACTTAATTTTTCCACGGGCTACTTAATATGGGTTACAAACACATGCTCCATAGTGGGTATAAATACGTGTAATTTATGAAACAATGTATTATTAGCATGACAGTCCTGACACTAAGACAGATCATTTGCTAATTTCTTACATGATACAAATATTTTTAGAAACAAACTTTTAACAAATAAAAACTTAAAAATTAAGCACCTATTTGAACTACAGAATTCACAGGTCACTTATGGATGAGATATGGATGAGATTAAAAATAAGGAAGACAAACATAGCAGACCTCTAGTTCTCTGAACAAATTCAATAACACAGTTAAAATGTATTCTTGTGTCTTCTGTTCATCTTTTGCAGATATATTCCAGGACTTGTACAGAATACGCACTGCAGTATTTATTGTAGAGAGGAATGATTAACTTTGCTTAACTGCTCTGGAGGGATTAAGTCTCATTAACTCAGAATGTTTTTGCTATGTCGGAGTCTCCAATATTATTTTCACTTTATTGTTCAATCCAACAGCGTATGGGTTGCCTTTCAATCAAACATTGGCCTCCACCCAGTTTTGAACTCAAACCCATACCTTTGCCACCCAAATCAAAGTGACTATTGTGCAATATGTCAGTAAAAACGGGCAAATCAATGCTCCCTACACACACTTTCCAATTGCTGCATGCCTTATAGCTGCTTTTTAATATGACAGCGACTGAGGTTAAATATGTAAGTTTCAATGATTTTTTCATGCCTTCAAATAATTTCATAGAATCACAGAACAGCCCAGAATGCAAGTAACCTTGAAAGATCATTATGTCAAACCTTTTGTGGGAAAAGGGAGTGTAGATGAGATTGCAGAGCACCCTGTCCAAAAGCATCTTGAAAACCTGCAGTGACAGGGATTCTGCCACATCCCTGGGAATGTTGTTCCAGTGATTGATTGCTCTCAGTGTAAAAAATTTTTTTCTTATAGCAAAACAAAACCTCTCCTGCTACAACTTGTACCCGTGGCCCTTCGTCTTCACCAAGTGGCTCCTTGGAAGTGATAGCCTCTGTCCTCTTTGTAGCCAGCCTAGCAGCTCAACTAACATTGTCTAATGTCATGGGAGACAGGATATTTTTTGTGAAGTGGCCCAAGTTATCAGCAACAACATTTTAAATCAGATATTCATTAAAGCCCAACCTTTGATTAGGCATGTGATTAAGACTGGGTTTTCAAGAGGGCTGTCATAAAAAACGCCCAGTGCAGAACTGCGCCTTTTTCAATAATCTTGTTGTTAGCATTACAAAGTTCAAAGTCAAGAAGATACTTTTTGTCTTCAGTTGAAACTGGTCCACAGTTTATAGGGAAGGGATTCTTGTTGGTCTTCATACTGCAGTACGGCCTGTGGCCTCCAGTTCTGCCATGTTTCTAGGTATAGTCTACATAAAGAGAATTTCTAAAAAACAGTCATTGCCAAAAGAAAAAAACAAAAAAGATTACTGTAAATATTGGCACTAGAAGGGCTTTAGCAGCTTCATTATGGGCATGTGAAGAATTTTAAGTAGAACCAGAAAGTCAGAGCAACCAAAATTAAAGTATATAACAGTATCTTATTTACCAATTAAAATACTGATTAGAATACTGATTTGCTATCCAAAATTGCATCAATTCACTTTGAATTAACAATTCACTCCAACACTTACTGGTTGCCTATTTTCTTGTGATTTTTTTTTCAGTTTTTCCCCCTCTTAAAAACTGATGCAGAATTTTTTTCTTCTTTTTCTTCTTATTCACTCTTTGAATTAATTTTTAAACATTCTCCACAGCTGCTGGAGGCAATGTTGTTCAAATCCTTCATAACAGCAGTATAAAAAGATAAAATCATATTGATGACTATCATGACATTTCAGCCTTTTAATAAAGGCTAGGTATAAGGGTCTCTTGCTCTCTCTCATCGCTTCCGCAACAGTGTGACCTTGTCAGGAGTCAGAACATGCTTTGGAAAGATACCATCCCGTGATAGAGATCACCGCACACTGATGTTAGGATCCCACCGATCTCTTCCTCGGCACATAAGATCTTTTTCAAAAGCACCACTTCATTTACCTACTTTCCTACTGGGACCACAGTTCTTCCAAATTCTTACATCTTACAGAGATGTTCCATCTACTGTACAAAAGGAAAGCCCTATCCGTTGAGAAGTGAGGGACAATATAGCCTAAGGTATGTCTCACTTCGCAGAGCAAAATGTCCAGCAGCTACCTGTCCCAGTCTTTAGCAGACAGACTCGTGAAGAAGATGGCAAAACTGAGCCGCAAGTGGCTAAGCAGGCTGCACAAAGCAGGGCAGCCCTTTATTATCAGTGTCACATCGTGAAACTACCACAGTACCAACACTTCTAATCATTGCTGTGTTATCATACAGCTGACATACACATTACTTCCAGTCTATGGCCATATAAATGAAATAAGACTGAGATACTGTCAGAGGTTTCCACTTCAAGCTTTTTCAGACAAATGCATATTACTTTTTTTTTTTGAATTGTAGTAAAGAATACATTAGGTAACAAGCTAACTTTATTGCTTGCTTAAGGACTTACGCATAAGCCTTAGCATCAGGGCTGTAATTTAGAATTCCTAACACGGAATGCGTTGCTTTTTCATGCTAATGCTCTGTTTGTAGTCACACTCCCCAGTTCTACAACGACAGGTGCAAATGTCCTGTAAAATGTGCACAACTTCAGATACCAAGAGCACTGCAAGAGAGCCTATTTCAAAGTGTGTCATGTAAGTCCACTGGGGACTCTAGTTACAAAATCAGAAGGGCCAAAACTCAACTTGAGCTCAATCTGGCTATTGCTATTGAAGACAATAAAAATACATAAACAAGAAAAGGAGGGCTAAGGAGAATCTCCATCCTTTATTGGATGTGGGGGGAAACAGTGAAACACAGAGGTACCTAATGCCTGTGCCTCAGCCTTCAGCAGCAAGACTTGCCAGTCCAACGTTAAAAGTCAGACTAGATGATCTCAGAGGTCTTTTCCAACCTGAATGATTCTGTGATTCTGTGATGCTTGAGCCACACTACAATACCTTCAGCAAAATGTATGTTTACTTGAATATCCACTTTGAACTACAGAGAGATGTGGCAAGAGGCCTGGAAGAGTCCAGACACCTGATTTTAAAAGTTCAATTTGCCCAACGGCCACCCAATTCCGTATGTACTTCAAATCTTACCAAAAAAAAAAAAAAGGATTTATGAAAGTATTTTTCATAAAAACGTATTTTGAAGACACCTGAAGTTCTGTTTCTGTAGAGGCACCTGAATCTTGTCAATGCTAAGCATGTGGACTGAAGGCCCACTGGGATCCACAGCTAAGCACTCCCATGCAAATTGTGGAATTTTTAAAATTAAGAAAATACATGCTCATAAGAAATGGGAAATTCAGAACAATGGCCACGTTGACTGAACCACAAGAGTAATTATTTTTTTAGGCAAAAGTTCATAAGTAATTGGCTGACTAGCACCACTTTCATAAGTGTTATTTCAACATTAAAGTCAAGAAGCTCAGTTCATTTTAATGCTTGGATTGCCTGTGTGGCAAGCTATCTAAGGTCACAGTCTAATGAAATTACTATGGAAATGTTAGCTCTCTCAGTGAACGGCTCATATAAGCTTAAGGCTGAACATAGTCAAGACGGGCTGTTTTTGAAATCATGTCCCAAGACTTTTATTATACAAATCTTTAGATATTTTTTGCTTTTCTCTTTCCTTTCTTCAACTAGAAGCACCCTGACCTAGTAAGCCTTTTCTATCTCTGACTTACGTAATTAGCTGTTAAGCTGAAAGAGCTACCTTTCCAATGCTTTTCTGGAAACTACCCAAGGTCGAAGTAAAATGTCACCTAGGTCAAGAACATTTAGTACTGACCATCTACTAGCTATCCGTTCGCTTTCTGGACATGAACATTAAATTCAAATGTTAACTGTTTACATCTTTATTTCTGGCACCTCTAGAACGTTGATCATCATAGTAAAAATAACTCAATGTAGATCCTACTTTCTGCAACCGAAATTGCATTTTAACTATATATAAAGGACAATATTCACTTTGCTAACTTTACTTTTATTTCCTGAAGCTAATTGATTTCACCACACTTGGGTTTAATATGGGCTTGTTCAGACTCCGTTGTTCTACTGCAAACCATGGATAAGACAGGTATTAAGTACATGCATCAATATAATGCATAAAGAAACTAACAGATGTAATTTTTATCATAACTGGTAACAACCCTATCAGAAGCCCTAACAGAAGAATGTGAAAATGATATTTCTCAAAAATACAACTTTCCAGCCTTATTATCAGGCCCCCAGAACATAAAGAACATGCACAGCAAAAGCTTGAAAGTGACCCAGAAATCCAGAAATCTATGCCAACATATTTTTATAAAATGGCATAGTTCTACAATTATTTTTGGAGGCCTAATGTTATTATTTTGAACATGTGGTTTTGGCAGAAAACTTTTCCAATTTTTGGTTGTTAAAAAAATGTTTGAAAATACTAAATCCAAAACACTGGAAGACAAGAAAGCAGACAAAAAGAAACAAGGCTTCTTTCTCAAGTTTCTAATTTTTAAGCTTTATAATGTATACTTTTGACCTAAACTATGATTTTTGATGCTTTAGGTGTTGGTATTATAGAAAATGAGACAGGATCTCTAGTAAGTTTTCAACATTTGTTTCCAAGGCCCAGTCACATGCACAGATCAGAGTGACAGAACATGCAGCAAGAAGTCAGTATCCAGCACTTGTTATTCTTGGCAGAACTTGCCTAGGAGTCAGAACAGCTGCAAACCTTGTATGGTCCCCTCTCCACAGACACAATCCATGTCATTCTAAAATGTTTCACACAAGTTATCAAATTAAAGTGCTTGCACAGAACAGTTATTGTTAAAATAGTCTACCCTCTGACAGTGATGAACATAGGATGTGGTTTTGTAAATAATGCTAGCAGCTATGCCCAGAGCTTGTAGGTAATCAGTAAAGAGATTCAAGGGTATCTGGATGAAAATAAACAAACAAATAAACACACAAAACAAACAGGATATTATATCATTTGAACCAACGTTTGACAGTTTTCTGGGGTGAATTTGACCAAGCTGTTGAGTGCTACACCTTGTACTGGTCTTCTCATCCAACTATGCTGTTATCTATCTCAGCTGGTATTACCAATACTGTTCAAGATTTGTCCTTCCATGCCTGGATCTATTACAAACAGAAACAAATCTGACAATTCAGAAGAACCCAAAGTGGGTCCTAGCAGCTGAACACCTCCAGGGATGGGGTATCCACAACTTCTCTGGGCAACCTGTTCCAGTGCCTCACTACTCTCATAGTGAAGAATTCCCTCCAAATATTTAGATCTAAATTTACCCTCTTTATCCCAACTCTGTGCTGGGATCCACATTTAATACCAATGTACTCAGAGCATCATTGCTAAACATGTGTATGACCCAAAATACTATGCCTTAGCTCAAGGACCTTGCACACTTGTTCCGAAATAAGTATCAAATCTGTATTTCTGACTAGCAAGCACATGAAAAATCTTTTTTTTACTTTTATATTTATGCACATATATAATAAACATATAGCAGTAGCTTCCTTTCAACCCAATACCTACCTAGTCAGTGAATATATCTGTGAACACACAGTGGACAAGTCCACCTGTATCCAGTTCTTCAGATTCCTTCCTTTAAAAAAAAAAAAAAAAAAAAGAAAGAAAGTCATGGCAAGTTTTAACATAGAACATTTTCTTGAAGAAATCCTTGCTCATAAAAGTTTCTAAGACATCTCAGGCCTACATGATCTTTTGTAGATAGCCCTGAGTAAAATTCCAATGTTCCTACTTGATCCAATGTAAAATCCCTTAAGAGGTGGCTTTCCAGCAACTTTTGGTCTGGAATGCAAGTTATTCTCACAGCCCTGGACAGGGTTTCCAATGCTCAATTTTCAGTTTATGTGCAGCTCTGATGCTACAAGAAACTATTTACAAAAAGGTCTCAAATACAGTAGGTCCTGTTTAATTATGCTGAATGACTCATGCAAGGCCTAAACACTTGAGTTAGCTTAGCCTGGTACCACCATTACAGTACTCACATCCAATTTCCAATGCCTTGTTATTTCTGAGCTCAGCCATTTGTGGCTATTGTCACCTCCAATTATTTTGTTCCTTATGATTCATTTCCAGTCTGTTGTGGCAACTGTGTGGGTACCTACATTTGGAAAACTGCAGGCACAACAGTTATGAACACTCAGATTTTCAGAGAAAGTTTCTCCCTTCAAGCAGATACCTCACATAATTCTGATCAACAAGGCTGTGGAATGAAGGACACGAAAGAGGCCGTGTAAACATTCATTCAGCCAATTCAGTTAACCAAGGATTTTCTGAACAAGTAATTTATGCTTCCACTAAATAAACAAAGATGAAGGCCAAATTTTAGAACGGTTTTGTTATTACATGATACTACAGATTTGTTAATCAACATGAATTAGTTAGTGGCTGATCTTTTGTATTGCTAGATTAAAAGCCAGAAATGATACACTAAACTGAACATGCCAAGTTTAAGACAGCAAGACCTTGACGCTCTCACACTCTCAAAGACTGAGTGACAGTCTCCCTGGCCACCACCCCAGCCACACATCCCATCTTTCTTGGGACTCTAGTAGTGGTCAAACAGTTGTGCAATGAGTTGGATAAGCCTGCTTGTCCTACTGAAAATTAATTAATTAACTAACCCTTAACAAAGGGTTAGTTTTCAGCAAGCTGGTCCTGCAAGTGTATAATCACAACTGCAAGAACACAGTTAAGAGATGAAAGGGAGACTGGAATTGCTCTTTTTGGCAGCAGCATTGTGTTAGATCAGCTTAAATTGATCATGAAGCAGCACCCAGAGTATTGGAGCGAAATAGCTGTAGTCTTGTGCTTTTTTAGTTTGTTTGCTTGTTGTTTTTCATTTTTGTTTTCAAACCTGACAAAAGGCATTGCTTAACTTTTCTTAAGTCAACTGCCACACCAACAGGGGACACCACTCACTTGTCTTGACACAAATATCCCTGACATCAGTTCTCCTCACTAAAGAAAGTATTTTAGAAACAGAAAATAAAATGGAGACTTTTTTTTTTTAAGAAATATAACTTGTGAAATTGTGGACACATTTTGTATACAACGACACTCAGAAGTATAAGCAATCTGCTTTGGTCTCCGACACTCCATCCCCTCTTATTTGGTCTTAGATGTCCTTCCTTATTCTATAATTGAAATAATTTCACGGGTAGAAATAATGTTCATAGATACAACAGATACAATGTGATTTACTGTACCATTAATTCAAAACGTATGGACCATGCTGTATTGCAAACTGAAGAGACTAAACCAAATTAAACCAAACTAAAAATGTTTGATGACGATATCTTTTTGTTCTAACTCAAACAGCACAGGAAAGTTGCCAATCTAATAATTCACCTCAACAAAGAAATTTCTGATCATTCTGGCAATGAAAGTTGACAGTGTGAAAGTTTCCTCCAGTACATTCAATATTACTTAATTTCCATAATTAAAGCAGATAAATTATGCCATTTATTTTTTTATTAAAATCAGAAAACTAAACTTGAGAAAGTGCCACTAATGTAACACAAAAATAGATGGCATAACATAATGACTAAAAACTGGAAAAGATTCTTGTTCTGATTTTGTTTTCCCACCAATATATAATACGATTTTTGAAAGGAAAAAAAAAATCATCAAGTTCTGGCAAAAACGCTAAAACAAAGATTTACTACCCAATTTGCAAGTAGTTTAGTATCCTAATATATATATTTAGATCCAAATATACATTCCAGCAAAGATACTGCAAATGAAACTCATTCAAAAGTTAATTAAGGCTTCTCTACACACGGAACTGTTCCTGATTAATTCCATATGGAGCCATTCTGATTACAGAAGTGCCTCATTCCATTTTAGTTAAAAATGAGCTGGTTTGTTCTGGAATGAGAGTGCCCGTACATGGAATTAATCAGAATCATTTGTAGACTATTTTAATTACTTGTGACCAAACAGGATTAAAAAAAAAAACAGAGTGCATTTGTATAATGCAGACTTTAATTCACGTGAAGTTTTGTGCTGGCCTAATTGTTATCTGGAAGGATCAATTTGTAAGAGTGCTATCTTAAATAAAATACCTGATCAAAAAATACTCATTAGTAACAAGTGATATTTCATCCTTTTTCAATAGGTATAGTTCAAAAAAAAAGTATATCAGAGGAAATACACCATAGCGAAAAGCCACGTGTTTCTGCAGAGGGCTTCTAAGCGTCAGGGGCTGTGATGTGAGAGCACAGACACCTACACACAATCTGGTCTTATTTCAGGGTCAGGACTGTTTCATAGTCCAGGCTAACTGCATGATAAAAACTACACGAGAAGATGGCACACAGGACTGGAACCTCTCTGTTTTCCTCGGTCTTGGGCAATAAAGGAGCTCGTATACCAGTCAGAGCAAAGCTCCTGCCCCAGCAGTTGTCATCATGCATATCATCTTGGCTTTTTCCTCACACAAAGGATGGAGTGAGACGCCTCAGCACGTTAGTGTTGAAATGGAAGGGGACAACAACAACAAGAAAATGCCCACAGAGAAGCTTTCCAGGAAGGGTTTCAGAGCGATTAGGCCACAAGACCAGCATCGTTGGTAACAGGACAATACCACCACCTAATATTTTTGTCATAACATATGTCTAGACTGACAATACTTTTCTAAGACTGGTATATAGCCCGTTACCAGTACTTGCCATTTCTGTTCTTTGTTTTCTTTGACTCGAACATTTTTGAATGGTTGAAAAGTAACAATTTTGGCTGTCTGTTCAGATGACTTGTCACCAAATGGTATTGTGATACTGTGGAGGAAAAAAAAAGGAATTTTAAGTACACTTTGATTTTTATAACCCTATACACATCACCTCCGTAAGAGATACACCGCAATGATAATCTCTTTTGTAGTCAATATTCTATGGATTTCTTATTCATGATTTAAATTTATGATGTTCACCTACTAGATTAAAAAAATGTGAAGGATTTGAAAAATTGTCTCTCTAAAATCAAATTATGAGTGGGGAAGTACACTTTGCAGGCAGTTAATAAAGACAAAATGTAGAATAACCTTTTTACATTTATAAAAGTGACATAACCAGTACAATCTGAACATATTTGTTGGCTTCCTTTGGCACAAGTATGTTTCAGAAGCTATTATCCAAAAGAATTCTAGCTGCTTTAGAAAACACGCTTAGTTATTAAGTTTGCAAAAATATTTTGTAGGGTTTACTTACACAATACAAATTTTTGGTATAGATATACTTGCTATGCAGACTGAGCATAACCCTTTTTCCTGGCAGCATATGCATTTCAGCTGGAACTTCTAGTGAAAATAGTTACAAGAAACAAGTTTCTTCGTTAACACACCTTGTTTCTCCTCTAGTGGAACACTGCTTATTGAAGCAAACAGCTCTTTCAACCCTTTTGTCATGTAGACAGCAGTTGTGTCTGCAGCACAAGGGTAGCTTTCCCAGCAAACCTTTTAAATTGTAGACACTCATATGCAAATAATCCCCAACTATTCAGCACAGCTCTGTAAAAAGTCTGTAGTTATTGGTTTCAAAGCTGTAAAAGAGCTCTCTGGATGTGCTACTAACTCTGGAATAACCAATGAGACTTCAAATATCCTGCAGTTAACTGTTTGATCCTTTGTGCAAGAAAGGAGAACACAAACCAGAAATGCTGTGTTTACTGTAAATATGTCATTCTGCTACTGAGCTCAGTAGGTGCTAAATATCATTTATTGTCCTCTTCTTTCTCATTTCAGTCAGGACTAAGTGAACCTAACAGCATCTACAAATACATTCATGCGGCCCCATACCATACCAAATGCTGCTCTTTTGTGACTAGGGAAAGGTTTTGGGTGACTCAGAACATGTGTGACATCTTCCTAAGTGAGCCTGAAGCTTTAATCCCTGCTCCAGCAGGCAGGAAGAGTCCTGCAGTGAGCTGATGGGGCAGCAGAAAAGGTTCAAACATGTGTTATAAGCTCTTTTACTCTACGTATGAATAAGCTATTTTGCTTCCACAAACAGAATGTGGGTTCTTACCTGCTATCTGCAAATAGGGCTGTCAGCACTGATGTAAGGAAATCAGTGCTGAGTATTTATATCAATAAGCAGTTTCCCTTCTAGGAGCAAAAGTGGCAAAGATCCACTCCTGGTTCTTTCAATTTCTTCTTCGCAGTGTCAACACTTAGCTTAGAAAATTTGGCGAAAGGTATATAATTAATATAAGTTTGCAGAAATATAAAGGAATACCAGACCCAGCAGGCAGAGTTCAGTGCAGTAGGTGTCTCATAATCTTCACCTATAAATCAGGATCAAGAGGTCTGAGAGATCAAAAGATACAGAAGACTTTAAGCCATAGCTGGAAACTGCCTGAAATCAGAAAGATTTGTCCAAGCTTCAAAAGGTGAGTGGTCCTGCAGATTGTACATACAAAGTTATCTTTTTAGGGTTTCCCAACTCTATACACCAGGCATGCATATAAGATTGCAGCCCACTATTTCAGTCATGTCACATGTGATTTTTCATCTACGGTAAGAAATAATCTAAGAAGCGCAGAGTATTTACAACACATACTATAAAAAACATTTTGAATTAAAATTTTGTACGAGAGGCTTAAAAGTACCACTACCCCTTTCTTCTGTCCTTTTCAGCAGATAATTAATGTTTGTAACAATGAAAAATGATTAACACCACACTCTTAGTTTTATTTCATCAAACATAAAATGCGAAGTCTGTGGAATTCCTTGCTTTGCTGAGGTCTTGGTTGCAATTTAAGCAATAGTCATAAGCAAAATGGTATCTTTGGACTGAGAGGCGTAAGAGGAGAAATATTTTAGTTCTCAGTATTACTGCTCCATGGGGGTATTTCTAGTGTTTCTCCAAAAAGAACTATCCACAGTATGTAGTATATGACGTGAGCACCCATTAGGCTTAGAAGCCGACTGAAATCTTTCAGGAGCCAACAGCTGGGCAAAAGATGTGTTAAATCAGGGCCAAGGCAGACGGCTGAGCCAGTTCTCTGAGCCCCGGGTGTGTTTCCATCAAGGCTGGCACCCCACTTTAGAATATTTAGAAAACCATTAAAAGATGCTGCTTTTCCTCCTCCTTTCTTCTATAGCATATGGAAGGGTGATGCTCTGCAAGGAAGTGCCAAGATGACATTAGTAATGCCATCATACTTGGTGAAACCTGTGTGCGTTGAACATTACTTATTTCCCTGTTTTAGCTTCTACATCCTGCTCATTTGACACGAGGTACCATCTAAAGTGAAAAACCCTGAAGAAAGGGACACCGTAAGCACCTCACACACCTTAACGAGCTCAAGGAAGAGAAGTTTTTAGTGTCTGCAGGGTTACACAAGAGGCAGAAGAGCCTGCAGCACACCTAAGAAACTAATGAGAAAATCTGACAGAGACTCTGACTCCTCTTGCAATGCGAAAAAAAAAAAAACAAACACAAAACCTTCTTCCTAAAAACTAGGGGCAATGCGTACAATTTGTTACAATTCCGGGCAGCCCTTGTCTGTCTGTTCAGTTCCACTCAGTTCAGAGGCTTCTCGGGTCTAAAAGCTGATGGAGCATGGAAACAAGGACTTGGACAGGCTAGACTGCTTAAATATATATATATATACACACATATATATATTCTGTCTTATTTAGTCTTTTTTTTTTCTTTTATTCTTTAATAAAAATAAAATCATTTGTCCTGTTTAATCACCAGTTCAAATAAAAGCACTCTTTTGGTCTTCAAGACCTTTTTAACCCTTGGGGAACTCATTTGAAGGAAGAGACCTGCATGTGCCTACTTCTCCGTGGTCTTGTCACACTTCTGCAATTCCCGATTTCTGTTCTGGAGTGCAGCACGACACCTTGGGCCTGAAATGGCTGGGCAGCTCGGTGCTGCTGGCTGCATGCTGCAGCTGAGGCCTTGCAAAAAGGCACGTGAGCTGGCACACGGGGAGGCCAAGCAGTTCACACACGGGCAGCAGCCGCTGCCCTGAGAGAGGCTGAGCAAGCCAAGGGCTGGCTGCTGTCGCCTGCCCCGAAAGGCTGCTGGCCTGAGGACAGTCAGGGCATTTCAGTCTGGGAGCCAGACAACTGGAGGTAGCTATGACAAAGGTCTATAAAGCCATGAATGGCAGCAGAAAGGTGAAAAAAGGGCAAACCAAGGCTTTTAAGTCACAAACGAGATGGAGCTAATTAAATTATTGGGAAAAAAGCTTAAACAAACAAGTACTTTCTCCAACCAACGCCTATTTACCTAGGGGAACTCAGTGCCAAAGTACTGTGCAGGCCTATGCCTAAGTTGGGTTCAAAAAGCAGCCAGAAAAATTTACAGGAAAAATCATCAAGTTTTATCAAATACAGTAATGAAGGGGCTTCAAGAAATGGTTTTGTGGTGGCCAAACACAAGGGGAAAGTACAAGCAAGAAGAACCACTCTGTGCTGGCCCTGTCTTTACATCCTCCCCCTAAGCACTCCTGCGGGCTTTTAGGAACAAAGACACTTACTTGGAGGGACATCTGATCTGACCACGCAGAACCATTTTTAAATATTCTTGTATAATTCACTTGTATAATTCATTCTTAAAAGATATTTGGATGAAGAACATTACGTACCTGTACAACACATTAATTTTTGTCACAGTCATGCTACATGCCGTAGTACAAACTGAAGCATGTATCAGTGTGCCTTCCTACAGCAGCAAAGTTATTCAGGTTAAAATTTAATTAAATAGTCAGAAGTTAAATGCCTAAAAGCTAACCACAATGAACTGTTAGCCTTAAATATACCCTCAACCACAGAGCTATGATTTCAGCATTGCCCCAGCTGAGATTATTGGTATCTCAAGTATGCAAGGGTTAGATGCTAGCCCTTTATTAGGTTAGATACTAACCCCTGCATTACTGTGTGCCTATTGTATCGAGTTAAATTCATTATCAGGCTAATTAAAGTGTTCTAAAATAATGCAGTTTCAAGAAAAACAACCCCCAAAGGAATTCCCCTACCAAGTCAATGAATTAATGTTCAAAATAATGTTGTCATTTCCATCCAAGTCAAGGAGAAAAGGTAATTTTACAGAGATTTTATACATGCAGACATTTACTGCATCTTTTAAAAAATCCGTATTTGTGTTGCATTACTTCCTGCAGAGTTAGAAAAAAACACTCAGCCAATGATCCACTACATTTCAATGGATTTTACTGTGCTGGTAAAAACACAGATTCTGTTAGCTCACTGAAGTCAGTGGAAATTCTACTAATGATTCCAGTGTGAGTTTAAACAGCATGCCTTTTTTTTCCCACCTAATATTCATGTTCATCAAAACAACATTATTGTATATCCCTTTAAACAGCTACTGGGATGCAAACGGCAGTAAAGGAACTACATACAGCAGCTCCTTTAAAGCTGACTGTGAAATGCATGGCACATTTTCTTGTGCCATCAGAAACTCATCAAACAGACATTCAAAACCTATTTGGTAAAATCAGCACCCTTTTCTTAAGCCAGCTTCCCTAGCTGTCTAAAAGTCAGAAACCCCTTCTACTGTTCTTAAGCTAGTAGCTTGCATATCTCTTATGTCCTTGTTTTCATGTTCATGTTTTCATTTCCTAAAAGCAGTTGGATATTTTAGGTTTGACGAAATGGAACTGGGAGGAGTGGCAGATATACCAGAGGGTCGTGCTGGCATCCAGAGGGAACATCCAGAGGGAAGATCCAGAGGGAACAGGATGAAGGGTTCTGAAATGAACCTCAAAAAGTACAAAAAGAAGTGAAAAAGTGTGAAAACCTGCACCTGGGGAGGAACAATGCCAGGCACCAGGACGTGCTGGTGTAAACCTGGCTGGAAAGCAGCTTTGTAGGAAAGGTCCCTGGGGTCCTGGCGGACAGCAAGTTGAACATGAGTCAGCAATATTGCCCTTGCCACAAAGATAATTTAACGGCATCCTGGATCGCATTAGGTAAAGCATCGCCAGCAGGTCGAGGGAGGTGATCCTTCCCCTCTGCTCACCACTGTCTAAGTCATGCCTGGAGAGCTGGCTCCAGTTCTGTGTGCTCACAAGAGAGATGTGGACACACTGGAGAGAGCTTGATGCAGGGCCACCAAGATGATGAAGGGACTGGAGCATCCTTCCTTTGAGGAAAGGCAGAGAGACCTGGGACTGTTTTAGCTTAAAGAGAAGGCTCAGGGCGATCTTATCAAAGTCTGCAAATACAGGGAGAGTACAAAAACAGGCTCTTCTCACTGGTGCCCAGTAACAGAACAAGGGGCAGGGGGCACAAAGTGGAACATGGGAAGCAGCATCTGAATATCAGGAAACACTTTTTCACTGCGCAGGTGACCGAGTGCTGGCACAGATTGCCCAGAGAGGTTGAGGAGCCTCCCTCCTTGAGATATTCAAAAGCCACCTGGACATGCTCCAGGGCAACCTGCTCTGGGCATCCTGGCTTGAGCAGGGGGGGTTGGATCTGAGGACCCTGAGGTCCCTTCCCACCTCAACCGTTCTGTGTTTCTGTTTACAAAAATACTCAAGAAAAGCTCTCAATTCTCAAAAAGAGGTCTCAAAACTATCTTGCTATCTAAAAGGTAAAGGATTTTTTTTTAAATAGTATTTGCAGCACCACTTCCAGAACAGTGATCTTCCACTTAACAGCAAACAAGAGGTAATTGCTCCTTCAGAATGCTTCTAGTTAGGGCCATAAAAGAGGTGTAAAGAAGGTAGCCGCTTCCCTTCCCCCGCTAAAAAGGAAACAAAACCCAAAAAAACAACCTGGTTTCTGCTCTATTTTAGAGTATTCAGATTAGTTTTAGTTTCAGGAGTTATTAAAAACAGAATTACTCTTTTTGTGCTTAAGAGATTGCGTACTAAACCTGTTGCCACTCTTGAGATCAAGTATGAATCTATGAGTTATATAATATTTTCCCTTCATTGTTGTACTTTTTCAAGGCTCTCAGCCATTTCAAGCAAAAATGGAAAAGATCTGATACGGCACTGTAGAGCATACTGTATTGTTGAGCACCTCTTTTTTTTTTTTCCACAACGAGGGTGGTGAGAGACTGGAACACGTTGCCCGGAGAAGCTGTAGGTGCCCCATCACTGGAAGCGTGTGATTACTGTCAGGCCGGACAGAGCTCTGAGCAATCTGCTCTAGTGAAAGATATCCTTGCCCAAGGCAGGGTGGTTGGACTAGATGATCTGTAAGGTCCCTTCCAACCCAGCCCATTCTGAGATTCTATACTTAGGTAAAAGGACATTAGATGTATGAAAGCCTATGTAATGTGTTTACCTTTAGCTAATACAGTAACCCCACTAGCTTTATCAAAATCCCTCATACCATGAACATAAATACATCTTTTTTTGATATGGGCTTTGTTATCGGTATTACCTAAACCAACTCTGGGTCCAGGCGTATCTAGTGCAGCAGTCTACTTTTGACCATTAGTATCAGCATCTGAAAAAGGTGCACATTTGGTACATTTTAAAAAATGACACAAGTATTAGAACAAATAAAATCACATGTGAAAAAATGGCCTGCTTGTTTTATGCACTCCAGTTGATCGGTTTAGGTTTGGATTTTTTTTTCTCCTTATTCATTCAAGTCTTGACACTTCGAAAGAGTTAGTAAGCTGGCATAGTCAACAGTTTGTCACAACATCCACATTCTCTCCCTGAAGCTTCCCAAAACCTAGATCTCAACAGAAGAAAGCAATGGTAGGTATAGACAAACACTTAAAACCGACTTTGAGGCCAGTAGAAGCACGTTATTGCCATAGAAACAGGCCATCTTCCATAGATGTTTCCTTCTACAGAGGCCCTAAGTGACTAGTGAAGAGAACGGGCTGGTTTTCAGCACATGCACTGAGGCGTAATGGCAACAGCTTGGAGTATCCACGGAACATTGCCTCATGAAAACGTCGGTAAAACGCTTCAGCTGTCCCTCACCACCTCGGCCGCCCCCAAGCCCCCAGCCCCCCAGGGACCGGCCGCTGCCCTCACGCCGCCAGCGCGGCGGCCCCACGAGCACCGCGCCGCTGCGGGCCGGGGCCGGCCCCTCCCCGCCCCTTCCCCCGAGGGGTATTTAAGGGGAAGAGCGGGGCTCCGAGGGAGTTGCCTCTTTCTCCCCCCGTTAGAAAGAAAAAAAAAAAAAAAAAAAAAGTTTCTCCAGTTTGCGTTCTCAGAAGTTGGTATTATTATTTTTTTTTGTCTTAAAGGCCTCGGCCTCGTTTGTTTTTAAGTGTGTGGGCGCTGCCTCGGCTCCGGTGCACGATGGTGAGTTGCGGGGGGAGGCAGGGACGGGACGGGACCGCGGCCGAGGCGAGGCGAGGCGAGGGGCTGCGACCGTTGGCGGGGCTGCGGGAGCCTCGGCGGGGCATGGCGGCGGCGGTTGAGTACCCGGTCCTGTCCCTCCTGGGCCGAGCCACGGGGATCCCCTCAGCCGCGGTAGCGTCGCCTTGTAGCGCGACCCCAGGGCATCGCTGTCATTTTTAATAACCCTCAAGGTTCTAAAACCTGAGGAAGCGGCGGGGGGGGGGGGTTAATTCTAGGCGTGCCGCGAGGAAAAATGAAATGGGGTTGTGCTGGGGAGCGAGGGGAACGTCCTCCGTCAGCCACGGCCAGGCGAGGGCTCGGCGGGCGACCATTTTGTGGCGGCCGTGCCGGGGCGGTGTGGCCGGGCGCCCGTCGTGGCGATCCGCTCCATCCCGCCGCTAGGGCTCGGCTTGACGCCCTCGGGCTCGGATCGGCTGCTTACCTGCCGCCGGGCTGCTGCTGGCGGCGCTCTGCCGGCTCCCGGCGGCCGGCCGCGTTACTGCCTGGCCTCGCCAGGCGCCGCCGGCGTGCACGGCGCTGTTCCCGTCTTCGAGAAGTTTCTGTGTGACCCGGCCCACGGTTTGGGCGGAGGAGGCGGTGAATTTGGTGGAGTTAAACGCCGGGAGAGGCGGCGGTGAAGGGGGAGCTCGTGGCAGGCTGTCCGTGCTGCCCGGAGCGGAGCCCCGGGGTGACTGAGGGGCATTTGGGCAGCAATTGCTGCGATTCGGAGTTGAGAGAGCTCTGCTCTAAGTGAATGGTTCTGAGTACCTTCCATGGGGGTATGTTAAAAGAAAAACTTAGTACTGGTGGAAGACCCGAGGGGTTGTGTGCCCTCACGGCGGAACCGAGGGGCGGGCAGCTGAATCTCTCAGCCGTGTTACTTCCCAAAACATTTTTTTCTTTTTCGGGCTTTTATTTGAAGAACGGTATTCGCTACTGTAACCCAGGCGCTTCGACAGCACCGTAAAAGTGCGACTTTGCGCCTCTCAAGGCTCGTTTTTTATCCCCCGCGGTTCTTATCGGCTCGCAGTACCTGACCGAGGGCTCCCCCTGGTGCCCGCCGGGCGCCGCGCCGCCGGCCCCGCCGCCATCTTCTGCCCGGCGCTGCCATGGCAACTGGCGGCCTGCGCGGCGGGGCTCGGGGGGCTTTAACCCGCTTCTTTTAGATAAAGACGTGTGAGGTCAGGGCAGAAGCAGCCTGATAAGTCAGGGAGCTGCCCTGCTCTGCCCGACAGGGAAGGTTTCCCTCCCCTGAACGTCGGTGTGATGCTCGTAACCCACTTCAGCTGTTACGCGTTTGCACAATGTGGAGGGTTAACTTCACCTTGGGGTGAGGGAAAGGGAAAAAAATTAATTCCAATAGGTTGAAAGCTGAATCAGCTGAGCCTCTCCACATGTAGAAATTAGCTTTCCAAGGTACTTCATGAATGAGGTAGATCATCCCCCACTTGAGGTATTTTTGAGTGGTTGGGTCACTTCGGCTAATGCTGTAACTTCAGAGTACCTAACTCAATTTCAGCCTTCTTACAGTTTTAGGAATTGGAAGTGGGTTAGTCTTTGGACACTGATTCAGCAGCAGCATTTCTTGCCTGTAGCATGCATAAAAGTACAAATGTGTACATAAGGCTACATAAGGTAGTAAAACAATGACATTTTATGCTGGTAAAACAAGGGTAATGCCTTGTTGGAAGTCTTCAGTACTATAATGCAAAACTTCTGTCAATTCAAAAGTAACTTTGAAAGGAGGATTTTGTTTCCTACCTTCATACTATTAAGGCTTTTTTACTGTGTATTCATCAGTAGCTCATTTTTATGGTCTGAGAAATACAAGAGGGTAGATCTAGAAGAGCTATTCTAAATAAATTCTTTAATATGAGGGTGGTGAGGGACTGGCACAGCTTGCCTAGAAAAGCTGTGGATGCCCCATCCCTGGAGGTGTTAAAGGCCAGGTTGGACCAAGACCCTTGGCAACCTGGTCTGGTGGGAGGTGTCCCTGCCCATGGCAGGGAGGCTGGAACTAAGTGATTTTTAAGGTCCTTTCCAACCCAAACCATTCTTTGAACTTAAAGCATTTCTTTTGATGTTGAAAAGTTTGTCAAAATGCCTCAGTAACCTGTTTGCCCCTTTGGGTATTTAATGTGCAGAAGGGTTAAAGTGTATTTTCTTTGAGTTGTTTTGCATCATTATTGTGAGAAACTAATGGGGTACTTCCATGTCGGCCAAGGCAGTCTCTTACATGCATATCAGCAGTATCTGAATGCTGACCCTGTGCTCTTGTGGTGATTCTGCCTCTCCTGGGTGCCTGTGCTGTGAGCTGTTCCCTGTTTGAGATTGCTGGAGAACTTCCACACAAAGTGAATACCTTCTTTTGACCTTGGTCGCTGAAACAGATCCACGAAGAAAGAAGAGTAGAAGCCAATGGTTAGGTCAGCTTAAGGTTGCTGTGGAGTTGTGGTCTCAGACTTAGTTCAAATGCTCTATAGGTGGGGGCATAGCCGAGGAAGTGCTGTCCTCTTGCTTTGTTCTTGCCCATGTGCTGCTTTCAGCTAGAAACAAGAGTTTACATAGCTACAGAACTAGCGTGGATCGGATGTGGATGTGTCTGAAAACTACTACCATTTTTGTCCTGTGAAATGTCAGATCCAGTTCCTAGTGCAGTGGTAGAAAGGGCTGTCCTGGTTCAGGAGGAAGGAAGGGGGGAGAACTGCCCTTTTTCTGTTAACAATAGAAATAATCTTACACAACCAGTACTGCTGTCTAACAGTGGAAGATGTGGTCTCCAGCTTTACTGGAGGGTAAACAGAGTTCTTGGAAGACAGAACTCTTGAGAATTCAGCAGTATAAAGCATAGTGATGTAAGAGTATAATGAGAAGAGTATCTTGGGTGTGATTGAACTCAGGAACTCAGATACTCTCTAAGATCTAGCTTTGAGATGGTATTGAACTGAATTAATGGCTTATTGCCTCTCAGAAGAGGCTGGATCTTTTCCATTTCACCTTTTGCATCCGTTGATTCTGAGGTGGAGCTAGTGCTTTTCTGATAGCACAGTAGGCTGATTCCCTTGTCTAAAATAGCAGAATACTGATGTGGTCAAAAACTGTTCACTTAATGTTAATCTTTTTTTTGCAAAATTGAGTTATGCCAGCTTAATTTGAACTGGGAACTGTTGAACTTGTGCTAAGGAGGAGTGAGAAGATTGTTTGATTCAGCTCTGCCTTCTAGGGATAGCGTGGTGCTAATTTGGTTCAGTCACACTGAAATCACACTTCTGGAGGGCCAAATTCTAGTTTTGGTTTTGCTTAATTGCAGGTTGAATCATGTGCCACATGGTTTGGTTCTTGTAATTTTCTCACTCCCTTACTGGGTATCTAAGTTGAGTGTATACTGATCACTCACAGCTGCAGTTTAAACAATTGCAGTGAACATGTGAATTGTTCCATTGAAAAATTGGGTGCTAGCTATTGCAGGTGATTAGGTTTCAAAGCATCAATAACTATGGCTACATAATCAAAAGATCTGAATATCTGAAATAGGAATAATGCCACACCAGCTGAGTTGTGAGGAAAGGCTTACTAATGTTTTAAAATGAATTAATACAGAGGGATGAGTAACACTGAGGTGCTCAGAGTAGTTTCTTCTAATAGCTAGGAAGAGCATGGCATGTGGCTAGAACCATTCATTCAGGAGAGAAGATGAGGGGCTGAAGTTTCAGGTGCCCATGTTGTACTTCAGTTCTTGTAAATACCTTTTTTAAATGCACTTCAGACCTTAGGCAGAGTATGGAGCACGTCTTGGCAGCATCATTAACAAGAAGTGGAATTGTTCGTCTGTCTGAACAGTTACCTCAACAAACAGTAATTGGGTATACTCTTTCCTCTGCACTGAATGAATCCTTAACTTCAAGGCTGTGACACCTTTTCAGGCCAAAAGGGTGCGTGTGAAGTCTGGGTGTGCAAAGCACATCATGACTGTAGTTGCACTAATCTTAACGTTCTTTGTGGTTCTTTTCTATGTGCAATGCATGTTTAGCATCCTGCTTTGGTGTAGAGTGCTTGGTAACAAGTCTGTAGTTGTTCACGTTCATCTTCAGTCAAATTCATTACATCTGTTTTCTGATGTGTGAATGTTCCATTGAGATCTGGTTACCTTCCTATTGACAAGTTGTGTTACAACCCTGTGTCTGTGCTCCAAGCCTGTTTGTAAGCTTGAGCGTTTAAAACCTGTGACCAGGAATATGATGGACTTTGCTCTGTTGCATAATCTATTCACAGTAGGTTGTCTTCAAAGAACTTAGCAGTTTTCTGTTTACATCTGAAAGGAATTTTGTAAAGTTCTGAAATTACTGATTTTGGAGTTTTCACTGTATGTCTATCTGGTAGTAGCAACACTGGTCATGAAGCTTCTAGTTGGGCAAGACGACGTAATGTAGCCTGGTTTGGGTCTAGAGTTGAGGTTTGAAACTTCAGAGATGCTTCAAACTTTTGTCAAGATAAATATTCTATTTGCAGTAGATAAACTCTACTTCCTTTAAGTGATTGGAAAGGTGCTACTGGTATTTGTGATCTCAACCTATATCTATAGGAAGTTGCAGCCCTATCTAGAAGTGTACTATAACCTGACTGAAATACTTGTTTTAATTTTTTTCAGTCTGCAAATGCAGAAGCGCAGTGTGCAAGCATCTCAGAAGATAATACCAATTTGTCAACAACCTGTCAAGGATATGTTTTACCAGAAGGAAAAATCATGCCAAATACAGTCTTTGTTGGTGGAATCGATATAAGGGTATTTATATACTTTTAATTTTTAAGATGTGTATAATGCACTTTAGTGGGAAGGGAATAGGAACTTTTACTCTTGGAGTTGAGCTAAAGATTTTTTTACCCATATCTTTTAGTAATCTTAAAAAACTCCAGTATTTTAAGAGAATTTTGAAACGGGTAGATAAGCTTATTTTTTGAGAACAGTGGGAGATGGATTTAAGACTGATACTTCTGCTTTAAATCTAAACAATTGAATATGTCTGTAGAAGTTCAAAACTTTGTTTCTTTTAGATGAATGAAGCAGAAATTCGGAGTTACTTTGAACGATATGGTGCTGTGAAAGAGGTGAAAATAATCACTGACAGGACTGGTGTTTCTAAAGGGTGAGTAGAATGTGGATAGTTGCTGCGTATGTGGGTGTAATTCTGATGTAGATAATGTGAGCAGACACTTAGCAACCCACTTGAAATGCTTAAGCCTTTTTAACAGTAGTTGTAGTTTTCTGTTGTGGTGAATTATAAAGCAGTAAAATGTAAATCTAGATTGACCCTAAATCTGTATAATCTTACACTTAGTCAGATAGTCTCCAGTGTATCTGTACAGGGAAAATAGCCTTATTGTCATTTAACAAATGGAAGCAAATCATGAAACTTGTAGAATGCTTGTGCAGGCTGTTCTTTCACAGGATGAAGTTCTGACTCATAACTGTAGTAGTTAAATACAATAATAAATACAAAGAGAGTTCACTGTGGTGATGCTACACTGACTGAGAGAAGGGGTAGGCTTCCTTCAGGGCAATCAGGCTGCACTCTTTGGATGCTCAGGGATAGGTTAGAGAACCAAACTCCTCGGCATGAAGGGCGAAACTAAGAGGCGGTAGAAGTTTAGAGCAAGGGGAATTCTGACCAGATGTATGGAAAAACTTAGCAGTCTGTCTTACAGAACTTTCAAGTGAGGATGCTTAGGGCCGTGCCCAGTTGTTCTTGGGAAGCTCTCAGAGCTTTGAAGTTAGTCCTGCTTTGAGAGGGAGACTTCTTCTGGAGGGTCCTTCCCACTCAATTTTTTTCTGATTCTATGAGCAGATTCCAAAAAGTTGCATGTCTTTTCCCCTAGATATACGTAGTAATGAATGAGCTGAAAATACTGTTCTCAATGACAACTAACTAGCAAGGGACTTGGAGTATTCCAAAGTGTATTTACTGCAGTTGTATGTCCTGATTATTGATAGTGAATTGGCATACTCCATTGATTGACACTACTCTTTCTATAATTCTCTGAAACTGAGTATTTCCATATTACAGGCTTAGATATAAACTAGGGAGTAGTGGAATAAACCGAAAGCCTCTTTTGGAATCACATCCCCCACTGGTGTCACTGTCTATGTAGTGTCTCCTTTCATCCAAACCTCTGCGCTAAATACAAAATTTGGTACATCACTAATTAAAGGAGCTTTTCACTTTCTGATGCTAGTAATGTCAACAACAGCGTTCATTTGAGTAACAGAAATGAGAGGATAACCTTTAAATTGACTTCATAGTGTTATAGAAACTAGCATTTAATTCCTGTCGTTTGGCCCAGTAGTGTATGCTGTTAGTTAGCAGTAAATGCATTTTCTTGTTGAATTATTGAACATCAATGTCCTACCTGATACTTTGGAATATACTTCAGAATAACGCACCTGGCACATAGTTAATGCTTTTAACTGGTTTTGTTCAAATAAGTTAGACTCGGATTTGTTTTAGCTGCTGGTTATTGAATTATCTGTTTTTGCTTTCAGGTATGGATTCGTATCATTCCTGGACAATGTGGATGTTCAGAAAATAGTAGAAGTAAGCTCCTTACATCTAAATTACATGAAGAAGTTTCTGTATGAAGGCTTAGGCATGTTCAGGGGAAACAGTCATCTACCCCATAGAGTAAATTAGGGCAAGTAAAGATTAGAGTTGCCCCAAAAGTAAACCTGTTAAAACATCTGTTGCTGTTGCAGTATGATCTTTGTATATTTAAGTCAGAAAGAAAATGAATGTAGTCCTAGCCTTGGTGTGATTTGAAGTCTCATATCATTTTCTTCCTAGTCATTCTTACTTGCTTATTGCTTGAAAGCCTCATGTTTTTCAGCTGCTTGCTTTCTTTATTGGATGATTATCATAGAACTCTACTTCTGTGAGCTTCATTGGGAATAACAGTAATACGGAAAACACAGCATTCGTTTCTTATTGCAGTCTCAGCAGTTGAAGTATGATTTTCTTTTACAGTATTTATGCATTTGGGCTTTAGCTGATGTGCAGGTATTTTCTAAGGCTGCTAGGCTATAAGATTCAACTGCTAACATGTCATGGTTTCCCTGTAGTTTGTGCAGGAGATAAAGGGATAGAACTGTTACAGCCCTTCTGTGCTTAGATCTTGGTATTGGAGAAATATTTAAAAGCTTAACTATTGTAAGCTAGTCAGCACTTCTAAGGTAAAACTCTATTTGGTTCTGGTAGATTTTAGTAGGTCCCAAACAACTGGCAAAGCTTTGTTCCCCATCTCCATTCCCAACCTGAGTGCAATAACTGAAAATAACATTTCAGTGTTTGTTTCACTGGAATCTTTGCTTCAGAAAATTCCTTTTTCCCTGGAGGCTGAACAATTTCTTACTTGTTTCTGAAGCTATCAGACAGGGAAGTGGATCTTAAGGGCAACCCCTGATAAGTATGCCAGATGCAGTTTTCAGTGTTATGTTCAGCTGTGTTTGCTGGCTATACAGCTCCTATAGGGGAAGAGAGAAAACATTTTGACAAAGGGAAAACTAGTGAAACTCCAACAGGACATTCTTAACTCTCACTAAGAGACATCAAAAGCTTACTGTTCTTTAACTTCCATGGTGTGATGACAAAAATACTGCTGTATCAAGCAACTGACTTTCTGAGAATACCCTCTAGCTTTTACCATGGGTTACATTTATTTTAGTAGAATGGTGTAGAATGCTTGCTCTTGAGGCAGCAACCTCTGCAGAGGCCTCTTGAATAGTATTATCAGTTGAGCCATTTATGTTGCTGATGCTCTGTGTGCACTTCTCTAAGTCTCAAAGCCTTCAGTGCATCTCTATTCGCAGTACTCACTGATGCGACTTTATACACGAGGTCTAAGAAAACCCAGAGGCCTGTGGCTGGTTTTCTTCGGTGCAAATTTCAGGTGTACAGGCTGTACAAATAACTGTTACTGCCCTGTCACTAGGAAGCATGTGCAGATACCAATTTAGAGATGCTGACTCCTGGAGTGAATGATAAAAGGGGGAGAGTGAGCACTGTTTTGGAGCTCCAAGGCATGTGCAGAGATCACCTTGATAAACCATTTTGGGCCTTCTCTGTACAGACTGCTCTCCTTGCTTTATGTGAATGAACACAGCAGAGCTTCTATGTGATTAGAAATGCTCTAGATACCTGTACTTACATGCCCTGCTCTCTAGTTTTGTGCAACCTGGCAGTATCTGAAGTATTCTGATTCAGATCCAATTCCATCTGTAACTGCTGCGGTCCATGGTGAACCTGTACCCGCGTGCAGTGTGGAACCTTCTGCTTTGAGGGGGAGATCTGTGTTCCAAGAGCTTCCTTTGCTTAGGTTGAAAGGGGGGTTGCAGGGTTCTGGGCACAACAGGACTAGGACTGTGGGAGCAAAAAAAAAAAAAACCAACAAACTGTCAAACGAGTTAGGTAACCCTACTGATTTGGAACATTTCCCCTCTTTTTTCTGCCAATGATTTGTTATTCTAGATCTCATTATGAGGAGATGACCAGATAGGATTCTTTCTATCTCACTTATTCTACCTGTTTTGATTATTTTTACAATCAACAGTGAAATAAAGACAGTAGAAATTGGAGAAAAAGCTTAGTGGGATGTTAGGTAAATTACAAACTGTGTTTTCCTCTGAAGCAGGCAAATCCTTAAGTGTTGCCTGAGATGGTCTGTCTAAATTCTCTATGTATCTGCACCTAATACTGACTTCAGTGTTTGGTAGTAAGTGTTAATTGGAGGCAAACAGTTCTTTGATTTCTGACAAAAGATTTATTTGTACAATGTCAGTGTAGCCCTCTGAACTATAACTGAGTACCTATTTTAAGTAGTGTGTGCTGCTCACACCTTCATAGGTAAGCTTCTTGCCACTGTTTTGGCAAAGATGATAAATGAGAACCATCTGAGGTGGGTTTTTCCTTTGAAAGTACTGTGTGGAGAAGTTCATGAGTGCTTGAATAAACAACCTGCATAAATCCATGTACTAAAGCAGCTTTCTGTACGCTAGACTTAAACCATAAACCACAATCTCCTGGGGAAAAAAATTGTACAGGTCCTCTTACAGTCAGTCCAAATAGACTTTGAAGTGTAGGGATGATATCAGTAAGGCCACTTCAGCCTGCACCCACCAGGGAATGTTTCAGGCTTCAAGCCAAGCGGTTTCATTGAAGAATACAGACTTCTGTTTCTGCAGGGAGGGAAGCTGCCTGCAACTTTCATTGTAATCCAAGATGCTGTGCTGGAAAAACAGTACTAATCATTGAATGTCTGAAATTCTGCCTTCAGTGTGAACTAGCATTTGGACAGAACCTGCAGAATGAGAAGTTGCGGGTCTCTGAGTGTTGGCTGACTACTGAGGAGTGCTTCCAGCTATGTTGTCTAAAAGCCTTTCAAAAGCTTGTGTTTCTGGGTTCAGGTACTTGAGGAACATGTGAACCATACTTCATTTCCACTAGTGGTTAGTCTGTGTGCTGCATAGATGCTTTTGGTAAAATAGCCTTGAAGCAGTATGTCTGAAGGATGTTCTGCAGGAAGATGTGAAAACTTCCCTAGGGAGAACGAGGTAATGTGCAGGTAAACAGTAGTGCTTAGCCTATTTCCTTTAATATTGGGAGAACAGCTCTTAATGTGGAAGTGAAGCATTTTAGAAGGTTTGTGGGAAGGAGGGTAAGCGGCCATGTAAATAGGTTTCCAGAGAACCTAGGCTCCATGTCATTCTGTCTCAACATACTTAATGTGTAAAACCAAATGAAGGCTGGAATTTACTGATGTGTATCTTCAAAGTAGTAGGTAGCAGAATAATGGGTTTGGGAAGTCTGAGTAGACACATGGGTGTGGTGAGAGGACTGCAGGGAATTAAAGGTAAAAGATGTAAGCTGTTGAAGGGGGAGAGGAGAATGGAGGCTTTTTGAGCCTGCCTGTGAATTGCTGATACTGTGGTGTTAGAAATAGAGTACAGTCTCTTTAAAATCCAACCAACCACCTCACTGATTCCCCAGCTTATGGAATAACTTATTTTTCAGTCACAAATCAACTTCCATGGCAAAAAGCTGAAACTGGGGCCAGCGATTAGAAAACAACAAAATTTGTGTAAGTATATATGAAGTCAGATCACAAGTTTAGTTTTTCTTAATTATACGATGAAGAAAAATACAATTATTGCAATTCCCTTATCTGTTGCAATGTATATATTATAATTAAACTTCAGTTTTGAATTTTATGGCATCACTATTTATGTGCAGCTTGGATACTAAGAATGACCTCAGGTTGACAGCACAATCTGTAATGTTATCTGAAGTTGCAATACAATTAATAGAGCTGAATCTAAGACTCAAAATGGTTAAACTTGAATTCAAATTAACCAATGAAACACTCATTAAAATGTCTTTATACTTTTTCCTTTGCCTTAAAACAAGGTTCTTATGTGCAACCGAGGCCATTAGTTTTCAATCCTCCTGCCCCCCAGTTCCATAGTGTATGGAGTAATCAAAGTACAGAGACCTACATGCAGCCTCCAGCTGTGGTGAGCCCACTAACTCAATATGTACAGGTAAGGCTATTCATGCCTCTGATCTGGAATCGTGTTTAAGTGTTTTTGAAAATGTAAGCACATCAACTTCTGGAATATGTATTGAGATGCCAGTCTTCTCCTACCTGCTCATTTTTGTATTGCCTTTCCTAGTGAAGAAGCTCCTAACTTAAAATTGCTTTAAAAGAATGCAAACAGCCCTGAAAATGACTTATAAAGAGATTGCTTCACTGAATAAAACAAAATGCAGGGAGATTACACACTTTATTTTGAAAATAACTGTTGAAGGTACGGGAGTGAATTAACAGTTCTTCAGTGGTCTTGTTACTTGTCACAGATCAACTTCACAAATCAAGTGCGTCCTCCAGATACGTACTGTATTGCTTCCTTCCCTCAAAATAAACTGCAAGCACTAAAATGTATTTTTTAAATTATGGAACCAGAAAATGGCTGTGGTAAACCTTCCTCCTTGCCAAACAA
Organism: Anser cygnoides; assembly: GCF_040182565.1. Classification (NCBI taxonomy): domain Eukaryota; kingdom Metazoa; phylum Chordata; class Aves; order Anseriformes; family Anatidae; genus Anser; species Anser cygnoides. The sequence goes on along the minus strand of NC_089874.1, from coordinate 37,961,129 downwards.
ATTCTTGTTTTAGAACTGTTGCCTTTGTTAGGGACGCTTGCACTGGTCACAGCAGATACCAATAACACAGTGTGTCTGCAGAACATCACTTTATTGGCCCTTTGGGATGAGGGATAAGCATTCCTACGGAGGTGTAGGCAGACTAATGAGTCCTGTACTGAAAATATAACTAGGAGGATTTCCAGGGTATGGTCTCATCACTTATTAACCCTGTATTGTGTGGCAATGTAATGGGGCAATATTAATTACAAGCTGCTGGATTCTGTTCTGTTTGTTTTCTGTGAAGCGATTGAGAATGCACAAGCTGTAATGACTTGCAAATATACTCCAAGTCAGAGCTTGATATGAGCGCTTCTGCTGATTCTCTAGGTTTGGTGAAGTGAAACAGCGTAGGAGGAATTAATTCTCTTAAGTGCTGGAATGTACCTTTAACTATTCCCTGAAGAAGCTGATAAGGTTCCAGGTTAACATTTTGTCAAAATATTTGCAGCAAAGAAATGCTGGGAAATTGTCTAAATTCTAATACTTGCCTTTGGCTCTAAGAAACTGATCTTCAGGATGTAGTTCAACTACCATGAAATAATGGTTTGTTTCAGGTCTACTTTAGAAAATTTATGGGAATAGTTATATTTCTCAAGTGACTTAAAAGATCAGGTACACATAGATTTAGGAGTTTTAGCCATACAGTACAATTCAGGGTCTGACTTCTATAGGATTATTTTAATGCCTAGAGCGCTGAAGTTCCATGGGAAATTTATAAGTGTTGCTTTTAAGTAATGAAGCTAATCTGAAACAGGAATTTTAGTAACAGTGACTACACATTTTTCACCAGTTTTATAAATATGTTTATAAATATCCCATTTTTCTTTATTCAAACTTGTTTTTATAAAAAAAAATCTATTTTGCAGACATATCCGTACAGCTCCCCAGCTTTATTGATACAGCAGCAAGTTCCTGTAGGATATCAGCCAGCTTACAACTATCAGGTATGTAATTCCTTAAAGTAGGAGCATAAAGGTTGTTGGGAGTCTAAGTGCTATAGGTGGTTTAGAAAAAAAAAACACCTTTTAAGGGAATTAAACAGGTCTGTTTCATGTCATTAAATGAGTGCTGATAATATTGAATAGTGGCAAGATTCGATTCTAAAGAATGATCACTTAGAGTTGGTTTTGCATTCAGATAGTAAGAGTTCAATCTTAATGCCAAATAAACTAACAGCAGAGAGCTATTGTCCAGGAATGTGCATTTACCCTGTACTCAGTATACAGGTGCCATGTGTTCCACCTGATTTCTTGACTATCCATGGTCTGTTTATTGAAGCACATCGTGGTTTGTGGTTCTTTCCATGGCTGTGCTAAGTCTGCAGTGGCAATAAGTTTATGAAAGGATGGGGTTCATATTCTTGTTGCTAGCTTACAGTCTGTAATGCCTTGGATTAAAAACTCAAGGTGTGAAATGTTGTGTGTGTATATGCTCTTACTGAGCAGTTATACCACCTGTGTAGGAAAAGAATAGGTAAAAGCTGATTGTTCTTCAATTCTTCTTTAAGGTTCAACCACAATGGGTTCCTGGGGAGCAAAGAAATTATATTATGCCTCCGGTAAGTCTACAATTAACACAGTATTTTGCCAGCACCATGCTTAAAATATCATGCTGTTCACCAGAACTTTGTGGAATCTGGTCTATGCAGATCTGTAGTGGCTGACATTAGATAGTTGTTCAGAACCTTCTACTGACACAGTATTTAGGAGATGTATGGCAGAATAGAACTACCTGTTCTATGGCTTTACTACATACATTCTGGTCACAGAAACATGGAATTTTAGTATGGAACAGAATTGGCTCTTTGCGAAAAGACCAAGGAGAAATAATACTGACACACAATCTTTTTTTAAGATCTATAAAATATTGCTGCTTATTCTGAATTTTTTGTAAATTCATAAGACTTCAAAATATTCATCTTAACAATATTGTTTTTTGGCTCAAGAGCTTCCAAACAGTTTGCCAGGATGCTACAGACTGTAGGTGATGCAGATAGTTTGTAAGGAAATTTGCTTTTTGTGACTTCAAACCAGGGGCATTCACAAGAAGAAAATTACACAGTATTTCTTTAACAGGATTGTCATTGGAACTTAAACTTTTATGTGTATTTATGTTCCTCAGGCATAATACTGTATTTTTAGTACTGTTCTATTAAGAGCTAATGACTCTCAAGGTAATTCCCAGCAGATCTGTATAGACTGTGTTTACAAGGTAAGTGGGGGTGGTGGGGAGCAATGTAGAAAGTTGAACTTTATATAGATACTGCTGCCTGCATTTGTTGGACAATTTTCTCTTAGACTTTATTCCTGCCCACTTCAAATCATGTATACTAAGCTTTGTTTTCAGCTTCTCAGCAGAGAAGCAGCCTTTTTCTTTTTGTGGGAAGTCCATATTCCTATTAGTGAGGGTGTATCTTTGCTTTAATGGGGTCAGAAACAGACTTGAAAGAATCTAGAAGTAGCTGAAATACTGATTTTTACCCTGTTGGTCTGAAATAACTTTTGTTGAATAACATCAAGGAACATGAAACAGCTGTGCTGTAGAACCACAGAACATCCCAAACTGGAAGGGGCTAGAATCTTTGAGTCCAATTCCTGGCTCCACACAGGACTACCCAAAACCCAAGAGTTAACAATTAAATGGTAGCAAGCCTAAGAGTTTATAGCAGGTGTGCATAATCATTTCCTGTAGACTTTTCTGTTTGATTATATGAGCGGACAGCTAGTCTAGAACTTGGTTAAGCATCTTTCTGTATTTTTACAGACTCAAAAGAGAACACCCACATGAGGTGGTAGGAAACTTCAGCCTTCAGTTTGATGCTTATACCTGTCCATTTGGGTAATCCACATTTCCAATTGTATGTGGAATGCAGTAGTTGTGATGAGGTCAGATGCACGTTTTCATGGCTAGGGATGGTGCTCAGAAGTAGTCTGCCAGTGATACAGGCTTCCTTGTATCACGATACCAGATCAAAATTACAACTTCAGTGTTGAATTAATTTGGGGAGTGTCAGCTAGTGTGCATTGTGGTGCCTCCTGTGTATAATCACAAATAACATTCTTAAGAGTGATGCTGCAAGAAACTGAAAACAATTGCCAAGGCTGGGTAAATCTGTCTGCCAGGGAAAGAGTCTGTAAAAAGTGAGAACGGTTAATCCTGTTGCTGTTGAGATCCTGTTAAAAATAGATTTAAAAGCTATTTATCCTTCCTGGAAGGATGATTCCATGAATGGTAACTGTTTCACCATCCTCCTGGCTCTTGCAGTAAGACTCTATACTAGGTTGCTGCTTGCAACATTGCATTTATAAACAGTGGGAAGAGGGGAGAGTTTTAAAGAAGCTGTAAAAGTGCTTGTGGGTTTCTAAACTTCCTTACATGTTGACAAAAATTTAAACTAATATATTACAAAAAGGAACCTCCGTACAAGTAAGGAACTGAGTTTAAGTGTAGAGAAATACAGCTTCTTGGAAGGGCAATGGTAGTAGATATTTTCCTTCCCTTTCTTTTTCTGTTTGATTAGTGATGAATCTCTTGAAGTTACCTGCTCATTGTCTTGAATTTTCAATAAATGCCTTAATTGCTCAATACATTTGACAACAAAACCCATACACGGAAGAAGCAGCTTGGGGAGCAGCTCTCAAGTGATTACAGTGGGGAGGAAAGACATTTATTAGAATATACCCTTTCTGGAAAGAGATAATGTCTTCATAAAACAGGTCAGCATACACTGTTTCCCTTCACTTGTAGAGTATCAGAAGGATAAAGCTGACACAGCTTGTGGGGTGAGGACCAATGACAATCCAGCTATGCATGTTCTCCCAGTGTTACTGAAATACTGCCTTACTTTAAAAATATGCAGGTTTATACTTCAGTCAACTATCACTACAGTGAGGATCCTGAATTTATACAGACAGAATGTGTTGTTCCAGAGCCCACACAGTCGTCTAGTAACAGTCCACAAAAGGTAAGTTCTTAAAGTAAGTTCTTAAAACTTGTTGACATGAGTCATGTTCCCAGGTATTTGCGTGTAAGGGGTTATATGGCTTGGTGAAGAAGTCCTCTGGATCATTTCTTAGAAATGAAGGTTACAGTCACCACTTCAACCTGTCTAATCCACTGATTCCTGCATACAACTTCAGAAGCCTCTCCTGCTTTAGCGAAACTGAGTACTAGTCTGTAGAATTGAGGTATGTATAAAATGTATCAAAGTGACCAGGTTTTACTTGATCTGCTGGGAATTGCAGGAAAATTGCAGATACCTAAGAAGGCATATTGGGTTGCAGCTCCTCCTTTTTTAAGCAGATTTGAGTCTCAAAGCATTTGAATGGGTGAAGTCTTTTACTCCCATCTCTGCTTTCTTGTGTTGAAAGCTACCTCTATTTGGCCAACAATTCCATTTTGTGAAGGAGACTTCATTTTTCTGGTGTGTCAGCCTCTTCCACAACTGAACTGGCATGCCACTGTTAAAAACTGTTACGTTATGAATAACTCAGGGCAATAATACCGGTTAACAGCATTCAAAGAAGGAGCTCAGGAAAAGAGAATTGAGAGGAATCCTGAATGCAGAATAAACCCTGTGACACCTGCACTGCTGCTAGTGGGTAACTGATAAAATCAGTGTTGTTATAGATGTATCTATAACTGTATTTCAGAAGTCTGTGGACAGGAGCATACAAACGGTAGTATCCTGTCTGTTTAATCCTGAGAATCGTCTGAGGAACACCTTTGTATCACAAGAAGACTACTTTAAGGTATGTAGTGAAAGCAAACTTTAACCCCTAAAACAAGCTTAAAATTTTCAACATACAGGATACAATACAGGCAAAGGGATATTTCTGTACTTCCATTTGAATTTTTTGTACATGCTCAGATGTTTTTGAATAGTTGGCTCTCAATTGATTAATACTACAAACAAGTGCTGGAAACAAGTGTTGAAATGGGATTCAGTGGATTTAAGTGAATTGATACAAGACTGCATAAAATCTGCAGAACAGTCAACTTTTGTATGTTTAGAGCTTAAGACTAGCTAATCATTCCTCAAAAACTGCTGAAAGGAAAGCAAGTTATACTCCCTTGTTTAGAGGATCCTGAGTTTAAATGTTGGTTTCCTTCCACCAGTTAAATACCCACTGTAGATGGCTTTTTATACTTCATGTAAATTGTCTACATTTTAACCAATAAGTTGTAGTCCAGGTCAGTACCTGGTCATCATGTATGAATGAAATCTTGCTACATATATTCAGTCTTGGTAGAATTCTGGTTTCTGATTACATTCACAGTGGTCTTCAACTTATATTATGTATTAGGGTTTTAAAGTTTCATTTTAGATTTTGCTGCTGCTTTCCTTTAAAAGGATAGACACGTGAACTAGGCACCTGTACTCTGAACCAGAAATACAGAAGCTGTATTGGACAGTTTCAGAGGGGAGTAAATAGTGCACAGAATGTCTTGAGATAACTTGTGAAACTTCAATTGCTTCATTTTAACTGTTACCTAGAAACATGGTTTTTTGTCTCTTCCATTCCAGGAGAGGCGGGCGCATCACTTCAGAAAAGGAAGAGCAGTACTCAAAAGTGTTTAATCAACGAAGACTTGGAAAGAGCCTAAACTTGTTACCTTGATGTTCCTACAGTTGAGTTTAGTAAGATGTGTAGTAAAGTAGTGTAACCTCTTTCAGAAAGTTGCTTCAAGTTGATGTTCGTGTTCCTATTTTACCTGTTCCAATAGTTAATTTTGCTTGAAGTTTAAAGTTGTAAGAGTTGAAACACTTCCAGGTTTTATTACTAGTTTGCATGTTTCCTCTGCTAACTAACTGGAATGCTAACTTTAAAAGAGTTTATATGGCAAAAACACTGTTGGTTTGTTTGGTAACATGTGGATTTTCTTCTGAGCTTTAAGGTACAGTTTGTTGCATGTTAGACTTAGTTTTTCTTAAACCACAATTTAAGTTACTAACATCGACCAGTTACCTCTTATTTTAAAAGTTGAAGCAGTTACTTGTCCAAGAGGTAGTATTTTAAAACTGAGCTCTTAATCAGTGGAACAGAAGACATCAAGATGTAACTCAAATGAAGCCCTTTAAGTCCTGGTTCTCTTCAGACTACCTAATCAATGTCATTATGTTCACTAATGACAGTTTATGTACCTTCAGTCTTGAAGCATCACTATTAGTTTTGGGAAAGTAATTAAGAGAATCCTAAAATTCCTGTGTGTAACTTAAGATGCAAAAATGTAGTTAGCTATATTGGCTACTCAGAGGAGTATGCTTTTTTTACTGGAAAAATTTTAGCAATGCCTGTATCTTAAAATTGTGAGAAAATACTGCATTTAAAATATTCCTAACTTTGATGCAAACTGTTAATCAAAGAATACTTGTAAGCATATTTTAATAATAATTATGTAGATTTTAGTCATGTATTTTGAAACGATTAAAAAATAAATTTTTTATTCTGATTTTGTTTCCCAAAGTAATTAAGTTGCCTTGAGGAAGACATACAGCATAATATTTATTCAAAGTATTGAAGATTTGTTATGTTGTATAAGAATACCAGCTACTACAAGTTTGTAGTAACAAACTTCCATTCTTGGTAATAGTTCCTAGCTGTGATTTTGAAAGAGTAGAACTGGGAACTGTATTTGGTCCTATATGTATGTTGGGTCCTAGTCTGCTTTTCCTACTATCCTAACACCTCAATCTCTTGAAACAAAAGAGGAAATTACGCCTCTTTAGTAGGCAGTGTGTGTAAGAGTCTGAACAGAATGGCATGTCCTGTTTCACATTTTCAGAAGGTTTAGAAAGACACATGCAGGAGGAGTAACGTCAGTGAAATGTGCAATGACAAGAGAACTGAGTTGCTGCAGACTTGGATGCTTAAGGGAATAAGGCTATAAAATGCAGCATAAAAATGTCCAAAGAACAGCTTTTCAGGAGTGTTCAGGATGGAGTTTTATTAACAAAGAAAATGTGTGGTGGGCTTGGGGAATAGAAATAATTACGGGTTTTGGAGCAACTTTATGTGGAATTGTACCAATGTTCCAATAGCATAAATTGAATTGGAAAAAAAACCACAAAGCTGTTAACCTTTTCCCTACTCAGTCTTCCGTCTTACTAAAGATGTTTCCTTAAGTGTTTCCATGCTATCAATTCACCATGTTTTTTCTCAAACTATTGTTTTAATGGCATTGTTAGTTTGATATAATTAACTTCTGTGTTACCAACTTCTGTGTAAGTGGTTTTTAATCGTACAGAGTTAAAACTCTGTATACAGGAAGCTAGAGTTTTGTTTTCTAAGTATCAGGACCCTTTCCTTTGCAACTTGAAGTACCTAAGCAGCCTACTCAGGCTGTTACAGCTGTGATGTCAGTTTATTGATAAAGGTAATTGTTCCTTTGCAAGTATAGATTTCATTTTGGCTTAATGTTCTAGTTGGCTTGATTGCCCTGGGATGTATTTGAGACTTTATGCTGTAGCTATAAGAGAACATGAAGTGCTTATGTGTAGCTCTCATTGAAGAGTCTCAACACCAACAGAAGAGATAAAAACAGAAGATAACTATGTAGAGTGCATATTTTATGTTTATTTGACCAAGTGTTACCAGTAAGACCATCTGGTGAGTGAGTTGATTGTTTGGTACGTTTGAAATGGTGGTGCTAGATATGAATTATTCTTACCAGCATGCTGAGAAGGCTTATCATAGTGAAATGCATAGCCCAGGCCTTACGAGTACCATTTGTTTTCTCTTCCATTAGATCATGTTGAGCTGTTTTTGTTAGCGATTTCTCACCCATAGGAAACTCTTTAATTTTTTTATCCCCATCTGGGAATTGTACATTTGGTGGCATATGCCAGTAAAAGTAACAAGTTATAACTAAGAACATACACTTTAAATGTTCTTTTGAAGTACCCTATAAGCATAACACAAAAAGGGTAGGTAAATCTCATGTATTGCATCCAGCTAGTCAGAACATCTGTTTAGTATGGCTGTAGCTAAAGGCATTTCCAAGATAGGTGCACAACTTGAGCTTCTTGCAGATTTGTACCACGTATATTAGCAAACTGAGTGGACCATGTTAACTGGTAACTAGTAGGTAGTGAGTTCTTATGGATCTGCCTTTTCCTTGTGGATTTTTTTGCTTGCACTACCTTTTTCCTGATTTCTTGTTGTCTTTTAACCTGGGAGACAGCTATGCATCACACAGCTGTTTGTTAATCCTCCCCTTAGTGGGATAGGGGTAGGGTGGGGACGCTCACAGGTCGAGATGAGGACAGTGGAAAAGGGAAGAAATGGGAAGAAACAAAAATACGCAGAACAAGTGGTGTGCAAGGCAGTTGCTCACCACCAGCTGACCATTGTCCATCCAGGCCCTGAGCAACAGCACCTCTCTGCCAAATCCTTTCAGTTCTGCTGTTCAGCAAGCTGTTGCAGGGAATGCTATATCCCTTTGGTTAGCTGGGGTCAGCTGTCCTGGCTGTGTCCCCTCCCCGCTTCCTGTGCACCCGCAGCTTGCTCACTGGCAGGGCAGCATCAAAAGCTGAAAGGTCCTTAGCTTTTGACATTATTTTCATTCTAAATCCAAAGCATGGCACAATACCAGCTGCGGTTTAGCTTCATAAGATAACTTCTGAAGATAATTTCCAGCTGAAACCAGGTTACTTCCCATAATGAGTTGTGTTCTCAGTATGTGTTTTTGTTGAGTCTCCAGTAAATAGTAAGACTCCTTTTCTTCAAAAGAAGCATTTCTTTAGATGAGATAGTAAAACAATGCTTGCTTTTACTTGGTATTATATAACTAAGATGTGTTTATTTTACGCTTCTTAAAGTGAAGCGTCCCAGTGAGTTGTTTGGTACTGTAGCCTTTTCATATTTTTTTCACAAGCATTGCCACCTGACAGAATTATTCTTGGAATGAGCCAGCCAGATGGTATCGTATCCTTGGATCTCCATTAGAATGATAGTCTGTCTGGCACAGACATGAATTTCCTGTCAAAATGGAAATACTTTTTTCCTTCTAGGTATTTGTGAGCTAAACAAAGATGCTAAACTCTGCCTTACATGAGGATGATGTGATACTTGAAAGCTACAAAGAAACAAAGCTTTTCCCTTAATTGTTTTACACTTTTTGTGTGTGTTGTAATGGAACAGATTTTTCTTCCTTAAGTCCACTCATCAACAGGTATGCAGTCTGTAGTTCTTTGCAGGGAGGTTTTGGTGGACCAGTATTTCAGGATAGGTTTAGTATAATTTCAAGCTTTAATGTCTGCCATTTGAAATCTAGCTGAAAAACTAATGAATTAAGAGGATCCAGACTAAAAGAATATGTATCAGGGCCTTGTCAGATGAAGCATGCATCACAACCAAAAAAGCTTATGTAGCTTTTCAACATAGATGAATTTATTTCATATTTATTTCATGTTACTTCATTCCTACTCTGAAGTTTAGGGTGAACTTTAAAGCCCATAAGGGGGGGGGGGGGGAACATGACTAAATAGTTTCAAAGACTAAATAGTTTCACTGGTAGTATTTTAAGAAGGCACCATTTGAGTTACCACAGGTCTTTGTATTAACCCTAACCCAATGACTATTCTAGCTTTAGCTACTTTGCATAAATTTAGAGGTTTTTCTTGTAGTGTGAACGCTTCTGTACTTGGTACTCAAAACATTGCTCAAGATAAGCTGACGAGAAAGGATTGTAGTTCTAACTTAGGGTACGGGGGGGCTACAATAAGTATTGTAATGAGGAAGACAGATTTTTATACTTTAAAAATACCTTACTGTAAAATGTCAGAGCTAAAAATGAGGGAATATCTATCCATATAGGTAACAGTTCCAGAATTGTCAGCATAAAGTGACAAATGTGCTCAGAACCTCCAAATACATGGTACAGTAAGGGTGCATGCTGCAGCAAGTTGTAGCTTTTGTCTGCATTGGGGTTTAAGCATAGATAGGATCTTGTCCTGCTTCACTTGGGTTGTAGTCCATACCAGCACATAGCTCTGGTGTTCCTGAGAGTTACCATCTGTCTCAGACTACCCCACATCAGGTGGTAAGTCAGTAGTGATGAAACACATGGATTTCTGATACAGTGAAGTGTTAGCTAGAGATTAAAAGAAACAAGACTAAAAGACAGTACTTTCCCTATGGGTCTGCAACAGTGCTGCACTCCTCATGCTTTATAAGCTTTTAGCTTTACCTGTTCCTATTGGTACTTCTGTAAGTCAGTTGTTCAAATATGAAAGTATTGTTTGATCTATCAAGGAGCTCACTTCCTTCTCCCAATTCAAGATGCCTAAGTCTAGCTTTCTAATTGATACGCTGTCTCTATCAAATTAAGAGCAATAATAATTAATAATGCCCATTTTTGGCTAGGGCAAGCTTAAGGATGAACTTAACCAAATGTTCTTTTTCCCCTTTACTCTGTGTTGGTACCCTTGGTACACTAGGAATGTGTTTATGGAACTCTTAAACCTCGTGCAAAGTCTTCCTAGAATGGCTTAAGACTAGAACCACAGTTACGAGGTTGTTCACTTGTTTCCAATTTTTATTGGAGCTTGGAAGTGTAAGTTGTTTTGGCCTATAGCGGTTAATAGGATCACATATAGCTGGGCAGTGCAGCCATCCAGTTCTTGCCATAAGGTACATTTAAATGGAACACATAAAGCAGTTAAAATGGTATTAATGAGTTCTATGTGTTGGAATGGGTAAGATAAATGATTCCTTTATAACATAACGGAATCCTACATGCGCATGCTAGAGCAGTTCTTTGGGAGCATGTTCCCAGTTGAGTGGGATGGGCACATATTTCCACCTGTGGCTTTCCGGAGGATATTAAGACAGGTAATAGGATATGTCACAGAGCTTTAGTATAGGGCCTCTGAGTAATTCATTTGACTACTGAAGTATCTTCCTTCTGCACACCTACTGAACTGGAAATCTCTGCTGAAGTTAATATCTGTAATTACTGGGAGAGTGTCCTCTTCAGACTCTTGTGGACTCAATACTCCATTAAACTGTGCAGCTGTACTGTGACTTAGGTAGGTCTCAAGTCTGCCTCAGATGATGATTTCACCATAGCCATTAGAGGGCTCACATTTTATACTACATCTTTTTTTAGGTAGTTAAGGGATGTCAAACATCAGTTTAGCTGCAAATATTTTTGGATGAGGTAGGTTTAGTCTAAATGCTGTATATATGCACACGTTACACTGAATAAGATTTCTTACTCTCCCTGTTGTTGACTTAAGTCTGTTTATTGTCTTTACGTTAAGCAAACATACAGAATTTATTTGCTTACAACACCAGAGTAAATATCTCTCAAAACAAAAGATCTCCTTGTTGGTAAATATCTGCATATTAACTTGATGAACAAGAGAAATAAACATACTAATAGAGCAGTAAATCCTGGGAATGCTAACAGGGTGCTAGGTTAGCGTTGCTGATTTTACTTTCACTAGAGTAGAGATCTTCATGTACAAAGTTAAGCAACTTATTTACTGAATCTTTTCTAAAGAAAAAAGCTTCAACAATGGATCTCTGGAAGACTCTGCAGAAGGAAATGGGAGACCTGCTCCCCTGGGATATGGAGAAGGCTGAGGTACTCAGCCTACTTCAGGATTTTTTCTCAGTCTTCACTGAGCTCTAGCCCCATAGCCTAGCCCCCAGAAAGCAAAGTCAGGAGCTGGATGAATAATGAACTGCTCACTGTAGGAGGAGATTAAGTTCAAGACCAGCTAAGGAACCTAAAGGTGCACAGGTCCATGGGACCTGATAAGATGCATCCATTGGTCCTGAGGGAACTGGCAGATGTAGCTGCAAAGCCATTATTCATCATATCTGAGAAGCTGTGGCAGTCTGAAGTTTCCACTGACCGGAAGAGAGGAAACAAGCCCCATCTTTAAAAAGGGAAAAAAGGAAGACCCAAGGGAACCCGGCAAGATTGTGGAGCAGATCCTCCTAGAAGCTATGCTAAGGCACATGGACAACTTCTTGTAAGAAGTTTTAAAGACTTTTTTTTTTTAAAGTAAGATAAAGAGGTTCAATGGTGCTGGAGTTTCAGAAATACTTCATTAGTGTTGTTTGCTAGTACTAGGTTGTGAATTCTGGGCTGGGTAGCTTTGTGTGCTTTTGGGGGACTTGGTTGAGTACAGAACGCTCAGGAACTTGAGGCTACTAGAAGATGGAGTTGCTGTTCTGCTCAACAGTGCACATGCAGGGCATGCTTTCTAATGCTGAGAATAGTACCAGACACTTCTACCGTGGTAACAGAAGCCTGAATATGAATATATGTATCTTGCTATGCGTAACTGGATTGTATTGGTTCAGCTTTTATCTAATGTTAGGCAGTTAGCTCCATTCAGGAACCTCTGCAAGAAGTTTTGGCTTAAGCTAGGAAGCCAGTGAATTAATAATCCAAGCTTTAAAACTATTCTCCTGAACAGCTTTCTCAAAACTAATGGGGCTGAAATATTTTTACATGTCAAGCTTTGACTTTGTTTTCTTCTCCTACAGACTGCTTTTGAGAAGCTGTTCATGTGAGTACTGCAGAGCCCAGGACGATGGCTGAGCTGGGTGCAGCTGGAGGCGTACCAATTCCTGTAAAGATGCTCAGGGAGTTCGCTGGCTCTGTAGTATTTCTTCCTCGCATTGTCCTGTGTAATACTTGGGATGGAGACTGTGAACTTCAGACTGTTGGATAACCATCTAGGTTTTATTGCCGTACATTTTAATCTTCGTGCTCTTGGAGCCAGCTGTGCAGTCCATCTTCTACCTAAATTGTGCACAAGTTGCCATGGCAGCGGATGCCTACCTACTGGAGACAGAATAATGGACACGTGGCTTCGATAAATGTCACAATGTAATTTAGTCATCAGCCAGCAGGTGGGGCATTAAGCTAACAAAACCCTACCCAATGCTGTAATTTCCAAAATGTTTCTGGCGGAACACTAAAGCCAGTCCTTTTACAATAAAAGCTGTCCGCTGCAGAAAGTAGCAGCTCTTGCTGAAGGTGAATTGATCTTTGCATTTAAAAATAGAGCTGTAAAAAATGTATTCAGAACACTTGGTTGAATTGCAACATGGTACGTTTGCTGGAAAGGCTGGACTTCACAGGTTTGACACTGGCTCTGTGAGTGTGTTGTCAGGACAGGGCTGGCCTTCTGTGGGGAAGCAGGACAGGGAAGCTTAAACCACTGCTGTATTCTATAGCTGGCGAATTCCTCTCAGTTCACTTGCAACTCTTCTCAATTCCTCTGTAAAATTCACACAAATCAGTCCTCGATTCTTAAGTGAACTCTACAGTATTTTAAAGGGTTAGAAGAAAAGATTTTAGTTCTCCTTTCTGTTTTCAGGTACATCTAGCTTTTTTTTTTTTACAGTATACAGTATGAGGTGATCTTCCCCCCTCTGCTCAGCTGTGGTGAGGCCACACCTGGAGTCTTGCATCCAGTTCTGGGCTCCCCAGTACAAGAGGGACATGGAGCTACTGGAGTGAGTCCAGAGGAGGGCGATGCAGATGATCAGAGGACCGGAGTACCTGAGAAAGCTGGGCCTGTTTAGCCTGGAAAAGAGAAGGCTGAGGGGAGACCTTATCAATCTCTGTATATATCTGAGGGGAGGGTGTCAAAAGGATGGAGCCTGGTCTCTTTTCAGTTGTGCCCGGCAACAGGATGAGAGGCAACAGGCACAAACTGAAGCAGAGGAGGTTTCCTGCTGAATATGAGGGGGCACGTCTTTACTGTGAGGGTGACAGAGCACTGGCACAGGTTGCCCAGAGAAGTTGTAGAGTCTTCTTCTCTGGAGATATTCAAAACCTGCCTGGATGCCATCCTGCGCAACGTGCTCTAGGTGATCCTACTTGGCAGGGGGGTTGGACTAGATGACCTTCAGAGGTCTCTGCCAACCTCAGCCATTCTGTGAAACACAAGTTGTTTCAAAGAGAAAAAAAAAAAAACCTGTAGTGAAACTTGAAAAATCTTCCTATAATCTGAACGTTCTCATCAGAGTTTGTTCCCTTTTACTTTCAGGCAGGGTTGAAATGAATAAGAATGTGAGAACATGGAACACTTTAAATTTGCTGCTTACTTTGGATCTCTTTTCACTCATAAATGGAACCCGGTAATTGGCAGTGGATGGGAACTCAGCTGTGTAGTTCACCTTTGTTACCAGTGCTTGGTGTTTGCTGCTATTTTCAATGTTTCCTAGGGCTGCATCCCTCTAGGTTGGTAAGAGGGGAAAAGGGGGGGGGGGGGGGGACACGTAGCAGAAATTCTGGATTACTTCACTTTCAGTTGCTGTGTCTGCTTTCCCTAGGGAACTGAGCGCTCTCATGAAATGTTTGCTTTCTTGGGTGACATTTTCCAATATAAATCCCACATTATGACACATTGTGAAGCCAACGGTTAGCAGACTCTGAAAGAACTAGGATTCACTTGCATATTTTCTTTTTTATTTAAGAAGCACCACTGAAGAAGCAAAAAATCAAGTGTTTTTCTGACTTTCTACACTGCATAAACACTGCACAGTCTTCATTAAGAACCATTATACTTGGCCCGATCAAGGTTTGTTTAGTTCGGTGTTGTAGGCCGTTAACGCAATCTTATCTGTAAACAGAAAAGGAAAAGGCAAGAGAAGGTATTCCCAAAAGCATGCTCAGTTTCTAGCAGCTTGTGGCTCAGGATTTCAGAGCTAGAGAGGTCGTCTCTTATCCATCCTTTTGGTATATACTGAATGGATTAGTAAGGCAGCTATACTAGAGTATTTCACCACAACATCAGAGAGGGCAGGAATAAATAAAGGAATTCTGTTTGCTGTATGAGTCCAATATGTTTTCATCCTTGCCTCTACAGATTTGGTAATGTTTTAGCTTAAATAACAATCCATTAACTTGCAACAAAGATGTTACAAAACCAACCCATGAAGCAATAGAGTTCTTCAACAGATTTCTGCCATACTCAGTATTTTGAAACTAAATTAAATTCTGTATTTAAAACAAACAAAGAAAAACCAATCCTGTGGTAAAAGCGCCTTAAAGAAGGCAGTAGTAGATGTTTTTACACCTGTAACTTTCCAGAAGTACTCTGTATTTGTTGTGTGCATGGTAGCTTTCAAGTGTTGTACACATGCTGCCTAAGCATCCTGAAATCTCCTGCATACAGAATTGGAAGCTGCTTCTGAGGTCACTGAGTGTCCAGACAAGGAAACTGATGGGTATGATAAACTATTGTCTGAATAAGATTCTTGTAACAAATGTACAGGACATATGCAGCGAAAGGTGACCCTCGAAAGGTGACCCTTGCTGTATTTTGAGTTCTTGCAGCAGATCCCGTCACAGCTAGTAGAGTGGTCTCTTAATCCAAGTGGTAGGGGTCTCTGTTGTGGCAGTGTATGATGAATTATGTTATCTCAAGCCAGCCTGTTTGGCTTGTAGTGTGCAGCTTCAGAAACTATAAAATTCATGTTTGTCTGTTCTTCCACATCTGTATGAGCTAAGGATGGAACTGAATTGTATTATTGTACTGTTAATTATTTTGGAAAGAATGCTTTCCAACTTGGAAAGCAGAAATCTCAAGTCTAATTGAAGACAGGATTCTGTTGTAGCTTTAAATATCGGAGCTGTTAAGAGGGTGCTTGGCTCAAATGTCCCCTTTAAGTGCCCCCTTGTGAGGGTGCAGGGCTAGAGTGGGGAATGAATGTGATCGTTGTCCTGCCTTAGTCAGGAGCAAAGCTGATTCTGCTTTCATCTGAACTAAATCACATGGAGAGTTGAACTTAAGATTCCTAACAGGTCAGGAACTGAAGTTTGCAAATTTGATTTTTATGATACTTAAAGAGTCTTAGGATCTGCTCTTTCATCTGGTGTGCTGTCCTTCGTAGCAGGTGATAGCGGAGATAGAGCTTAGCTGGGAAAATACAGCTGCTGTGGCTAGCCACTAATGGCACCGCTACTGTTCTCTTACTGCTCTTGTTAACTATGACAACAAGGGTATACTTCAAATACACTTAACTGTAAGGTCAAGGATGAAACTTTTTTTTTTTCCTTCAGAGAGCAAATATTGTTCCCTGGGTGCATTGCATAGCTCAGTAAGATTTCTAGAGACTTGCGGCAGATTTCATACCTTTTTTCATCTTGGAAAGCTAAAGTAGGGTGTAGAAAAGTGCAAGCTTTGCTTTTTTTGTGCCTATATGGAAATGCTGATGAAGGTAGAGTCCGCATGCATCCTTTTCTAATGCTAGTCCCTTGCTTTGCTAGTTTGTCCTGCGTTCAGGCAGTTGCTTGTTAATGCTGTTGGCTTTCTGTCTCTAGTGTCACAGATGATAGTTTAAAGCTGTTCAATACGTAATTAAATCACTTTCATAATGGAACTGCCTGGATCAGTATAGTTTTAGTTTTTCAAAATCTGAAATAGTGAACATACTTGTGCTTTTCTCCTCATACCTAAGCAGTCTCTGGAAGGCCAGTCCTGTTCTGAACTCTTGCTTGTAATTAGATCTGGCATAGAAAGTGCTTTTTGATCCTTGTTCTTTTACTGCTTCCTAGGAGTCTGGGGTAGGTCCTGTACAAGTGTGCTCAGTGCTCAGTAGTCTTGTTATCTCTTGCCAACTTTCTGTCTATACCTGATCCAGTGATGCAACAAAGGTATCTGAAAAGTGTTGTGCCCACTTTACTGTGGTGGGTAAAGTGGTGTTTGAAGACTTCTAGGTCTGGATAGTTAAAAGAAAACTTAAGAGGAAGGTAAGTCAGGCCAAGATGATAATTCTGGTGTGTAAAACCTCGTAATGCGCTCAGAGTACACACTCCACCTGCAACTCATGTGAGATCTTAAGTTTTTTGGGGGAAGAGCTAATTCATAAAACTTGCTCGTTCAATAACCATTGTGTCACTCAAATGGTTTTTTAGTCAGACCAGCTTGGAGATGGACTGACTGTGTATGTATGAGGTTAGCTTACCATACTTGGCAATTATTTCCTTAGGTGTCATACAGGTAACCTCCTTTTCAAGTGCAAATCGGGGACCTGTACATATTTCTTTCTGCTGAGTATGTGACTGTGTGATTGGGGGTTTGGCTGTGCATTTTTAACTGTCTTACAGCATGTACAAAAATTTTCCTCATACTTACTGATGAAGGTCTTGACTTTAAAAGAGAATTTTGAAAATTTCTGGACTTCTCTTTAGATTTCCTTTGCCACTAACTACAACTAGTTGCTTGAGACTCTTCAGCAGATACCTCCAAGAGTGTTGAAGTATTAGGATGTATTTACAGGACACCTAGATCCAAGTCACCAGTCCCAGTTGCTGTCACTTAGTGCTATGTTATAATACCTTGCACTGAGTGTATGGGTGTTTGTGCAGCTGTACAACCTCTTTCTTCTGTTTGAGACTTCACTAAAGCTTGCTCAGGTGTATCAACAATACAGCATTTGAGATACTAATTCTAGTGTAAACCAGACTGTTTAGAGCGCCGTGTTTTGTGGCTTCTTGTTTTTCATTCTCTACTAATATTTTATCCTGGCAACTAAGGCTGGATCTTGGTCCAGCGCATCCACTGAACTGCTGCAGATCCAATCTGTTTTAAGAAGCCTTAAGTGTCTCTTAAATTCCAGAAAAGTCATCAGTACCAAGCCTGAAACTGCTTAGGGCTTCATGTCATCCTCCTTTGTCTGAGTGAGGCCTGAGGGCCACATAAGAGACCAGAGCTGCTGTTGGATGTATTTTTCAAGGGTTTTGGTTAAACTTGTAAAATGACCCTGGAACTGTGAGAATTAAATGCAGTTGAATCATACAGATTCTACTCTACGTTGCTATACCAAGCTGCTGTTTTTCCTCCCTTTCCACTGCCCAGAAGTATTTTTTTTCTTGTGGGTTGGGAACTGTACTTATCAAATGTATCAAATTTCAGATTATTGCATTAAGCACTGAATTTTGTGGGATTGGATTTATGCACCTTCCTCTTTACTGGTGGTACTGTGTAGTGTTTGGTCTGGATAGCCAAAGAAAGGAAAAGAGAGACGTTCCAACTCTGTTGGGAACTTAGTGCTTCTTGTTAGCATTAAGCCTCACTCAGGCTGGCTTCTATTACTACCATTACTAGATGACCTTTTTATATTTTATATGTATGCTTTTCACTTTCAGGTTTTTGAAGCATGTCACAGATCAGTTTGTCTATCTATTCTTTCCCGCTTTTGAGAACAGAAATGCAAGAGAAATGGCTTGCATAATCCTCCTGACAGGGAGAATTTGACCCCTGCTTTGACCACCTAGAGCAAGAGCTTCCTTAGTGCCAACTTATTGCAGCAATGAGTCTTGGACTCTTTGCTCCTTGGACAATACTCATTTATATGCAACCACTTGGGGTCATAGTATCTCTTCTGTTTCTGAAGGTTTGGCTTTTCTAATAGTTCTATTAATAGAAATCTCAGTAGATGCTAAATACGTTCTTGCAGAGTGGTAGATGAATAACAAAACAGAAAAGTTGTCTAAAGACTTGTTACCAAGTTCTGGTTAACTTAAAAGTTTTGCTGAATCTTGTTCAACGTGGTGTTGCCTTTTGACGAAGAAATATGTCCTAAATTAGGTGTAAACATTTCATACTAGGATGTGAAAATAGGAAAATGGGATGGGATTAACTTGAGTGCTGGAGTTCGAATTGGTACTGAACATATTGGTAACTGGCATCATGCTGAGTTTCGTAATAAAAATGAATTGCTTATGCTTATGTGGATCTTTCCAAGCAGTGGTTCAAGTAAGGCTTGGATTAACCAATCAAGAGGTTATCTGAGGGCATAACTAAAAACATGTTACATGAGAAACTGCATATGATTTCTTGCTACTTTTCACAATGTGTAATCATCTCTGCCAGTGCCAAAATAAGTACAGATATTTGGCAGAGCTTCACTTGCCCTACCAATAGCAATTTACACCTACTTTGAACTTGCTTTACCCAGCTGCACCCAGCACTACAAAGTGCAAATGGAAAATGTGAACGCTCCTGCTTGATACAAGAGGTTGTAGAGCTCTGCACTTCTAAGTGTGTATTTACAAGAGAGATTACACTGGATAGAAACAGAAATAAAATGCATCAAAGCACTTCTTAACTCACTCTAAGGTAAAACTAATATTCCCTAGTAGTAGAGTGTCTAGGAGCAACATCTTAGCGTTGATCAAAGTAGTGGGGTCCTTCAGTTGTTTATAGTTAGGTGGCTGTTAGAGCAGTATTTTACTATTTAATTACCAAATCATCTTGTGTCTAGCAGTAGTTTATTGTTCTGAAGTGTGTATATACATATCTTTAAAAAAAAAAACAAAACACTTTTGAATGTCTCAGATGCTTAGTCTTCAAGTTAATCAGATTTCTCTTGGAGAATGTTGTTGCCTCTTTGACTATGAGAAGTACGGCATGTGGTGCTCTGAATAAATTTTAGATCTCATGTCAAATCAAACCTATTCTAAAATGGTTCTGAAAGAGGCAAGTAATCCCCAAATATGGGAACAGTGCATATTTAATACGTGAACACAGGAATTCTGGAGTTTCTCACAGTGATAGTCTAGAAACAGTAGTTCAGATGCGTACCATCAGTTTAGATTGTATGTTAAGCTCCCATTTATGTGCCTTGATATCAAACACTTGGATTGTTTATTTTCCCGTCAGTGTAGACACACTTAAGTAGGTGACTAGTTATATACTCTTCTTCTAATTAATCTGCTGGTTTTATGATGAGATTTGTAGTCACAAAAAACGTATTCACGTTAAATTTCCAGTGAAATAATTTTAATTGGAATTGACCCCATTAAAAAAGTGTAGAAGTGTCTTAACAGTTTGCGTGTTTAACCCTGTGGTGGAGGAATTCCAGTTTGAAAGCTGTCACAATACCTTGTATCTAGTAGCTCTGCGTTCCCAGACGTGTCTAATAGTCTGGGAAGTGGGTAGCAGAAAGACAGCCTGTAGTGTCTGGGTCTGTGCACTGTGACCCACTGCAAACATTAATTTGAAATACTTTTCATCTGTGCAGGGCTGCTACTTCGCAGCAGTCTGTGGTCATCCAGGAATGTTGTTAGTTTTGATGGCCCTTTCTGTATCTGAGAAGACTTTGCACCAGCAAAAGTCTCTAATGTTGTCAGACATCCATTCAATTCAACCCCTGAGGTGTTGATCTGAAAATCCTATGGTGTCGGCAAGGTCTGGTGCTCAGGATGCTCGTTCTGGAGCCATCCGTGACCTGATGTGCTTATAGTACAGGGAAAGCTGCTCTTTCGCTTCTTCCCCACACACTTGGTAATCCTTCCCCCATATGCTTTAACAGTAGTATCAGAAAAACAGCTCAATTACACGGCACCCTGATGTGCATGCATGCTGCTTTCTCACACAGTTGGAAACCCAGAGAAAGTAATGAGTGGAGGAAAAATGATGAGGGACAAGGGAAGAGGAAAAACTGTGCAAATAATTAAAAGGAATTGGGGGGTGAGGGAGGAACACAGAAAAGGAAATAGAAAAAGGAGGTAGGTGAAGTTAACACACACAAGGCATTATTGGTGTTTGCTTTATAGTTCAGTGCTGGTAAAGAAGTCACTTCAGAACAGTGGAGGTGGGAAAATGATGTTATGCTTTCGGCTGCTGGCTTGTTTAGCCAGTGCTGATAGTT
Source organism: Anser cygnoides (assembly GCF_040182565.1). Taxonomy (NCBI): domain Eukaryota; kingdom Metazoa; phylum Chordata; class Aves; order Anseriformes; family Anatidae; genus Anser; species Anser cygnoides. The sequence goes on along the minus strand of NC_089874.1, from coordinate 37,940,454 downwards.
GTGTGTTAGGAGAACACGAATGCGGACAAAGGTCACGCTGGGCAATTCTCATGTTCCCTCGTAGCAGCTGAGGGAAAAATGAAGAGGATACTTTCAAACATACTTCATCCATCACGACAGCAGCCTTAAATACAGAAATAGTCTGCCGTTGAGGTGCTAATGTACTGTTTGCCTATTTATTTTTACATAGCGATTTGGATTTGTTTTACACACCTACACAGCAGGGAGAGTCATAAGTGGATGAAGTACAGCAGATGTATTTTGTGTTGTCTGCAGGGCAGAAAGGCTTCAAGCAGTATCAGAGTTAATGAAGGGTGTCTTAGGAGTCACTGAACGGGTTTCTGGCCTCACAGGGGGAAGTATGATCAAGGTGGCAAGCAAAGTTCCAGACTTGGCCCACAAGGATGATATTTGGGATGGATACAAGTTTTTCTGGAAGGACAAGGAAGATGAAGGCAGATATTTTTCCTCTCTGGTACGGCACTCTTAGATGGATGACAGGCTGGGTGAGAATGGTAAGGATCAAAGGACAGACCACGGAGGGCGACATGTCGGTGGGATTACAAACCAGCCAGTTATGAGGAAGGTCAGTTAAATTATTAGCAAGCACATAGGTCGCAGATCCCTGATTTATGCAGAGGACTTAATCTCCCTAATGGCTGGAAGGGTAACACGGTGAGATGCAAACAATCCAACAAATCTCTAGAAGCTGTCATGAAAGAGATACTGAATGGGCCAAATGGTTAATGTACAACTGGATCTCCAGTAACAAGGAAGAAACGTTTAAGAATGTGGTAATGGCAACTCTGGCTGTAGTTGTGGTCATCTTGTGAAGCTCAGGATCCTGAAGGGATTAGGACAAGCAAGTCCCTGGATTTTGGCGAGCAATCTTTGGCTTATCTGGGGAACTGGTAGAGCTGCCTCCCGTGGCATCCTGAAAGGTGAAGGAGCATTGGAAAGCTGGCAGATTTTTAAGAGAACCTTTTCCATATGCAAGTATGGCACATCCACATTGTCAGGAAAACTAGGAGCTGAACTGGAAGACGAGCTTGGCTGAACCAGCAACATGTTAGTGAACTTCATTACAAAAACTATCATGGCGGAAGCAAGAACAGGCTACAAAGAAGGATTATTAGAAATGGTGCCATGGCATGTAGGAATAGTGTTGACAAACAAGGGCTTATAGCATCTACTGTTGCTCTCGACAGCTGTTAGCTGTAAAAGGCTGTACAGGTAACATACAGGCCTGTTGCAGGATGTGAGCACAAGGAAGGCTGATGAACCTGAAGCTGCCTTCGCCTCAGTTTTGCTGTCCTGCGTGCTTAGAGGTGAGTTTCAAGGAAGAGAACTACCCCTGATGGGTGAAGGTCAAGACAGATTTCATCAGAGACTTTGACCTGTACAGATCTGAGACCAGCTGGGCCGTGTCTGAGTGTGCTGGGAAGATCAGACTGATGGCTTTATTCTTCTGAAGAGGTTGAAGAGGATCTGCAAAACTAGAGTAAGACAAATATTACACCCATTTCCAAAAAAGAGGCAAGAAGGACAATTTGGGGAACCAGGAAGAACTTCAATCCCTTGAAAAATCATTGAGTCTCTTGGAACAACCTTTGCTTTCATGTATTTCATGTGCCTGGGAAGAGTGTCACAGCTTGCCAACTGTTTGCTTTCTGTCATAGAGTGGCTGGATTGCAGACCAAGGCCATGGTGCCATGGGTGCCATGGCAACTTTAGTTAAGGTGACAGTGGCTCCCATGCTGTTATGGTATGGGCTTAGGTGGCTGTAGTTTGGGTGGGTGGACAACCAGATGGGTAAAAAGCTGGTTACAGAGGCGGGCGTGACAGTTGGCCTGGAGGCCAGGGGCATGTAGTCTGCTGCTCTATTTAATCTCTTGCTGAGGACCTGGAGGAGGTGACAAGATGTGCTGTTGCTCCCTGAAGAGTGGGCGGCAGCTGACAAGCCTTAGGGCTGATCTGCTGTCCTGTGGGACCTGGCCGGGCTCAAGGAACAGGCCAGCAGGGACTTGTTGAAATGGGACAGACAGACAGATGTGCCACCTTTGGACGGGAGGGCTTTGGGGGTGCCTCTCGGTGCCCAGAGTCCAGGCTGTGTGTGTAAGGAAGGGTTTTTGCTGCCCAGTGGGGTTGTGCTAAGCGAGTCCACGGAGGTTTTACCAAGACCTGCCACAACGCAGCCCTGTGGCGTGGGCTCTCGCAGCACACCCTGCTGTGGGGAGAGGTGGGACTGGAGCCCTCCTGCCCCCCTTTGTGCCCCCATTACCCCGTGATGCCGCGGCTGGCGAAAGTGTGCGTGTGGCGGGGGGTGAGCCCGGCTCGGAGCTGCGGGGCTGGGGGCGAGAGGGGACCCGCCGGGGGGCGAGGGGAGGCGGGCGCTGCCTCAGGGTCCTCCGGCCCCGGCCGCACGGCGGAGCCCTGCCACCGCCGGGCCGGGCCGGGAGGCGCCGCTGCCCCTGCCCCGGCGGGGCTCGGAGGAAGAGGAAGTGGCCGCGGCCCCGGGCCGGACTCCGGCACTCGGAGCGGAGCTGCCCGGCCCCGCCGAGGCGCCCCCCCGGGCCGAGCCGTGCCGCAAACTTCGCGCCGGGCAGCGGGGCCGTCAGGCGGAGCGGCGCTGCCCCGGCACCTCCCTGTGGCGGCGCCGAGGGGGGGGCGGCCCCGGAGCACGGCGGGCGGGCACGGGCAGGCGGAGGAGGAGGAGGAGGAAGCGCTGTCAGCGGGGCCGGCCGTCTCCGCCCGCCGGGCATCCTTCAGCACCGCCGGGCTGCGCCTCGCCCGCCGCCTGTCCCAGGTACCGGCGGGGAGCGTGGGGGGAAACTTGGCCGGGGGGCGGCGAGGGGCGGCGGGTGCGCCTCGCCTCTCCGCCCGCTGCCTCCCGAAGTTGGGCGAGGGGACGGCGGGGCCGCGCGGGGCGTCCGGCGGGGCGAGGGGAGCCGCTGCGGCCGCCGCTGCCTCCCCGCTGCCGGGCACACGGCTCCGAGGGGACCGCCCGTGCTCCGGGGCGGCCGGGGGGCGGCCGGGGAGGGGGGCGCGTTCCGTGCCCGCCGCCTCAGGGCACCGGGAAGCCGCCGGCGTGCCCGGGGGGGTTTGGGCTCGGCCGCGGTTGTGCCCCAAGGCGGGATTAGGGGCGGCCTTTGGGGGTCCGCGGTGCTGCCCGGTAGGGTGTGAGGGCAGGTGGGGTGGTGGTGGGTCTCCACCGGCGGTGAACCACCAAGCGCACCCCTCCCGCCTGGCTGAGCTCCTGTCAGGAGGACCACGGCGTGTGCTTCGCGCAGCCCACGCGGGGCTGGAAGAGCAGAATTCACCTGGACGGGCTCTGAGAGCTCCTCGGCCACCCGTGGAGCTGGCAGGGCTCAAGTCGCGGGGGCTTGGCCGCACCTGGCCAAGCTCCGGGGTGCTCGGGCAAAGTTTGGAAGCCGTGTGACGGCTGCGTGCCCCTTCGGGTCTCGTTCCCCTGGGAATCAGGTATGCTTTTTGAGTTAACAGGAGCACAGGACGCTGTCAGGACATAACCGATCTCCAGTGTACAAGGGAAATCTTTTTGTCTGTTTGCTTTTATGGTTTATTTGTAAGGAATCCATTCCTTTCAGCTTTTGGTGTTGAAGGGAAAAATTACTGGCAACGGTACTCTTTTTCGCAATACCAGTGGTCACATTTGTGTATTTAATTTCTGCTTTTTTTTTTTTTTTCTAAGGAAAAAAAAAATAGTCGCAGATTGAACGGTTATTTTAGGAATTTAACTTAACCTCAAGTTAGTTACATTAGACAAGGGGCTTTCCACCACTCGAGCGCTGGCATTCCCCCGGTGTGAGAGCAAGAGCGTGGCCTGCGATGAGTGCGTACAGCTGTGACTAAAAACCCGGGGGAGTTCTGAGCAGCGCCACAGGGAAACACGGACACCACGCTGCGTGTGATGTCTTGGTAACGAAGTGACCGCAGCACCTCGGGTGGAAACGCCGAAAAGCAGGATCCACGGCCTGCTGAAGCATAAAAATCAAAATCGGTGACGTCCGTATTTTAAAAAAATAAAAAATAAAAAATCACACTTCCCTTATTTCTTCCCCCAGCTTCATCTGGGATCCCGCAACTTCCCAGCTAGCTCCACGGTCCGCTTCACCTTTTACCCCAAATCACTTTGCCAAGGTCATGCTCCATGGCAAACTAGCCTGAGGCAGTAGGCATGGGACTGTCAGGTCTGTGTAGCCCTGTGTTTCGCCATGGTTTTACTCACTGTCCTTGAAGCTGTTGTGCATACATCGCAGTACGCATCAGTTTTAACTGTCTGATTTCTGTGGGTTCAGGGTGTTGTGGGATTAACTTCAAAGGAGGGTTGGATTCGTACCTAACATTCCTGTGCGTGCTTCTGTCAGGTCCATTCAGTCTTTAATTTTCTAGGCAGTAGACGTTAGCTGCTTTGGTTTCCTTATAAGTTTTCCAGAGTAGTTTCCTAGTCCTTTGTAGCATCCCAGCAGCCTTCCGTCTTCACCTGAAGGCAGCTTGAACGTTTGCAGCCGCGGTATTTCAGAAGTAATGTTACCAGTACTTTGTCCAGTGCTGTTAACGCTTCTTTATCGTTACCAGAAACACCCCACCTAGAAGTATTTTGTAGAAGTGAGAGGAACCATCTGGATCTTTTGCTGTACTGAAAGAAAGCATCACGATATCACTGCGTCATGATACGAGTGAATATTAAATCTTTGGATAACGTCATCGGGTGATGTGGGTAGGGTTAGGAGCAAGGTTCTCCCGTGAACCCACTGCTCTCAGGTTGCTCCCCGAGATCAGCACAGCACTTGTCTTACACCTCTGCCGGTTACCTCTGTCCCCTTTGCTCTCCTTCCTCCCACGCGCAAAGCAGCGTTGATCCTCTGGAGAGAGCTGGCGGGTGGTGGGCAGGGAGCCTGCGGAGGTAGCCTGGGTACCTGCAGACCCAGGGGTGGTGGAAAAAAAGGAAAGTGGTGGGCGTTCTTCAGGGCAGCAGAGTTGTGTGTGAGGTCAGCCTTGTGAACGCCGTGGTAAAACCAATAGCGCCTCATAATATCTTGTTAAAGTCACGTTATCACCGTGGCATATTATTTGATATGCTGCATGCTGGGACTGTGCTTTCTTCCTGACTCGAGAATGATACTTCTCAGTTCTAACTTTGTTGAATCCATACCGTATTTACCCATAGATTATTTTGTTTTCTTCTTAAAGTTTCCCAAAGCATAGCAAACTCCTGAGGCTAGACTAGCAACGGGCCAAACTGACCAAATGATGTTTTCCTTCTGCTTTCATGTAGGCACTACATTTTCTCGTCTCTGGGGGAGACGGTACCATAGCTGGTGCAATTGTTTGTTTTTAATTCTAGCAATTGAATCTGCATTTCATTACGACAGTTTTTTCGGAGTTCTTGGTTTGAGACAAATTACTCCTTCTGATTTGAGTTCTGCTTCTGTTTAGTTGCGGTATCTTTAGCCTGTCTAACTGAGCTTGACTTCTGGCACATTTCACTTTATGCTGGTGTTTCTTGATCTGAGTCTGTAGTTTCCTCTGCTGAGCTTTTTTTCGTGTCCCTTGAAAGCCTTTTGCTTATTCTACCTTTCCTTCTTTATTAGGTAATTCATCTCACTAGGTCTGGAAACCTTCTTAGGAATTCTCTTGTCACTTCCTTGGGTTACAAATTCAGCAGATATTCATATTGTAGTTTAAACATGTTCCAGACCTCCCCTGTGTTCAAGTCCTCCAACTTTTCAGTCCCGTTCATCTCACTAATGAGTTCCCTTAGTTTTTGAGATTTGCCTTTTGAAATTGAAAACCTTAATTGCAGATTTACTTGGGTTGCTCTGCCATTTAATTTAAATGAAATCAATCATAAAGAATAACTCTGGGATTATGTTTTCACCAGCCTTTCTATAAGAAGAGATTTACTCATCAACTGCAAGTGTAAAATCCTGATATCGCCAGTCAAATCTGCAACTATATGGTGAAAAAATCGCTCAGCTCTGACATCCAGAAATAGATAGGACTGGTTTATGGTACTTGTTCCTCGTATTTTCAGAACAAATACAGGTTCTTTCAAATTACTTTGTAAACGTTTGCTACTTAAACAGTTTTTCCTACCCCACAAATAAAAATTATCATGATAAATATTGAATATATGCTTGCGCCGTTACCTGAACGGTAATACTGGGGAAAAAGGACCAGCAAGGTCCTTGGTGGGGAATTTCCCCCTTCGTGAGGTAACACAAAAAGCCTGTGCAGTGCTAGACCAGAGAGGGGAAAACACAGGAGCGGGGCTTTATCCTGGGAACCTCTCAAGGGCCATCTTAGCGTACTGCGCTCCTTCCTTTGTTTATCTGCACAGCCTGTTTGTCAGGTCTGGTGTTCCCAATCCCCTGCTTCATTTATGCTTCTCTGCCTGATTATTTTTGCCCTCTTATTCATCTTCTGCTTCGTTGCTTTAACTGTGCTAGAAAAGGTACTCAGCCATAATTTGCAAGCTCTCTCAGGGTTTGTTTGGGGCTGAAGGGGGGACTAAACACTCCAGTGTTTTGCAGACTGCGGAGGATGCAAGAATTAAGTGACCACATGCCAGCAAGTGAACTGAGCTGAGCATGAAGTGCTTATTATTTTGAAAATGGAAAGGTCAGGATTGCAGGAGTGAGGATTTAAGGAAATCAGTGTGTCTCATTACTGCACAACAAATGTGAAGTCCTGTAATTATTTGTAAAAGCCTTCTAGCATCCCTGTGAGGTAGCTAAGTATTACCCATGGAAGGGAGAATCAGGATGAAAGGGCTTAACCAAAATCAGGAGAGAAAGCCTATTAATACATTGCAGTTATCTGGTTTCCCAGCTGCTAAACGCGCCATAAGAATGCCGTGTTCCGTAGTTTGTGGAAGGAACTTCAGCAGTGACTTAGGATCTGCATTTAAAAAATCATCATTTATGGTAAAGCTTACAAAATGAGGTCGCTAGTTCTGGACAATAAACATTTAAAACGCGTTAACGCAAGCAAGCTTATTCTCACTAATTGTGGTTAAAAACAAGCTGTCAGGAACGTCATCGGCCTGTACAGCATGTCTCCTATGGATGCCATTGGAGTGTAAATATTAAAGTCACCTTGTTTAAATTTCAGGTATTTGTGCTTCTCCTTTTGTTGGGCAATATTTGCATATGCACTCATACAGTATGCTAAGCAGCTGAATCCCTTACTATATGTCTTTAAAGGAAGTGTTTAGGAAGCCTTTGCAAATCATCCCTGTAAGTAGTCATTCCATAATATTGATATAGAGTTGAAATAAACTGTTTGGCCAATATATACTTAGCTGATAAGCATCCCTTAAATTGGTCTGGTAATCTATTCAAGCTTCCATTAGCCATGTGGCTCTGTTACGTTTCAGTGTAATTTTCATTATTATTCTTTGGAGATAAATTGTTAGGAGTTGCATGGAAGGAGGGGACGATACGTCATGCAACAAAATTAGCTCTGTTTGTGCTGCCCCCCCCAGATCAGACAGAAGTTAAGCTGTTTTTTCTTCCCTTCTTTGTGCCCTTTTTCTACTGAAGAGGCATCCCGAGCCATTATTAACAAGAAAATAAATGGTTAGCCACATGGTGTTCTCCTGCGCTTGTTGTTGCTCTCTGGTGGTTCTGAACTTGCTGTGTTTCATCTATTTTGAACACAAGCTAGGGAAGTGAGAAAGCAAACCCAAGCTGCTGAAAGTATTTTAACAAAGCTTAGGTTCAGAGATGATGAGTTGAAAACTTGGCAGGTCTCTAGAAGAGCTATAAAAATTTCGATGTTTTATTCAAAACACACTCATTTTCATGGATCACGGAGGTGCTTAAAAATGGAAATACTGTTTTTTCTTCTGCTGACTACAAATTGTTGTAATTTTTTTGACGACTGCTTTTCACGGCAGGAGGTGGTGCCGATCTCAGTAAAACCTGGATGGGGAGGCAGCGCTCAGGGGTCGGTCATTTGCCATGGGAGTGGGGCTCTTCGCTGCTCAGTGATGGAGAGGAAGAGGTGGCAGCAAGAGGCTTATCCCCTGTCTTCCAAGGTGGGACTTCCCTTGGGATGTACAAAACGTGGATTGAGGTTTTGGCCTCAGTTTGCAGAAGCAAGCTGTTCTTTCCCTATCGCCGGTGGGGCCTTTGTTGCCCTCCAGAAGACAAGCTTGGGAATTGGTTGACCGTAGGCTTTGCTGCTGTTCTGTGACACATCGCGGCTTCCATTTTTGATGTTTTGCAAAATGGAAATGAGATACAGATTAAAAAATCTGTTGTTTGATCGGGGTTTCAGTTCTAGTTTTACCATGTGCCTGAACGCAAGAATAGTTTTAGAAATCGTCAAGATAATTGAGCACGTGTAAGGTTAATTCACAATAAAAAGTGAGTCGGCAGATGGGATTAGTTTTTCCAGCATGTGTAGCTGCAAGAGCCTGTACTTAAATTTTCATTTCAGTGGTTAATATTCTTCATTAGATGTTGCTTTTTCTATCGCTCAAGGTATTTGTTTTAAATATGGAACTACTGGATTGATAAATTAATTTTTAAGTTAACGAAAATGAGAAAATTTGTCTTAGAACCTACTGAAGAACGAAAATATTCATCAATTTTGTGATGGTTTTGAAGATTTTCTAATTATTTTTACTGAAAAGTGAGTATTATTCAGTGATCATATTTTGCTTTAATACTGAAAAAAGCTGTAGAACCACATGCAGCTATAGAAAGCCAGGATAAATATAGGTAGTACAGTAGCTTTAAACTTCTGTGATAGCAAAACAATGCAGCTGCTGAAAAAGGGGACTAAAGTGGGTGGAGATTTACTTTGAAAGCATCAATGAAGAAACGTTTCTCACAGCGCTCTTCAATACCTTGAATGTAGAAAATTAAGGAAGGTGAATTGTGTCCCGTTGACAACTAGATTTCTCTGACTAAAAAGCAAAGAGACGTTTTCAGACTTGAGGATGGAAGGGCACTGAGCAGGGGTGACTTTGCTGCAAAGGAACGGGAGGAGGAGGAGAATAACTACTGTAAAAAGATTTCGAAAGGTGATAAAACAAAGTGTCCCACTAGGAAGTTTGTGGAACAGCATTGAGCAGAATGTGGCGATTCAGTGATTATCTGTCACCCATCCATCATCAGTGTCTTTAGAAATCCTGAAGTATTCATACGCCTCTGGATTTTTTAATTGACTCCTCTATCAAAGGCTGAACTTTATTTCTTAAGATTTATTTCTTACTGCTGAAGCACTTGAATCGTAATTACTGTGGAGAAGATAGTGATGTTGTGAAACTCACTTTTTCTACTGAAATCTCTTTTTGATTTGAAAGAAAACGTCCTTTCCCTCACACTGGGTGAGTAACATAAATACAACCGTCTATACGTAAAGAGTGATGGCAAGTGTTTGTCCTCAAGGATATTAACTGAAGTTTTAGCCAGGCGGTGGGAAGGTGAAAATCACTGTCTTGTAGTAAGCACTCCCCCTGTGAATTAATAGGAAAAATGTGCTTTTGGTCCAGTCCCAAGGGAGGAGGTGTGGTATCTCCATAGGGAATGGCTTGCGTGTTGGCGTGGCTTGCGGAGATCAGCACTCGGATGGGCAGAGAAGGCAGGCCACGTTTCTCAGCGAGGTCTGGTGGAGGAGCAAGGGAGAGCACCCGCAGCTAGCGCTGGAAAAGCAGCCTCCTATGTTCCAGCGCTTTAACCCCAATTTAGGAAGGAATGCAAAACTCCCTGTGATGTGAAACGCCGAGTCCCCAAGGTCCCCTCCCGCGGCCCCCGTTGCTGTCCAAGGAATCCCGGGGATGCGCGTGGCTGCGGGTTGCAGGCGCTGCTGCCTCGCGACCTCTGGGATGGAATTTTTTCCTTACGAAACGCCGTCCCAGACACTCAGTGTGCGAGAGTTACAGGGCGTCGCTGGAACTTGAGGGAGTTTGATGCAGCTGCTAACACTGCTACCTCAGTCCCCTAGTCTACAACATATTTATTTATTATTTATTTATACTCATATTGTGCTTTATCTCTTATAATTTTTGTCCCTCCCTCGTTTTTCCTTGTAAAGTCATCTTTATGAAGCGTTGCATAGATGTGGCCCATGACAGTCTATGAAGATCCTCTTAGTATCTCATTAGGCACATTAATGTACAGCATACATCTGTGCATGAAAATAATGGTGTAGACTTGTGCTTATCACATTACACGGGCAAAAGAAAGAAGCTGCTGTATATAAGAAAAATAATTATTTTTTAACGTAGTATGGTAGTTGTCGTTACAAAAAAAAAACACATAGCATTCAAAAATAATAGCAGAAAGTACAAATGGAGGAACAAAGCGGATCCTGAGCTTTTTTAGCCTTAAATTTACAGAATCGAAAAACTCCCCAGACCTTGCTTTCAGACAGAGAAGTGTTTAAAATACCATAGTTTTTACTTTTCTGCTTAAACAACCAGGCGAGGTTGTTTGCTGTTGGATGAATCCCAAAATGCTCAAAGTTCAGGAGCACAAACAACATGCCCATTTTTCTTGCTGCTACAGGCCGTTTTAGCAAATGTTCTTTCTGCTTCCACTTTCTACTGTAGGTTTTTTTTTGAGGTTTGATGTGTTGGTCAGTCTCATTTTGATATATTTGCTAGTGGCTTTGTATTAAGGTGTGGATGGGCACGTACGGGATCAGCAGGTGATGCGGCGCTGGGTGGCGTTGCTGATCTTTGGGGCGCGGGGAGGACTGGCCGAGGGTTTTATCGCCAGGTAGTGGGAACGTAAAGCAATAGAGCAAAGTTACAGGGAACGAGCAGAGATCTCTGCTGCAAATAGGGTACTCTGCAATTAGCTGCGCTGGATACAAATGAGGATAAATGGGCTCTCTGGCTAATAGGAAGATGACAGTAAACCGTGCGTGTGATTCGGCTGTGAAAAATGCTAACCCAATTTGAGGCGCAGGGGGCTCGTCATTTGCAGGAGAGGCGGGGAGGCATTAACGCTCTTTCAGTAGGCATTGGCAGGATCTCATTCTGAGCATACGGTCACCTGTGTTCAAATGGAGAAATGAAAACAGGAACGATGCAAACGAGGGCTGGTGGGGGGATGAAGGGAACAGAGAGCTGCTGTCTCATGAGTGGCAGAAAAGGCTCGAGCACGTTTCTCCTAGCAGAACAGGAAGCAATATGGTGTTTCTTCTTGAAGGTGGCTTTACAGGGAAATAATGAGGGAGGGACCAAAACTGTTAAAGTGCAATATGAGTGTAAATAAGTACGCAGGTAGATTCCAGATATGTTTGTGCTGGAAATTTGGTGAAAGTTTTGAAGCGTTTGGGGAACGAAGCTGTGGAAGCACACCTTTGGAGACGGGGAACCCATGCTAGCTTTTCATTCTCCACTTCAGGCCCGTGTATTGTGTGTCAAGGAAAAGGCAGTGGTAGTTTGTGATAGAAGCTTTTGAGGTGGTGGTTGTTCCCTTCCCAGAAGCGTTGGTTCTTCTCTGTAGGCAGAGACAGGATGTTCAGTGGGTTGTAATGAAAACCTCAGGTGCCTGGCTGGTACATCATCTTCTCGTACTGACTGCTGCTTGAAACAACTTGCCCCAGTCACGCCAGCCTTATCGAAGAGGAACCAGAGGACTTGGTTTCTCCTTGTAGCATGGGTACTTCAACTCTGTTCTGCCATACTCGGATGAGCCACAACGTGCAGGTTACCGAGAAACCTTTAACATGCAGCCGAAATGATTGTCAGGAGTAATCCTTTAAAAAGTTGGGGACTGGCTGCTTATTAAAGCAACCAGATTTATCTAGTCCAGTTCTGCGGTCGTGTGCCTCTTCTGATTTGAAGAAGTCTTCTACAAAGTGCCATTATCTCCTGTGGCTAGCCTGAAAAAATGAGGTGGAAGGAAATGAGGTGGTTTCCTAGATGCTGGTATTTCTCTGCAAACCTGCTTTGTCTATTGAATTATAAATCTTGTTAATTTGAATGTTACAAAGGTCTGTTTGAAAGACAATACTATATGCTTGCATAGTAACTGCTCATATAAAAATTGCTATTAAGTTGTCAGCCCATATATTAGCAAGTTATTTTGCCTTTTCAGCCACTTTCTATAATGCACTATGTGTCTCCCAGAGTATATTATTGCATACATTTGAAAGATGCAAAATACATGCATTAAACTGTCAGTTTTCCAATATAATGAAAGCATGCCCAGGGCTTGATATGAATGGTATATACTTCAGTTACTATCTGAGCATTTATTCAATTACAATATTTCATATAGTTTGTAGGTAGTTTGCATTTAAAAACTAAAAATCATCATAATGTTATGGTGAATGAAACTGGATAGAAAAAAAAAACAAACACGTTTAGTCATTTTCCTTTTTCCCTTTCCTTGCCTGTTTGCATCAGGAGCTGCTGAAATGGGTTGTGGGTTGAACAAACTAGAGAAGCATGATGAAAAACGACCTGGTAACATCTATTCAACGTTGAAGAGGCCCCAGGTAGAAACCAAGATAGATGTTAGCTATGAATATCGATTCCTGGACTTCACAACACTAAATGATGGTAAGTAAACAAAGTTTTTCTTTAAATTTTTTTTTCTGTACAAATTAGTAAGTTAATTGCTCTATAATGGCTTTAGAATAGCGTGTGTAATAAAGTTTTTAAAATGTCTTTTAGTTTAAGTAAATGCTTTCTCTTCATTCGTAGTGTTTACATGCAGAGATCTTAGAATTTTCTGTGAATTTTTAACCATAAGTATTTGTAGATTCTCAGATTTTAGATTCTATCTACCCACTTTTTTTTTTTTTGTTATTCTAAGGCTGTAAGTTCATTTCCTTAATTTGCATTTTGTCCAGGTTTCATTTGGTAAAGTGATTCAAGTCTGGCAGGTTATATACTTTACTACTCTTTTTTTTCTTCCTCCTCTTCTGCTCTCTGTGCTCCCTCAGGAGTAATTTGAGATGTTAGTTAGTGTTCTCAGTTTTGCAAACTTACCTTAAATAACTCTCACATGGTTACAAATACCTATAGCTGTACTCATGGGTAGAAACAGAGTAATGGAAGACCCTGAAAATCTAAAATATCAAAGAAGTGAGGGTCCAGCTTCATGCAATTTCTACCTTTTTTGATATCTGAAGTAGTTTGCTTTAATTCTCATGACGATCCGTAGATATTCCATTTTTTCTCTTGCTGATTGACATCGAGCATCTCTGCCAGTATTGCTCACACCATCGCCTGTGCCCTCATTCACTTCAAAATTAGCCTGTTCTACCAGCAATTACTCCTCACACCATTTGGAAATCTGAAGCTCGAGCAGAAGGCTGGGACCTGCTTCTTGCTATATATAAAACAACACAGCACCAAAATGTGTTACAGCTAGCTGGCTGGGTGCCAGCTAGAGCCTGTCTGCTTTTGCCCTGCAGTGTGCTGCTACTTCGTGTTGTGCAAGTCAGGTCAAAGGAAAAGCCAAAGCGGTAGGTCTCGCTCTGTGTGAGACAAAGAGTTGCTAGCACATTGTTTTACGTGACACCTCTCTCGGTGCAGTTCAGTATGTCCAACCCCGGGTAACGTGAATTTGTTGTTTTCTAAAACTTGTTGCAAGCGAGCTTGTGTTTTGAAAAAGGTGGAGGTTTGGAGTAGGTGGTTGGACAGGAGTGTGATTTTTGTAGGCAGTGCAGGAGCTGAGAAATTTGTCTTTGCAGACTTTGTGTCTCTCATACTCTTCCATTTGCTGTTACACTAATTGGGATGCACTGCAGTTACTGAGAGCACCAAACAAATTGGAGAGATTTTTTTTCCATGTGTATGTATTACTGTTGTTTCCACATTTATTTATTTTTATTTCAGAGCGAACAGTCTGAGTTTCTGTTGCTTGACAGTTTGACAGTTTTCAGAGAGATGGAGTTAGTGGAAATGGATTAGTATCGAGGGCTCGCTTGTATGGGCTCCTCTGTGATGCTTGTTGCAGTTCTGGCTGAATGCCTCACAGGGTTTCATGTGTGCGTTCTCGTGATTCCTCATGAAGGATGTATCTCTGTCACCGTGTGGGTGAAACCGGTACGCTCGATAGCCATGTGACTTGCCTGAGGCACAGAGGATGTCTGGCACAGAGCAAAAAATTAAACCCAGACTTCGTACGTCCAGTTAAGTGGGTAGGTTTGCTGTAAAACATATTTGTACGCTTTTCTCACTCATCCTTGATTGTTTTATTAGGATTTTAGGAGACGTGGTTTTATAGAGACTGTGAATAGAAGTACTTTTATCAAATTCTTTGGTCTTCCAGTGAGTATAAGCTGTTCAGCTCCTACTGAGTTCTGATTTGGCATGTTGTATCCCCATCACTCTGGTCTCTGAAGATACCAGCAGGTGGGCAGTTGAGGAGGGCACGAAGCTGTGGTTCTTGCTGTTTTTCGTAGCTATCACCCATGACTGTGAGCTCTCGGGGTTCTGCAGCTCCCCCCTGTTCATGTCACCAGCTGTATGAAGGCTCCTGGCCCACTACATAGTGTTAGGATATTCCAGGTTTTTCTCAATAGCAAGAGATCTCTGATTCCTTTGTATTATTTGCTCAGGAATAACCTCTGCAGATAACCAGAGTTAATGATGAATGCTTCACCTACGCCTGCGTGGATTCAGATGTTTCTAAAAATGAATTGCTCACAGCTGTGTAAAAAGAACATTTGGATTGTGAAGTCTGTTTTCTGTGAATCTACTTTAGCCCTTTCAGTGCATATATATCCTGACATCATCTTTTCCACAGGTTTTCTGCTTCGTATGCTTTTTAGAAAAAGCCATGCTAAATTATGAGTGGCTGCTTGGTATTTTACTGTATCGTTACTCGAGGCCTTATTTAGAACATCAGTGGATCTGGCTCTGAAGATGGTTACTCATTTTTCTCTGAAGCTTCTCTGTAATATTTACTGCTCTGCTACCTGTATCTCTTGCAAGCGTTTAATCTTAATAGTGAGAGGGATATGATTATCTCCACTTTCAAATGGGAGCTAATACACAGCCAGAAGTTTTCCAAGTCTTTAGTGTTTTTTCATGTGTTTCAAAAGCAGCTTTCATTAACTTTAGACGTCAGTGTAGATGCTGATCACATTTGCAGTTTGGAACTGCATGTATTCGCAAATCTAAAATCCAGAAAACCAGACACCGCTTTCCAGAGTGCTGTGTATGTTTTAGCTGCAGTGTTATACGCAGCTAAGAGGACCTAAGTTTTCTTTGCCTGAAAGTGGGGAGATGGTGCTCTGTTTCACCTTGTGTCATCTCTGTGAACTTCTGTAATCTGTCGGTCTGGCAGAAGGCTATGCAGTGGTCAATGTCTTGTGAAAGGCTCTGAAAATACTGGAGTTGGTGTAAGCGGTGAGAGTATGCAGCCAGGAAGATACAGGACATTAGCACTGCTCTGTTGGAAGCAGGATAAAATGCCATCCTGCTGGTCATTTGCTGTGTTAGCCAGAAACTTAGCTTTTCTTTCTGTCTTTTAGTTTACATACATACACGTGACATACACAGCTGAAGGAAGATAAGGCAGTATGCTCCTTTATTACATATTTTTATTCACTTCCAAACTCGAGCCGTGCTGTACACCGAGGCAGATGTCCAATGGCAAATAGTGTTAGATGGCTTATTTAAGTACTGCATAAATAATGCATACATGCAAAAGACTGAATTAAGGTTGCAAGTGTAACCTTCATTCTGACATTTCCCAGTGTTAAGGGATTGACACACTGGAAAGTAAAGCGTCTACAGAAAGACTGCCACGCTTTTAAGAAAAGCAGAGTATGAAGAACCCTTCAGTTCCCATTATGTGCCACAACACTGATAATCTTTGTGGTTGTTCAGAATTAAAACCCTTAGATTTGCCAAACTGTTTGAGAAAGTGTGATAATTGCTGGCGATGTAGGGTTTTCATCTAGAGCAGGTTAGCGCTTGAGGAACAAGGAGCACTTTGCACATTTTTGCACATTTCAGGACCTTGAGGGAAGCCCCCTCAAGGGGTTTTCTCTTGTTGTTTGCTGGGTTTTATCTTGTTGGCTGTACAATGTCTGCTCACGAGCCTTCCCCTTCCATTAAGGTAGCCTCTTGCAAGAAGTCTCAGTCCATCTTCAGTGTCGTCCCATGACAGTATTATCCTGTGTGCTACCCTTCAGTTGTCTGTACCGCCCAAAGCTTATATGGGCTGCTGCTCTCCCACTGGTGAGATCACAGCAGATTTCACCTGAGTTAAATTGGTAAAATCAGCACAGATTTTGTTTAAGAAGCCATTAATGGATTTCTAACTTGGATGGCTTGTTGCTGGGTAGCAACATGCCATAGGAGGTGCAGAGAAAGAGTGGGGCCTTCTCCTTTGTGGCAGTAGTGAGCTGTGAGGTTGTCCCGGCTACAGCGTGGAGCTTCATCCAGCTCCCGAACTGAACCACCTCACCATCCTCTTACAAAGTTCATCCCATTACTGAGTCAGTCTTGCTTATCACTGTGCCCTGTGTCAGGTCTCTCTCCAGCTTTCTTCTGACAGGTTTCACCTCCAGTCATTCCTCTGCCCGCTTTCCTGCCGTGCCCCTGGGCCACACCGTGTGTGAGAGACCTGCCCCTCCTGGTGGGGACATGCCACGGCGGCAGGGGAGGCCGCAGGGAGGGCACACGTTTCTTCCAAAACCTGCTCTCAGTAGCGTTATCTGCAGGCCCAGTCTTCTCCCAGCTCTCTGCTGGCTAGTCCTTGCTTCAGAATAATAAGGCCTTATTCAGCAATAAGCCTTGCTGCTCAACTGGACGCCTCCTCGCTGACGTTGAGGGGAGACAAATGCTAAGTGTCAATAATTGAATTTGGTAACGATGAAGAATTTGAGGAAAGTAAGAGACAGTTGCATCAGATTCATGTTGCAGTAAATCCTTTTGCTGCAAAGCCAGGAGAGGCAAATTAGTGTCTGTGTGTGTACACTTAACTAGAAAAAAAACACCAACACATAAACACTGTATGACAGTTGTAAGTTTAAAAAACAAACAAACAAAAAAAACTTATTTTGCATCCATCACTATATAATAAAAGGAAGTGAATATTGATCTTGTTGCACCTCTTACCTCCAAGGTGCCATATATTTCTGTTTTATTGGAAATAGGAGGTAAATGACATGTGTACCCGAGGAGTGCCTACGCCAACAAACGGACTAGCCTTAATATAAAGCATGCACGTTTTCAACAGTGACTCTGTGGGGCAAGCTGGTTTGTTTGTTTTGTTATTTGATTTGTAAGAGAAATGTTTAAACAATCTGCGTTCCTGCCCTGTTAGGATCTAATCTACTTATTTTGGAAAATTTCACTCAGAATGACAGATCGTACAGAAACTGAACTCTGCCTCTTCTTCATCCTGTATTTCCTTTCTTCTGTCTCTTTTCAGTTTTGATGACCCTCTGAGAGAACAAGGATTCTGGGTTTCTTCTCAGATTAGGGTAGAGTTGTTTGGTTTGGTTTTACTGACTTGATTGGATCTCTTTTTGCATTGCTTTAGATTCCTATAGTAATGCATTGGCCGGATGAGTTATGACAGGTTTTGGCCTTGAATAAAGTTGGCATGAAACATATGCTAGCCATGTGATGAGAATGAAATGGGGATATAAATTTTTTTAAATGGGGAAAGGCTATAGTCTGAACAAGCCATTTGTGCTATAAACCCACTAAAATCCAGATGTTTTGACTGATGGAATGAAAAACAACAATACTTCACATGTCCCAGAGAAGTTCTGAAGTCATAATGTGAATACAAGGGCATATGGTTTTTATCCTTATTGTCAATAATTCTTCTCTTTAGTGAAAAAAAAAAATATTTTAAAAGTAAGGTTATTAGTTATATTTCAACATTTCCACCCTATTTTTTTTGCTGAAGTGTTTTAACTGTTGTTGCCTAAGGACTGTATTACCAGGCCAATGCTCCTTGAATAACAAACTTACTACACACTTACTAAGCTTTCTGATTTGAGGCATTTTTATATGTATGCATATATATGTATATATAAAAAATATATAAATTTGTAAGTGGATCTGTCTTTCAAGTTCTGGCAAGCTTCTGACTACTATACAGTAATGCTTTGGGCCAGTTTTGCTGCTCAAAAAAAAAGGGTAGTTAGAGCTTTATTACAATTGATATGGCTGGGCTTTTATTGCTTTTTTTCTAATAAAGGCACATATGGGTTAATGAACCTTTATAAAAGATATAATTATATTAGAATCAAAATGTAAAGAAGCATTTCAATATGGACATATTCTTAATATAGGATTAAATTTCAGTTGTGTGTAGTCTACGTAGTTAATTTAATCAAAAAAACCTCAGTTGTTCCCTCAGAGAGGGGAAAGAATAATCTGATTGGAACTTGGAAGTGTCACACAATGGAAAGTGTGCAAGCTGGGGATAGAGAAGGCATTTTTTCCACAGAATTTGTATGAATTTTTATCAGGAAATTGTTTGCTACAAAATGTAATATGTGTTGTCGACTTCAGTGCTTACCATCTTTTCCTACTGGTAATTTTTATATTACGTTAAGTAGTTATTTGTGCCTTGTTTCTGCTTTCTGTTTCTCTTCACCATTCATCTGAGAGAGGGAAAAAAGCAGAACAACAACAAAAAAACCTCCGAGCAAGTGGCTGTATATCTGAAAAAAGACCCTGCATTTGCAGGTGTTCTTATTTGATTTAAGACTAGTAAAAGCAATTGTTTCTCCATTGGTGAAGTTATTTAATTTCCTGTTTTCATTTTTGTAAGCAAAGGAACATAGATGAAATTAGCATTCCAGTTTTGTATTTCCAGTTGCCTGGGTTAGTTACCATCATTTTGTCCTCAGGAGTGATGAAATAAAATTAGCAAGGCAAAATATTGTTAGGTTATTAATGGGATGTGATAGCTTGAACCAGACTGTATATCGATCATGTACGACAGACTAAAACATTGCTTGAGAGGATATTAATATATAACATATTAAGAGCAGTAAGACGATGAGCAGAAGAGGCCAATGGATTATTTCTGTGTATCTCAGATTCTGTTAATGATTCCCCTTCATTTCAGCTTTGTGCATATGCAGATCCCATTCAACTTAGATTTTTTACACATGAAAATATGCATATGATAAAAAGAATCAGCATAAGGGCTTTGCTGGGTCTGGGCTTCAGTCCTTTCCATTAGGACTTTCCAGCCAGGAGGGCCAATCGTACCCTGGGATGCATCAAGCACGGCATCGCTAGTCGGTCGAGGGGGTGATTGTCCCGCTCTACTCTGCGCTGGTGCGGCCCAACCTCGAGCACTGTGTGCAGTTCTGGGCACCACAGTACAAAAAGGACATGAAACTGCTGGAGAGTGTCCAGAGGAGGGCGACGAAGATGGTGAAGGGCCTAGAGGGGAAGACATATGAGGAGCGGCTGAGGTCACTGGGCCTGTTCGGCCTGGAGAAGAGGAGGCTGAGGGGGGACCTCATCGCGGTCTACAACTTCCTCGCGAGGGGGAGTGGAGAGGCAGGTGACCTATTCTCCGTTATCACCAGTGACAGGACCCGTGGGAACGGTGTTAAGCTGAGGCAGGGGAAGTTTAGGCTGGACATCAGGAAGAGGTTCTTCACCGAAACGGTGGTTGCACTCTTGAACAGGCTCCCCAGTGAAGTAGTCACTGCACCAAGCCTGTCTGAATTTAAGAAGCAATTGGACTGTGCACTTAGTCGCATGGTCTAAACTTTTGGGCAGACCTGTGCGGTGCCAGGAGTTAGACTTGATGATCCTTATGGGTCCCTTCCAACTCGGGATATTCTATGAGTCTATGATTCTATGATTAATGCAAATGTAAAGAAATGATTTTTTTTGGCTTCTCTAAAGCATGCAGGTATTTTGTTTCAAATGAATTGCAGTCTAGTAATATGTAACCCTTCAGGGCTTGCCACTGTAAGTCACAGCAAAATGAAATGTTTGTGCTGTAGCAGTTTATAAAACTTACTTGCGTGTCTTGGGAAACTTGCAATTTGACATAAAAGGAGCATTCCATATGTTAGTAGTTTAATAAATATAATAAATTACATCATAAATGTATTTGCTTTATGGAATTGTTAGAAATAACTTGAACTTCTTTACTATTGTTGGCTTTTAACTAAGGATCCATAACTTGAGTACAATCTGTAAGAGATATTCCAGTTTCTAAATACGGGCTTTGCTTTCCATAATTATCTTATATAGATTTTTGTTATGGGAGACCATATGCACATGTTATTGATGTACAGATATAGATATGCTTATACATACAGAAGAGAGAATGTGTATGTAATGTATGTGCCCACATATGTATTGTATGACGTTTATATTATTGGGATGGGTAATACATAAGGATATGAACATTCAGCCTGTTAGGTTTTGCATTATGGCTACACTTAATTGTGCCACAACAGCAAGTATGAAGAGCTTTATCTAAAGTCATACAACGACTGCGACAGAACTGGGAATAGATCCTGTTCAATCCACTGCTCTAGCTGGTAGATCATGGCCTTAATAACACTCTTCTCACAGAAACTAAAGCAAGAAGTTGGTCGGTCTTATGAATTAAGTTTCCAAGCCCATATCTTAATAGTTACATAGCCTTTACGTGTACCTTTCAAATTTCAAATAGAAAAAAGTTGCAGGTATTGCCTGTCTCCTGAAGACCCAGCTGAACTGTGGCACTGCTATTTTGTGTTAGAATAGGCTAGATGGAAGCTTAGATACAATATGGTAAGTGTATTAGAAGTATCAAATATGTCAAAGAATGTGCATATGATGTGTTTTGGACTGATATTTTCAGCTTGTGATTGGAAAAAAAAGAAGATTTCTTTTAGGTACTGTTATGGAATCTCACCCCAAGTACATCGAGCAGTGTAACAGCCACTTTTTCTACGTGGATTCTGCCTCTGTGGTTCGGCAACGGGTGCGTGCAAATGCAAAATGGACAAGGGAGGGAAGGAACATCTGCAAGATGTTTTCTATTCATGGATTCCACTCCGGAAAAAATATGGGTGCTGCAATAGTCATGTTTGTGTTAGCTTTCCTAGTCTGTATCCATTCTTAGACTGAAGAATGGGTAGCTACAATACTCCATTCTTACCATGTAGTTGTCGATTGTATCTACTCCGTTAGCTGAAGCTTCTTCTTAATGCAATTACCGAATTCTTACAATAGATACATACCATACGTCATACATAAATGAATGCTAATTGTAATTCACTCACATCACGGAAAAATAGTTACAGATCTGTCTAAAAAGAGCTCTGAACTTCCAAGAAACTTTTCCATCCTATCAGCAACTAAGGAATTGCACATGATCTTTCTGAGTGGTCTTGTCTTTTCTTTTGCCTCTGGCTTTGCACATTTTTCCAATCTTCATGTGGTTTTCATCTCCTGATGCTGTTCAAGAGCCAAGGAACCAGATTTGGCAGTCTGCGTGGCTGGTAGACAGGCGTTTCTGGTGGAATGATGAGATTCTTCAAGCCAGATGAGCCTAATCCTGTTTTCTAAGAAACAGAACTTCCCCTGTGTTTAACTGGGACACACAGTGGCTTGTAACTTTAAATAATAAATGTCTTATGGCTTTATTATGGGACAGAAGTGATGAGGCACGATCTCTGTAGTAACTTGTTTAGTCTTCGTATGTCTTGTTACTACAAATTTCTTGACATCAGCAAGGTAAAAGATGATACACAAAATCTGTGCAATCTTTTAATTTTAATGCAGTTCACAGTCATTGACTTTGTAAATAAGTGTTGCTATTTGGCTAAAAGCTCATGCAAATTGTAAGTTTGGAATTGGTTTATCGTGAGTGGAGGACACCTCGTTTGAGAGAAAAGAGGAATTGTTGGTGTCACCTGTTCTTTACTGTGGGAAGTCACTTTTCTTAATTGTACTGAAAAGAAAACGCTGAGTAGATACACCTTGATTGTGTGGTATTTTCTTCTGTTTGCATTAATTTTTCTAATATTCCTATAGGCAGGATAAAGAATCTTACTGTCATGGAAACTGTGGACATTCAGCTATTTCACAGAACCTGTAACAGTTTTTTGGTGGGTCAGACCCCTGGGTCCATAGCTCTGCACTGGCCAGTGTCAGACTATGCATGTCCCAAGCAAGTACTGTGGCGCAGGAGGAGGTCGCTGCAGGGCTGTGGCAGGTGCTTCTGAGGAGTTTGGACCTCATTAATTGCATTTTGAGGGTTTTACTTTGGACAGGAGGTGGTGTGCTCTTCCTGTCAACGGAACATCCTGCTACATGTGCCTCAAAGCCATCTGAAGGAAAGGTATCTTGTGACAAATGTCTGCTTTTTGGTTCACGAGCCCTTCTTCTGGGGGCCAGTCTAGCAGGTGCCATTTTGTCCCCGTGTCCATTTCATGCAGTTAGTGGTAGCTTGTCATTGTCTGAACCAGTGATGCTTGTAAAGAGATTTCATGTGCAGAAAGCAATCTAATTTCTGTTCTTACTTCTGTTCCTGGTTTGTTTCTGTTCCTGCTTTTTCACACATGCTATGTGACTTTTTCTCCCCACTGGCCGAAGATGGAGTTGAGGCCATAAAGATGGCTTCCTTCTGCAGCTGTGGCAGCTCCTATGTACGCACACACCAGACGAGCTGAACTCCTTGTGTTCGAGGAGAAAGACATGGACCGTGTGTTACTTTCTTGAGTTTTCCCTGTTGTGTGTGTGCTTTGCCCTTGTTCCACTGAAGGGTGTGGGGCACAAGATTGGACTGGTAGGGTTGGTTCTCTGCACTGAGGTTGATTTGGTGGGTCAGAACTCGCAGCTGTTCCAAGCTACTGCCATGACTGGATGAATTTCGGGTGTTTAAACCTGCTCTCAAAGATATGGCTGTTGCCCTATGGAGTCTCATGCTTGCAGTACCTACTGGTCTGTGGCTAACCAGTTTGGGGAGGGAGAGTACATCTATAGTGGGTTAAGTCATGACCAAGGTCTCCAGTGCCATCCTCCAAATCCTGCCTTCTCACAGATGCACAGCAGAGCTGTGTCTAAAAATGAGGAGATTCACTCCTTTCCTACTGCCGTTTGACCACTTACTCCTTCTAGATGGGCAAAGTCACTCTCTCTCTTTTCTCTCAATGCCCTTTTTGACCTTTTCTTCCTGTTCACAGATGGCTTTGGCAGCTGTCTCAATGACCCTCAGGAAACCTCAAGACTGGGGATTGGGACCGAGTTAGGGAAAAGTGTAGTTGAAAACTACCAGCAGTGCACCACACAGGATAACGAAGGGGGAAGGGTGAATTTGCTCATACCCTGCTTTTCTGAGAAATGACGAAGGAGAACTGACAAAGGGAGGAGTGGTAAAGTCTGCCCTGCTTCCGTGGCTTGGAGAGGAGATAGTTTTAAGGATGTGGAAGGCAATGCAGACTGATTAAATCCTGCAGTATGGAGAATAATTCTTCCCTATTCTTAGCAAGGTAGCATTCATTTCTCCACGGGTAGCATCTATTCCTTCTCTGCTGTCCTTTGCAGAGGAAATGGACTGCCAGTTCTGTCCCTAGGCTTCTGGCTGTACCTGCTCCAGAGGGTCTTCATAACCAGAATCCCTCAATCCTAGGAAGTGCCTCCACACTCTTCCGCACAAGAATGCAGCAGCCAAGAACTGTGTTGGCCGTGTCGTGAGCCTTAACATCCCTAGCCCATTCTCCCTGCCATAGCTTTCTTGCTGCTGCACCCCCGAAAACAGAGGAGCTTGGGAGGTCTGTATTCAGAGAGCTGGAGCCACCCCGGCCTGGACCCATGCTGTTGTAGGTCATGGGTCAGGAGACCCCAAACACTGTGTGGAGCCAGTGGTGTGATGTCAGCCAGTAGATCCCCTGCGTTTGGGCAGGGAAGGGGCCTCGCAGCTGATGGCCCCAAGAAATGTCTTGTAAAATAGTTTTTGTGGTGAGACTGATGGTATGCATTGCTTTTTGTGCAAACCTGAGGCTTCATGCCTGCGATCCACCATGAATGTTATTCTTCCCCTCCACCTTAACACAATGTGTAGAGAAGCAGTTCTCCAGGTTGGAGTCATGGGCTGTGGCAAAGAGATCTGATGCTGGCCATGACATGGAGCTGGCGCAAGATGGTTCCCTCAGTGTGCCCTTGCAGGTCTCACTGACAGGCTCCCAGATGTGGTGCCTGAGGCTTCAGTCTTCCCTGGCTCTCCCAAATGAAGAAGCTGGGTTTCAGAGGGTGAAGGTCCAGCTAGGCAGCAGATTTGGTGAAGTGCTTTCACCTGAAGATCTGTTCAGTAATAGAAGCTGGGCCACCTGTCCAAATGTGGTTGTTGCCTTTGGTTGCAAGGAAACCGCCTTCATCATCTTAAGCTTTACATGACTGCTGGTCCTCTCGTACACAAAGGCAGTGACATTGACAGCTCCGGATAATGTCACTGAGTTACCTTGTGACTGAGAAACTGTGATTTTCCCTTGGTAGAGGCTGACAGGCAATGTTGTTTCCTTAAGGCCCTGGGTGGCACCACGCTGGATCTTCAGAGTGGCAGATGTCACCGTGGGGAAAGGACAGCAGGAGGAAAGAATGTGCCATAAAATAGAAGGGGGTGAAAGAGGAGACAAGATCTTCATAGAGGAGGGGTCATCTAGAGGATGCAGAGCAGATAAAATAGGGAAAGAATATTAAGAGACAGGCAAAGCTGAACACACGAACTGCAAACCCTCTGGGGTGATGGGTGACAGTAAAAAGGGAGGGACAGATAGCATTTGACTTGTTAAGTGACAGGAGACGACACGGCATTGCATGGGTTTTCAGTGTTTTGAGACCTCTGTTGCCGGAGGTATGCCTTCATGTTGGGTTAATAGTGTTGTGTTAATAAAAGTGACACCCGGCGAGGGGCTGTGGCTGTCATTCTGACAAGGCTTGCTATCGAGCCCTGCCTGAACAAGACCCGTAGCATCGTGTGCAGGCAGGCACGTGGTCTTGGACTGAAGAAGACAATCTGAATTTCTGGGTTCAGATCCCTTTTGGATCTTTCATGATAACTTGTGTTTTGTTTTGTTTTTAAATCTGAAAGTGGGATGAAAAGCAGCCCCTGAATGTACTAGACTTGTTTTATTACTGAACAGTGAAAGGTTACTTTAAACCTTAAAATGCTATAATTTCTAGGGAAGTTCAGCATTCAATTTCATTTTGTCTGTAGAATAACCTGAGAACGTTTAGATAGTTTAAATCTATCGCATCAATTGTGCATGGAAACTGCAGAATTTGCATTTCCATTGCCCGGTTCTGTAAATAGGTAGAACTGTTGCTTTAGCAACAAGCATAATTGTGACTACAATTTAAATTAAGGTTATGAATATTGTACTCAGCAAAATAATGTAGCTTGCAAACTTTAATCATTGTGTTTCAAGTGTTAATTGTATTTGAGGTTAGTCTCTTATGGCATCTGTGTGGGTTTTGTGTGTGAACGCCTGACCTGTGCTTTCTTTACCTTGACTTCGTATAGAGACAATGTCTGTGGTAGCTATTACCTACACAAGACCATTGTTTCTGTTTTGCTTTTCAAAACCTCTGTGCATTAGGTAGTTTAGTAAGTGTTCTGTCTGTACAGTGTGTAAGTGTACTGCCAAGTACACGTCTTGTATTGGGCCTGGTGTAACGTGCCTTTCTCCATTAGGCTTCAGCTTAATGTTGAGGGAGTTCCAGGTACATCTGACTCCTGCCTACCACTCATGGCCAGTCTGCAGCAATTTCAGAACTCTGTGATGTAATTTCTTGGTGAAATCCTGTTTAAAAGTTACTCTTACACCTGTGATGTATTACAAAGCTGATAAACATTGATGCAGGCCTCCAGACTGCCTCATCATTTAAGGAGAGGAACACAGTCTGGAAGAATTGCCATGGCTCGTGTGGAGGACAAGAACTCACTAGCATTTGCTCAGCACTGTGCTAGTCTTGCTTCCAGTTCCCAGATGAACTCCTTTGCCGCTAGTTCAAGTGTCCTGGCAAAACCTTAGCGTGTGTTGCATGTTTTTGTTCTGTAGCTTAAACACAAGTCTCAAGGACTTGGTTTTGTCTTTCTGCAGCTATACAAATTTGGGATATACTGGACTTGGGAGGAGTCCCGGTGACATAATTACTGCATGAAATTGAGGCTTGCTTCCTATGATAAAACTTGCACACCCAGCAAACTCTTGGTTTGTGTGCAGTCATGCTTTTGCAAGTGACTTTATACTTGTGACACGCTGTACTATGTGATAAATTTAAGATTAGCAGCAGTGTGATGGGGTTTCCCAAATGTAAGGTGACACGCAAGAGTTTTCAGCTGAGTCCAATGCTTACTCAGCCACTGTAGGTAGCTGCTGTGGCTCTTACTGGTAAATGTTAACCCTGGCATTGTGGTAGGGTTTTGTACAGGAACTGCAAGCTTAAGGCTTTCCAGCCATTTTTTTTTTTAAAGCCTGCTTATTCATATAAATGGAGCTCTGTTTAGTTAAAATTGTAAGGACCTCTCAGCTTCCTTCCTTTCCTTCTCCCCCCCCTCCCCAAATAATCATCCTCTCAACTTGAGACTTGCGCTGATTAGCTACTTTTCTGAAAGAAACAGTCCTTTTCAAGGAGAGGAGAATCTCATTAAGCCTTTGGTGGGAGCTGCAGCTCTTGATCAGCGCACTAAAGACAAGCTTGACAGTCGTCAGATGAGTTAAGAACTGCAAAAATATTACCTGTCTCAGTTAAACAGTCATCAGTTGAAAGAGTTCATCTCATTCTGAGAATACGGAGGCTTCCGCATACTATGTGGCACATAAAAAATTAAAGACATCAAGGATGTGAGAAGTCCTAAAGGTGCCATATGTTTCCGAGTGATTTGATAAAAGGCCTTAAATCTGAAAGAGAATGAGGTATGAGGTTTACAAATAAATAGATGGAATTTTGAGAAAGTTAGAGATAAGCCAAGATATAGTTACTGGTGAAATATAAATAAATATCAGTCCACTGCTGTAGTTCCTCAGTTGCTAAGCCCTTTATTGGTGTTCTTTTATTTGAACAATTGTTTCCTGAATTTCTTAATAACAACCGATACAAGAATTGACAAATAGTGCTAAATTGCATGGGTTAATTCACTAGCAATTATTGTACAGATTATTAGTAAGCAAAAAAAAAATTAGCATCTACTTTTATCTCAAATCACAAAACAAAAGAACAAAAAGAGTGACAGAAAAAATGGTCTTTTGTTAAGTTATTGTCTCATAAAGTTTGGAACCGTGTCAGAATCGCTTTTTTGTTTTGGTTTGGTTTTGTTGTTTGTTTACTTGGGGATGCTCAGCTCAGATGCAGCATCTGTCTTTCTCTGCAGTCCTTCTTCTACCCGATTTTTCCAGCTGGGTTGAATGCCTTGATGAAGCCTTTCAAATGATCAAATAGATAAAATTGTACATATTCTGTGGGATTATTTCCATTGTTCTTCACCACATGCTCACTGAATAAAATACTTCATAATTCTAAGACTTTGTTGTCAAGCTGCACTCTTGCACTACTTGTCGGCTTTGTTGTTTGTTTTTTCTGTTATTGTAAATTTTGGGAAAGATTGGTCTGCTCATCAACAGATACTTCCAGGGAACCCTTCCAGAAGTAGTGATGGAAACTCAGGCCGCTTCTTTGCATTTTTTTAAATCACTGTAAGTCGTTATTTAAAGGTCCTAACCATGTAGGAAGACTATTTTATCAGTGACATTTCATTATTAGAGAGTAACAGGTCTGGCTCTTTTTGACCTAGAAGGTCTTAGAAATGATTCTCTGTTTTGCAAAATACGTTTAGGAGTGGATAGAAGCAAAAGCATCACGAATGTGGGCTGTCACAGGGTTAGGAGCCAGAGCTCCTTGAGGCCGCTTGTGACTTCTCTTTGGGCTGCACTGTTAGGGACAGGGGGCGGACGGCGTTGGCTGAGGCACGGAGGCACAGTGCTGTGCCCACTCCCGCAGGTTTGGTCCTGAGGCACTGTCCGTGCCAGCGGTGGCTAACGAGAACAACAGCAACCTGTTCTGTTGTTGCATGCTGGCTCTGAATACGCATTTTCATACACTACTGAGCCACCTTTGAAGTATACTTTATATACTTTTTAAAGGGAACTGAGGATTTGACCTGTTTATTTGCTTGTGTACTTATTATTTTATCAGTAGGAATGTACATTTATGAAACTAGCTTTTTTGCTGTGGCTAACCTCCCCAAAGGGATCCTATCCAGGGGGTAAGGAAAGGTTTAGATCTTAAGACTGTCTGCATAATGCTTCATAATTACCACCTTCATACCATCAAAGAATCCTGTCCCTGTTGGACAGGACATCTGTTACATCTTTATTGCATGCACTTTTTACTTTGGGATTAGATGGTAATAACTTCGTTAACTCATTCTTCGGCAGCCGTGAAGGTAAGGTGTCTCTGTGTCTTCCATTTCTAGTAGATGTGCTTTTCCTGACAATTACGCTGACTCTTTGACACAGAAATAAAGTTATAATGATGCCTTCTCATAAGCATTTGGGGGAAATACTCGGCTATTCTTCCAAAAACTTGCAACAACAACCATTTTATTGCAAAATGAAAAATAATTATAATTCTGCTTTGGTTGTTCCGTTCCAGTGATAGGCGAGTTTGTGGCCATTTTCCCATGACCCACATTAAACAATAGATTTGCATGCTATCAGTATCGCTGTGTGGGAATTCTTCACTTAAAAACAGAAACCGGCCGCATTTTTCTGAAACGAGGGAGTAGGAGTTCAGATTCTGGAGAGTGACAGGAAAATTTGCTCTAAGCAAAAAAAGCAGGGCTTTTTTGCCAAGAAAAACTTTTTTTCTGTAGTAAATCCATCAGCCATGCTCTAGCAGACTTGCTTAAAAAAACAAAACAGTACTTTTGGGAAGTGCTTTGTTAACTTTTAACAGCCTTTTCCACTACTCTTTGGCTTTCTATCAAGCCTTCTTGCCAAGTTGAAGTGATGTGGTGTGTTTGGCAGTGACATACTTCTTTTAGGTGCCAGTGGTGAGCTATTGCTTGCTAGTCGTTTTCAGTGCTCTGTGAAAGCCTTATCACTGCTAAATACGCCGTTAAAGGAGTTAGAGAAGGCAGTATCCCCTAGTGCTTTTTGCAGAGTTCTGCTTTCAGGTCCTTATTTTTAAAGGTGTGGGTTGTTTTTTCATTTTTTTTCATTTTTTTTTTTCCAGAGGGATTGGAGGTGGTAGTGCGATGGGTTTTTCTGCTTTGTTTCTGAACTGGTTTCCTAGGGAAACGAGAGTTAAAAAAAGGCTCACAGTCTGTCTGTCTCATTCCTCCGAATAATTGGTACCGGTCAATTTCAAACCAATTTGCTAGAAATTTTAAGAGATGATTACATTGTTCCTAATTCTGTGAAAGCTGCCAGTTGGGTCGAGGACAAAGACCTGCGTTAACCAGGGAAAGGTGAGGAGAGCTGAGCCACCTACGTGCTCCTCGGTGAGAGCTCGCTGGCCAGGGAGCGAGTGCTTTGCTCCAGCAGAGCCACAGAATTGCTGTTTCTCATCAGTTTGAAGAATCCATGGGGTAGGGAGAGAAGAAAAGAAAGGGGAATTTGAGGCTATGGCAGTAAGAGGCTGGAGAACAAAAGACTCATCAGTGGGAATCACTCGTCATTAGTTGTGCCGCTCGTGGAAAACAGCTTGAGTAGGAATTTGTATCGTAGCATTGTATGAGCAGCGGTACAGGTAGCAAAAACACATTTCAGCAAAAAGTGTTTTTTTTCTAGTACTGATTTTCATCAGATCTTTGACCAGCTGTGTGTCCTGGTAGAAGTGGTAAATCCGATTACGTATTGACTGTAAAGCAGGCCGCCTTTGGTGTAGATGTAACTCTCCCTTACCTCATTTCTAAAGGACGTGATTGCCTAATTCATTGCAAAATAAGCCATCCATTTGTTCCTCCTAGCTTCCCATCTTCTGGAATTAATTTTAGTTTATGTGGTCATTCGAAGAACCGTAAATGGGGTAACACATGCCTCTTCCACATGCCAAGTTAAGCAGGAGCTGGTGGGGAAATTGCTTCGCAGGGATCGCTGCCACCCCACATTTCCGTGCATTCCCACACAAAGCTTCGCACGTGAAGCATGCCGTAGAAGGGAGCGTTGACATCTGCAAAGAGTGAGGTTTTGGATCATGGGATCTTCCTCTCGAGGCCTGTTTTCCTGCGAGAAGCAGAAGAGCTTGAGCTCCAGCCGGATCGCTCCCGTTGGCACTGCTGGGTGGCCGAGGTCTCCGAGTGCAGCTGCAAGCTGGCACTGAGAGCAGGTCTTGTGGCTGTCGTACAAGATCTGCTGCCACAAGAAAATTTAAATCTTGCTCATCTACGGACGCCGACTTAACATGAAATTCGTATTTTGTCCCTAAGAGAGGTATTAAAACTTGCGGTGATGAGCGTACATTCCCATAAGCAATACAGCTGAACAAAAACGTAGAAGTGTCGGGATGGAGAGCTGGGAAAACGGTAAATATTTTCTGGAGGATGTTTTGCATTTGGATTTTCATTGCAGTTCCCAAGCATGCTTAATAATTGGAAAGGAAGACAGTCTTAATTTACTTCTTACTCCTTTTTAAAATCTAGGGGATGTTTCCTGGAGAATTTTGTAGCGTTAGATGGGTCAGTTTTATTTCTGTTTATAGACTAACACCTGTTGTGGGTATCGATGCCCATGGAAGTGTTTGTCTCACCTTCATTACAGGATGATGTATTTAAAGAAAATCCAAACACATTACACCTCTCTTTTCTCTGAATTTAATTTCTCTTCCCCAAATATCTCCAGTTTATATTTGATTTCATCATGTCGCATTCTTTTACCCAGCTTTCCTTTTGAAACATAACCAGACCCAGGGCCAAAATCAAACAGAGGATATACCTTCAAGTAACATTGCTTTCTTAGTTATACAGCGCACATTGCAAGTTTTGGCTGCTCTAACATTTGTTTAGTTTTGCCAGGAAAGCTGAAAACAATTTAACAGACTTCTATGAAAAATCACAGGATTTCCCAAATAAAGGAATTTGATTTAAAGGAGCACCCAAGGAACACTGAAAAGTTGCACTTTATGTTCTCTTCCAAATGAAAAACATGCATAAATTGGAAATGTCATCTCTTTATCTAAAAAACCAAAATACTTCAAGCCAAGAAAAAGATAAAAAGATGAAAGTCACTTCTAAACTTTACTTACTCTAATTTAAAGTATTAAATGCTTAGTATGTACTGCTGCTTTTGAAGAAAAGGAATGTTATTAGTCAATGCAGGCAAGAAATGAGAACATCTGAAATAGGGTAATATATGGACTTTAGTCACAGGATTGGAAAAAATCCATTTCAGGCTTTTAAAAAAATCAAACAAACTTGGCACACGGAATCATCCTAAATAAGATTTTACAGGAAAGACTGAAAACAGCTATTACAACAGAAGGGGAAAATGCGTGTGAAACACTGGAGATTTAATGTGAAAAGAAGCAGAAACCAGCAGGTAACATTTGAATAAAGCCTTCAAGCATTTATAAAGCTATCTGTCCTTTCCCGTATATATACAGCAAAGTGCTGTGTATAAAATATATACAGGCATGACCTGCCAAGAGGATTTTGGTTTCCCCGGAGACTATCAGTTCTCTGTTACACAGGTTGGCTTGGTGAGTTAGAGCTATCTTGATGAATCCAAACCATTCTCCGCATGGGGTTACTGGACGTGTCAGTGAATTTAGATCTTTGTGTTAAAGGTTGAATTTTTAAAGTGTAGACTTCTAAATGTCCTCTCTAATGTCCAGTTATTTCACATGGCATGTGCTTAGAATATGCAGCAATTATCTTGTGAAGTGGGGAAAGACCTCCTTTATTGTAGTACCTCGATGGCATTTTTATCGTCAATGTTGCGCCAAATCAGGGATTTTGATCACAATTTTCAGTGTGTCATGAAAAACATACGTCAAATGATAGTGCGTGTATTCAATGACAGTTACTGCTGTTGACTTCTTTCTCCCCCCTTTTCCCTAAATGTTTTGAAATCCTCTTGTCATTTTTCAGTTTGGGAACTAGACTTCAATCAGATTTATATTTACTAATTATCTCGTGAATATGGAAAAAATTCCTAATTTAATGCATGCAGCCTACTTTGTTCATCTGTGCTTGATTAAGAAAAACCCCAATAATTTCAAGACTGCTCTCAGTTGGTTTGGATGGAAATATGTAGATTGATGAACTTCTCTGCTTTTTAACTCCTTGAAGAGTCAGCGCACACAGGGTTTTATCGTCAGCAGGATACAGCAAATTGGAAAGTTTAGAAATGCTACAAACTTCATTCAGAGATATTTTTTCATCTAGCAGAATATAGCATAAAACGCACAAATTCTGCATAATTTGGAAGTTCCTGAAATGTGCCTTTTTTTATACGCTTCTGAGGATATTACTTGCACTCTTTTACTGCAGCCCAGGTTTGCTTACTGTAAAGTTTGTAGAGTTCAGTGTTGCTTACTTGCTATATTCTGCAGTTCTAAAATCCCAAATGAAAATTTGCCAGAAATATGGAAAGAACATCGAAGTGAAGCATAAAACAGAGGAGAGGAAAAGGAAAAAGAGGGGGGTTATGCCAGGAAAAAAGAAATAGATATATTGAGAAGTATGGGAAGAAGAACATTGGAAGATTCTGAAGGTTAGCTGTGAAACTCCCTGGTGTTAACTGCTGTTGCTGCTGAGAAAAATAGTAAACGTATTAGCTAGAGAGCGACCAAAACAAAACAAAAAAGATGCATCAGCCCTCAAATTGTATGATGCCACTGGCTCCTAGACGTCCGAAGATCTCTTCAGTAAGTTCTGACTACGTCTGTGTTGTTGGGTGGCTCCTCCTTCCCTGCCTTTTGCAGTGTTTGATGCCTGGCTACTTGCTGTGAGAGCATGGAACTTGCTGCACCGCTGTGTGAGCGGTGGGACGTCCTATTTCACATCTTCTTAAGCTGTTAAAATGAACGGCATTCAGTGTTTGACTTGGGCATCTAAAGTATTACCATTGGTAGATTAACTTGGTGTCTGAAGGCTTTAGCACAGGGAACCAGTACTTTTTTGGGAGTGGAAATAGAGACGTGAATTAATGTTCTAGCGCTTCCCGTAGTTCAGAATTACCCGTCTGTATTTCAGTGTAATATTTGCCTTTGGAAGCTTACACAGATAACAAGCCTGTATGAATAAAATATTACAACTTTGAACACTTTCTCCATTTGGTAAGACGTAATTGGAGTTTTCTTGGATTTGTGAAATGTAAATTATCTCTCTTTGTTGTCTCTGCGTTTGGTCTGCATCAATTTAGGAAGCAGAACCAATTCCTCTCCTTTTGCAGAGCAGGAAGGAGGGACAAATAAAATACCACGTCAAAGAGCTGTTCGAGTACAGAAGGGATAGGATTTAGTTCTTTTTTTTTCTAGGCACAGTCTAAATGAGAAGGCCCTCCCCTTTTTCATCTTCTTTCATCTGGTATTTTGCACAGTCGTTACCCTTGCACCTAGTAAGTGGTCTTCAGAATTTTGCTATTTTGCATAATTCTGCCCACAAGCTAATATATGTGAGTGGTGAGTCATTTAAGAAGTGCCTGTCGATTTATTTAGGTAACTGGAGTCTGTTTCATGGCTGGTTTTTCACTCTGGTGGATGTGATAGCCTGGGTACGTCATTTTTTTCCGAAACACCAGAAATAAAACTATTCCATGCATAAACCCACCATATTGCAGTGAACGTACCCAGTTCTTAAGATACTTACCTTGTGCTTGCAAGACACAGGCATGAAGCCTTGACTGGACAAAGAATATAACTCACAGATGCTGTGAGATTAGACAACAGAATTGATGAGAGGAAGTTGTCTAATCGCATTGCATCTTTGAGCTAGCTTAGTTCTTTCTCGATTTGACTAGCGCATATACCTACCATTTCCTAAAGGAAAGAAGAGGATGTCTGTGTGTGTCTGTGTGTGTACTTACACATATACTCACATACATATGTATGCATACATATATTTACATATCTGCATAGAGATGTCTATATACATACTTTCAAAGGGTACTTATCCAGTTTCAGCCTTTCTGTTCTCACCTCCTTTCTTGAGATACAATGCTTATGGTTTTGAGTGCTTTAAAGTTCCATTATTACTTTCACTAAAAGTAAACACCAGGAGCTTACTGAACAGTCACCCTTCATTTAAATTCCCGATTTCTCTCGCGTATTCATTGTTACTTTCTTTGATGGTGACATTTATTGTATTTGCCTTGAAAATGGAAAGAAAGTCATTTAGCATAACCAAAAAAGAAGCAATGTGAATTATTAACAACCGGTGTCTTGCCTCTGATGACAGCCGGCACGATAATGCACTGAGACTGTCTCCAGCTTCTTCAAAGTTTAGGAACCTCTGTACGCATCGTGGGAGCTCTGTTAGAAAGGAAAAAAGACTATAGTGCAGCTTCTACAGTTTTCACTCCAAAAGGTGGAGCTTTTAACTCATTGAATTCTAGCATTAGTGTGTTTCAGCTAATTAAAACTCTGTGGCATTGTCAGAAACATCATACATTCCCTTCTGTGTTAGTCATACTGCGTGAGCATTTTAGTCTGCTAAGTGTGAGTTCAGAAATAAAGATTTGGATCTCCTTGCAAAATTCACCAGAAATCCGTTTACCTCTCTGCTTTTTCTAAGTTGTATTATTGGTATTTTTGCCTTTATTTTCACTGAAGGCACTCTGATTCTTTGATACATTTTCCTTGTTGTTGACGACAAGAAACTACTGGTGGATTCAATGGGGAAAGAATGGTTAAACGAGAGTAATATGACTGCATTGCTTTGCCATGCAAACAATTTGTGCAGTGTCAAAACAAGCTCTTTAGTGCTTGTAACAAGGAATGAAAACTTGCAGTTAGATGCCTCTGTAATTTTTTGTTTGAGGTTGACACTGGATGGAAATAGATGTGTTCTCCCAGAATCAGGCAGTAAGTGTTTTGATAATATTCAATTAATATTTGCTTTCTGCTCTCCAGAGTAATATATTGGTCTTACCAAGACTTAATAGTTGGAAAGGATGATGGTTTGGATTCCTTCAGCTGTTCCAAACGAACTGCTAAATGTCAGTGAAGGACCTTGAAATTTTTCTTATTTATAGAACAGAGAGGATCTTTGCAAGTCTGTGCTTCGTCGTTAGACAAAAGCCAGCACTTCCCAATAGATTTTACCGTGCACCCTCCTCCAGGTGGATTCTGACATTTGCCCACCTCTCCCTATGGGGCTTGTGCCATTCAGCCCTCAGGGCCTGTACTGATAAATGTGAGGAGTTTGGCAAACCAAAAAGACACCTTGTGGGATGGTCCTTCACCCAAAAATCACTGTTCAGCTTGCAAAAATTATTTATGGCCGGAGGGCTATCCAGAAAACTGGAGCTGCCAGGCAGCAGTGTGGGAGCAGCAATCTGGGTTTCCTTTCCTGATACAGCCAAATGAGCAGCTCTGTGCCCAACAGCTGCTGCTGCATTTGACATCTTCCTATGAAATGTTTTAATGTAGGTG
Source organism: Anser cygnoides (assembly GCF_040182565.1). Lineage (NCBI taxonomy): Eukaryota > Metazoa > Chordata > Aves > Anseriformes > Anatidae > Anser > Anser cygnoides. Next base: position 37,904,921 of record NC_089874.1, on the reverse strand, counting down.
GAACCGCACCTTCTAGCAAGTAAACTTGCTAGTTTAATTTTTGACCAGCTCTAATGCAAAGGTGGTGTTTTGTTCTTCCAGACGTTGGTCTGCTGTAGATTTGATCTCTTTAAATTAAATTAAACTCATTGGAAAGGAATTAATATTAATTTTTTAAAAAAAGGAATCCTCATACTAAGTAAAGGAAGTGTGCTTACTTTGTTATTCTACGAAATGATCAAGGTTGTTATAAACAACCATAAACATGCTAGGAATTGCTCTGCGTGAAAATGTAGGAGATTTTGTGGACTTGGGCCAGATTTATGCGTTCGCTCATACATGTGGTCAGTGATATGCTCTATTCCCATATTATTGTCTCCATTCGTTGTTGCTATTTAGTTTCCTGCCAGCAGACAAGCAATTACAGCCAGCTTGGTGGGATTCATGAGGCACAGCAGAGCAAGCTAATGCCATTTTCTATGAGGCGGTCACTAAAGGCAGAAGGTAAATAGTCAAATCTATTATAAAACCCTGCAGGAAATCCGCGGATGTTGTTGGGTAATGACTGTATTACCATATGAGCGCCATTTCGCTTGTATCTTCTTTCCATCTTACGTGCTCATTGCTAGATCTGCTCAGGACCATAGATGCTGGTGCCTGGCCCCTAGCTGAGTTCTTTGTGGTGGCCTCCTGCGCGCTTTGTGGTGTGCAGGAGGGAGATTTGGGTGCTTTAGAAGGGCAGCAGAAAAAAATTGCCCTGGTAGGAGAGCTCCACAAACCCCGAGCTGTCCTGGAGAGGAGGTGAGCAGACACCGTGTGTCCCAGGAGGCCCCCCGCAGAAGCTGGAGCTCTGCAGGAGGGCCCGCAGGGAAGGAGGGCCTGCAAGGCCGGAGGGGTCTGGGGTGCTGGGAGGAGGAGGTGGGAGAAGGAGCACGTAGCGCCAGGAGGAGGTGGGGGGCCCTGCTCCCAGCGCTTGGGGACTGCCTCATCCTACGTTTTGGAAAAGAAAAGTGACGAGTGGTTTTCTTGTAGGGACTGAGCCTGCTGAGGTGTTTGAGGCCTGATCGAATAGGGGCGTTGTGCTTGTGGCTACTGGGGCTGTATCGCTTCATTATTTGGGTCCAGTGTGTTGGCTTGTCTTCCTTTTCTGCTTCAAACCACCATTGTACACCACCTTCTGGGCATGCGGTGGGGCAAGGTGATGTCTTGTATAACCCGCACAGGCAGAGTGCATGCAGCTGATGTTTGGTCGCTTCAATGGAAAGGGAAAAGACTTAATGGTTTCATCTGAAAATGCAAATGAACAAGAAAACTTGAACGAGAAACAGAAACTAGTTGTAAAAGGAGTCCAAAAATTTTTGTGGAACTTTTTCATCTGTAATGTGAACTGTCTTTATGGGCTACATCAGTCTTTAACAGCTGTAACTGGAATGAGAGCATAAAAGCCTAATTGGGAAAACATGTTAAAAAATGAAGACCAGAAAACTCTGACATTTGTTTTGTTGGAGTAAACAAGCCAAGTAAGCACCTAGCACAGGGTAAGAGAAGTTAGCGTGGAACTGTATGTTTGTCCTTTTTAAAAAAGTATTAAGGATAAGTACTGAGAAACTCAGACCTGAATTTGACCTTTTCAGGAAAGCGAAATTAAATAAATGCAGTTTTGGCATTTAACATTTTGATTGTCCTGGATCGTAGCATTGATTCAATTATTTGCTGAGCAAGTATAAAGAAACAAAAAAAAAAAACCAACAATAAAGTTTGTCTTAGCTTTGTCATAAAGGTATGTAGCAGGGAGGGAAAATTGCTGATTATCAAGTAGAATAGAGTTTAAAATACCTGATTCTGTTGAGAGTATATATTGTAAAAAGATGTACTGTGGCTGATGGTTGTCTTTATTAAGCATAAGCTAATAGATGAAACCGTGCGTTACTTTATCTGTTATATACATATATATATATATTATTTGAAAGTGTTGGTTTATGGCATCTTAACTTTCTGTAAGGTAAGACGTTACCACCTCCAGAATGAATAGCCTGTGGTAGCTTCCAGAGATACCAAACACAAAAGAACAGGAGTCTTCCAATATAATACCATAAGATGAGCATGAGCATATATCAAGAAAAGACAGCTGACGAACTGTGTGGCATCATCTGACTGCGAAGGCCTCGCTGGCTGTAGGATTCATTGGTGTAGGTGGCTGTTTGATCTGTTTGGCAGCAGCCCTTGATGGTTCATGGAGGCTCTTCTTGGAGGTGCCGCTGATGCTTCCTGCTGCTCACCCAGTCCTGTTGATAATTTGGGAGAATCTCTCATGACTGCCACAGTAATGCAGCTCAAGAAGACCTGCAGGGAAAGAGGAGCACATTAAAACAAGAAGGAGAAGCCAGTTATCCTACATACGTGTCTCCCCAGCCTTATGTGTTTCTGCAACCATATTTCTCAGCCTACTCTCATCCCTCAGGATCCCTGTGGCAGACTGCACCACCTTCCTCTGTTTCCCAGAAATCACGTTCTGGAGCTGCAGAAACGACTGTCTATGAATGTACATGGTTCAATCTGTAGTTTTTTATCTTAAATCTACCTTTTTATTATTATTATTTTTTTTTTCTGTGGGAAGATGGGGTCAGTGAGTGTTTGGGCAGGTTTTCCCTATTAGCAGCAAAGAATGCACAAGTCAGTAGACCCAGGAAAGTCATTTGGACCTTATAAATATCAGTTGTGTAACCCAAACTTTTTTTTATTCTCTTTGACTTTTCTCTAAGCTGTAGTCTTGTGTATGTATCCAAGCATTGCTGGAAGTATTTTCAGCTTCAGTTACCAGTCAGGCAACGAATTACTCTGTCTGATAATCAGTTCCAAAAGCAACCAGCACTTCTGTTTCCACTTTTAGCTTTAACAAAATAAAAAAACCACCACAGCATCTGTCATTTACAAGTTTCTTATGCACTCTTTTAGATGCAGACAGAATAAACAAAAGAGACTTTGAGGTCAGGTTGTGAAGTGCAACAATAAATAAGGAAACATGGAGCAGAATGTAAATCTTAGACGTGACTTCATTTCAAGACCTACAGGGATGCTGCTAAAAGAATTGAGCTTTATCTTTTGGTGAAGCAGAGGCTTATCACAACTATAATAACTACTGGAGTCATTAAAGGTTTTAATTGGTCATTTATTTGCTCTGTTACCTTACTCAAGTCCTTATTCTACACAACTTTGTTTTTCCTTTTTCTTGTGAAAGAAAGACACGATTAGAAATCTCTTTAAAAACTGAAACAAAATGTTTGACGGATTTTATTTGAAGTTGTATAAGACTTTATGAAAATGTTAGTATTCTGTATTTAAACTAACATAAGGACAGACTAGATCCATGACTGCTTTCATAACTCATGTAGGTTGAACCTACATGTAGACACCTTAGAAGAATTAGCGTAAGAAATCAAGGAAATCTTTTCATTTCAGTTTGAAGATGGTTGGAGGATGAATGTGACTCTCCAGGAAGGTGTGATGTCCTTTTTCAACCAATTTCAAGATAGAACTTTATAATTCTTAACCTAACTTAATTCCCAGAAAGATACTGGAACACGTTTATACTCTGGAGGATGATGAGTAGCAGGGATTTCTCTGAAGGAATCCACGTCACATGGCAGCATAGCAAGAATGCACAGGTCTGTTGACCCAGGAAACCCATTTTGACCTTGGGTATATCAGTTTTGTAACAGGAACTTTCTTTTCCTTTTGGAGAATCTCTGGTCAAAGGAGAAAATAGCAGTAGCTCACCATCAAAGCAAAAAGATGTATTGACTGCAAGACTTAAAATATTTCTGTCCGTAGTCTATTAATATTCACTGTTTTCATTAACATTTTCAGCAATAGACTACTACTGGGTGTATTTATTGAAGTTTGCTAATCTGAGATGTGCAGTAAGTACTGTGGAGGTAACAATCAAGAATGGCTGTTGAGAACTGAAAGAAAAAGAATGTGAAATTCATTGAGGACATTTGGCCACTGTTAGTTGAGGAGAAAACTAAAACTGGTCTCGCCTCTAGGTAATAATTACGATGGACTAGGTGGATGATCCGTTCCAGCTCTGTTTTCTATTACCTTTCTTTTTTAATCCTCAGGTGTACATCCCAAGGCTCCAATTGCATGCATTTTCATCCTTTCCCCTCATGTTTAGCCTTTAGGGGTAAGCAATCACACTCCAATGGTAATGAATAGTCTTTCTATGAGTTTTACGAAGGCATACTCAGGAGAATCCAGAGACAAGGTTCATATGCAAGGCAAGCATGAGTTTTCGTAGATGATTGTTAAAAATTGGAGCACCATCACCAGAATTAACATTGTTGAATAGTGTTTAGTCATTTAATTGTATCCATGTAAAACCCTCATTTAGAAGACTATTCTGGCTTTCGTGTTCTTTTAATTAATTAAATTATTTGAAGCATATTTGGAGATTGTTGGGATCTCTGTGTCACAAGAGGAAAAAGGTGTTTCTAACATCTGGGTTTCTTTTCCCTATGTTGATCCCCAGTAGGGTCCAGTAAGTAAGTCAGCTGTGTTATTTATTATACATTATTCATTGGGGTATCCCTTTTTATGACTCTCATGTGATTTGTAAGCTGTTACAGAAGGTAGAGACCTATTGTCAACATACTCATGGCTTGGATTTCTCATTTTATTTGCAAAAATAATAAAAACACTGCATCTTCCAGTCCTTGGTCAAAAAGTTCCATTATCCTCTTCTGGAGTATGGTCTTATATGAAGAAAAAGCATACCAAGCACAGCTATTCTATTATTATTTAAATTATTCTTCTGTATTATTGGTTTTGAATATTTATTAGTTTTTGATAACCTCTTTCATTATTCATAAAGGGTAGCCACATAATTTGATGAAAAAAGCAGTACAATGAAACCTTATTTTGCATAGCTGGTGTCTTTCATACAAACTGTTCTCCGGTGCTTTTTTTATGGAAGGGCCCAAGCTTGCAAGGTGCTGGGAACCTCTGTTGTGTTTCCTGCAACATCCCCTCCCTCCTGGTTTCAGGAGGAGGGGAAGCTATCCAGCACCTCTCCATACAATGTGCTCCAGCATAGTTAGGGGTGAAATAATAAATAGCTCCAAACAGAGATAGAAACGAAGAGGCAAAGGCAGGGAAGGAAGCTCTCTTTTCAGAGAAGATGTGAAAAACATACGAAGAATTACTGAAGTAGAGAGACAGAGAGTGGAAGGTTGTTTTTGGTGATTTATGGGATTTTCTTTTGAAGCTCACAAGATGATGCCAAGGAGATGCAGGGAACTGCATGTACTGACCGCAGTATCTGTTCATATGTCAGGGGTCTGACAGTAGTCAGCATCATCAGATGCTTTGCAGGGAGGCATAACACCCCACAGGAAGCAGATTGGACATGGATTATTTTCACGCATTAGGTCTCATCCTCATCTCTAATATGTTCTGGTTTAAACCCTGAGATACTAGGTTCAGTGTCTGTTCTGAAGGGTTTGTCATCAGTACAGGTATTCATTGCTCTTAGTATTGTTACCAACATACACTTTAGAATATTTGGTATTGGTATCAGATATTGGTATATCTATATTGGTAGATATTTGGTCTCAACAGCATTTTGTCAGTGATCTCCAAGTCTAATAATACAGCTTTTGTGTAGATGTCTACTTCTGTTTATTACTTTTGAATTTGACATGTTCTCCCTTCACTGACTATCCCCTTTCCCTCCCAGATTATGTAGGTATTTTTTTTTAGTGTCTGATTTCTTGTTTAATCGCACCAGTCTTTTATATGATAGAAGTCCTTCACCAAGACAGGCTGCTTAAAATCTGACATACAAAAGGGCCTTAGGAATGGTCAATTTCTGTGTTAATATTGTAGACCAGTGTGAAGCTTGTTTAACACTGAAGAGCCTGGAATTTAGAAAAAAAACTTGATAGTCCAGTGTAAGATTATTGACCAATTACTTTTTATTTCCAGCTGAGCTACCAGGATCATCTGCAATCAAGCTCTCCTCCTTGTGTGATCTTCCAGCTCAGCTGCAAGAATTGTACCAGCAGGGCTTCGTCTTGGCTGCTGTCCACCCCTTCGTGCAGCCAACTGATGAAAAAGAGAAAACTCCCCAGGAACAAATCTTCAGGGCTGTGCTTATCAAGAAAACAGAAAGGTAAAGCACTTCCAGTGAACTGGGATAAAAATAGACAATGTGATTTCCTGCTGAGTTTTGACCTACATCAGGAAATTATAGCAGAGTTTACTGTGCAAGACTTGATTTTTTTAATTTTTTTTTGTGGGCTTGAATAGGCTTAACATGTTCTTCGTGCTTAAAATTCATCCGCAGTTTGGCAGACAACTCAGAGAATAACAAGTTGAAATATGCTCTATATTTTGGGATATGTTGTCATGAAAGGCAAACAAACAAACCGTATGCCTAACAGTTTGTGAGGATGGTCTAGGATTGGTACCCTTTAATAATTTATTAGAATAAATTAAGGCAGAAGAAATATTTGCTTAGTAAAGACATATTTTGTGTTTAGCGGGTTACAGTTAATGCAATTAATTTGAGAACCACAACGTTAATGCATGCTTTTATCTGTAGACTTTAGGCTCTTCTTTCCTCTAAACAATACAAGCTCTTTTAATTTTTGATTTAGTGCAAGCTCCTTAAATTAAAAGATGACTTTCTTGCTTTGTTCAGAGTCTTAAAATGTATTAAGAATATTTTACACAATCAAAGTCTGAAGATGAATAAACAAACAGGAATACTGTTCTTTTATGTTTTAATCTGATTTTAATAACATCAATAGAATGTGCTGTTAACTAGTTGAAAGCAAATTAAAATGTGAATATTTTAAACATAGATTTAGGATTTTTGCTTAACTATTTCAAATACAACTTGGTGTTATTTGAATGCTCACAACTCCATAGCTACCCATGTTGTTGCAGACATGTTGTGCAATTTTTCCACATAAACTGCATTTCCCACTCTGTCCCTTTTTACAGCAACCTTTACGGAAAGCTGGGGGATAACTCAGCCTCCTGTTTGCTGATTCCAGTCTCTCTGCTGATGCTTGAATGAAAAGATGTAATTGTTTTAAACACCTCTTTAAAACCGAAAAACACCATTCAATTTGCTACAGCCTGGTGGTCAGCTGGGAGCAAGTATGGACACAGTCAAACTTCAGTCTGTGACCTAAGGAAGGTTTTCTGTTTTATTACCAAATGTATGCAGGCATTAGGTATCACAGCCAACACTAGCTTCTAAAATAACTCTCAACTTACCTTCACTTGCTTTTAGTTTTATTAATGAAAAACTTCATGCTGGCATCCTGATGTTGTTTAAAGGGTTTCCAGTTTTATGGTCGGAGTGTTTGGCTGTGTAGTGGACTTCTAGGGTAATACTGTGGTGGGCTTACCTATTTGTTAGGCTTTGTATTCCCTGCCTACAAAGTGCCTTGCTGCAGATAATCAAAGCATTTGCATGCCTGAGTTTGCAATGGGGTCAGAGGGCTCAGCATCTTTCAGGACCAAGCTGTAAAGACGTGTCAGGGGAAAGCATCCTCCTCCTCGGCAGTAAGAATGTAAGGGACATCATCGCCAAGCCAGAAAGCTCAGTCGCTGCTGTCTTGTGCCATATCCAGTAGTTTACATCTGTGCAGAATGAATGTGAAAGAGTACAAAATCCTAATTGCCTACTCACTCGCTTGGGTGCCAGTGTTTCACACGCTTCAGACAGCTGTAAATGACTGTGCAAAATTAAAGACAGGAGAGAGTCTTGAACCAATTAGATCTCCTTTTGCATTCACACTCCATTTCTTTGCCTTCTCTTATCTGTCATTTCTGGCTGCCTGGGGAAGTGGAAGAGAGTTGGTGCAGCAGGAAAAAAAACAGAGAAGTATCAGGAGGGGAAATTACATCAGTTTGGTGTTTCTCGTAGTGTAAATATTCCTGAGTTTGGCCAAGAGTGTGGAAGAAACTGCTTTCGTAGCGTGTGAATGCAATGGCTCTCTGAATTGTCAAGCTCAAGGGAGAGAGATGGACATTGCATGGATTTCACATGACCATGGCCTGTAGAGAGACCAGTTGTACTGGAACCATGAGTTTATCCTATTCAAGTAAGAACTGTGAGGAAAAAAACCTATCACCTTAATTAACCTTTCTCATTACACTGCTGATAAAGGACAAATGTTACCTTTGTCACTGAAGACTGTCAGGTCTCAGGCATCTGCAGGCTGTCTCTGTATAAAACAGCTAAACTCTTGGGCAGGTGTTAAGGTCTGCTGGGGGTATTTGTTGATGAGATTAGTGTTTATTTCTGTCATAAGATTTTCAAGTGTAAGTAGCCCAGCTACAGTTGTAGGTTCGCTGCTAACATCATTCATACTGCGAAGTAAGACGTGGTCGCCTGCTGTTCGCTCTGATGGTGGTGCCAGGCGTGCACGGGGAGCCAAGGAGTCATAAAGAGCTCTTTACTGCGGTGTGGGGCCACCCTCAGGATTCCCCGGCCATCTCTGCAGAACCCTTGAGGCTGTAGCTCCTCTTTTACTGCAGGTGTTTCACCACAGATGGCTCCAGCACCACATGCTTAACTTGTCAGTTGTCCAGCAGATACCAGGTGCGGTTTGTTCACCTTGCTGATTTTGTTGCCTGAATGGAGCAGAAACTGAGTTGTTGTGTGAGTGCCTTTTGGTGCAGTAATATCAATTCTGTGTATGAAGATAAAGCTGAATATTTGAATTAGTGTCTGCTTTAATCAGTTACACCTTTAGATGTCAGTTTTATGTTTTAAAATGAATACACTGTTGCCTCACATTCTGAGTTTTTTGTTTGAGGTAGCATTGCCTCTCCAAAGGTAATAAGAGGCAGTAGTAGCTGCAGCAGATGATGTGCATCAGGATCTGCAATCTGCTGCTAACTGTAAAATTTGTGCTGCCTTAGTTTGTTCAGGAACAAAATGGAGAGAGGAGTGCCTAGACATGTCAGACATTAAAGCTCTTGGAAAAAGTACCTATAGTGTCAGTCTTCCTGTTTTGCAATTGTCCTGGAGTTTTAAAACCCTCAGTGTGAATTTGCAATATCATTCTTTCTTTGAAAGTCACTAGATAGTTCTGTTTTTAATCTGTACTGGTATCTCTGTGACTACATTGTCCTAGCTTTATGTTCAGTAGTGGTAAATAAGGAAGGAAGACTCGTTCCTGCTCTAGGACATTTAAGGAAACACATTCCTAACATACATGGAAGCCGTAAGTGTTGAAAAGCAAGGTTTGTTGCTTGGAAATGTTAAGAAAAATTTAAAAGTAAAGGGCACGTGTATACATATGCATATATATATACACATGCATATATATACATATATAAATCAACAATAAAATTATCGCTGCAAAATGTCACGTTCAATTAAAGGAAATGAAATAAATGTAGAAGCATTTAATTCTTTAGAGGTACTGGGCATAGTCTACCAAGTAGATGAATGATTCTGCCATAGCTCTTGATAAATTTAATATAATAGATTTGACTGTATTTATTTATGTAGCACCTAATTGCATTATGCACAGTGACCAGTTGATTGGAAGTGGTTTGGAAGTTGAATAGAATAGAGTAGAATAATGGAATAATAATTTTAATGTTTCTGTGATTACTTTTCCTTTTCTCCCTCTATCTCAGTTTCAATGGACTTTTAAAATAAAAAGTAATTGACTGTTTTACTGACTGTGCTAACGTTTGAGACGCTTTTCTCAGAGAAGTTGTTTCATTAAAACATATGCAAAGAAGAATCTTTGAGCCCAGGTTTTTAATATTTATTTTTTTTTGGGGGGGGGGGGGAGGGGAGGGAGGGAGGGGACTTCGGGGAAGGCTCTAGGTGTGAAGATTAGCCCATGGCCTGCTGGTTCACATTGATTCACACTTGAAAAAAGTTGATTCACACTGATTTACACTTGAAGAGAATCATCTGAGGAAAAAGGATATATGGTAGTATTCTGGAAAGTGAGAATTTGTGGTAGTGTATTGCTCCTGGCAAAGGGAATGAGGAAGGTCAGCTCATTTGTAACAAAATATAAGGAAATTAACAAAAATAAGGAGAGTAGCATGCATGTCATGTATGTTCCCCTGAGGAACAGAAAGGTCATTAGTTCTTCATGTGTCTCTTTTTCCCATTTTCTTTCCATATGTTCTAATTTTCAATATCAGAATCTGTGTTTAGGTGTCTTGTGCAAATCACTAGCACTGACAGTCTGTGCCTGTTTCCTGCAAAAAAAAATCCCAAAGTCTGCTTCTAAACAAAATTGTAACAAAACCATAATGCAAAGCTGCTTTAATTTATCCACAGCTCCCTGTAGTGTGACACCCCTGTCTGATGTCTTGAAGTTAAATTCAATGTTAATTAAAATGTTTGCATTTCTCTTTTTAAATACTGTGCACTACATTTTTTTTCCACTAAGAAATATATACGGTCCAGACTCACCAACTGTCTACTTAGAATAATTCTTACATGTTTGCAGATGGTTTATTTTACAACAGTAGAATAAAACAGGGGAAATAATCTGAAGTCCAGATAGGTCTTTCTCTCTTTGTTTCACGTGTCTCTTAACACATAACCTTCTACTGGTTTTCCCTCCAATCAGTAAAGTAGTTAACAAGGAAACATGGCCGTGAAGAATTAGACTAAATAATATAATTTAAGAATATTTTCTAGAATAGACTTCTATGTTTACCTCAAGCAACTTTGCAGCTGTTCTTCCTTACTGTAAAATAATGAGGTGTCAGGTGCTCCACTAATACACTTGATGAGATGATTCTGTTTCTATTTTTATAATTTCCCCATTTCCATTAATCCTGATGAAATGCAAACTTTCATCACTTAGCCAAAAATAATTTTATTTATCTGCAAAGAAGTTTGACAGACTTGAGTTCAAAAGTTTAATCGTAAAATGGGATTTTTACATTTTTTTTAACGTGATTTTAATTCCAAGTTATTTCTGTTAGTGACATCTGAGAAATAGCTAATCTTTTGTTTCCTCTGCATCACTTAAAATCTGGATTCTACAACAGACTAGAAAAATTAAGGTAGTATTATTTAAACATAAATGCAAAATACTGAAATTACTTAAACATGCAAATGAATGAAACAGCTTCTCTTTCCATGAAAGGAAGGAAAACTGTTATTCTGAAGAACTGATGAAATATGAAAAGACATAATTACATTAGGAAGGACTATCAGCCTCTTGAAGCATGATGCTTTATGAAGTCTTGGGATGGTCCTCTAGCATTTGGGTTTGCACATTCACCTTCCAGAGGCAATGATAACATTGCTGAAGACATCCAGATGATTCTCAGAGACTCCTTCTAGCCCCCAAATGCTTTTTTATTCAAGATTTTTTGATAGTTAATTGAAACAGTGAGTTCTTCCTCTGACTTTATATAGAATTTAGTTGATTGAGCCTTGAGCCATGACTGATAGATACCTCTGCCTGGCAAGCCCTTCTTTGATTTCCTTGGGTATTTCCTCATTTTCCATGTGGAAAATTTTCATGCCATCTTTGGTCTTTAGTCTGAGGGTGGTGAGGCGCTGGCACAGGTTGCCCAGAGAAGCTGTGGATGCCCCATCCCTGGAGGTGTTCAAGGCCAGGCTGGATGGGGCCCTGAGCAACCTGATCCAGTGGGAGGTGTCCCTGCCCATGGCAAGGGGGTTGGAACTGGATGATCGTTAAGGTCCCTTCCAACTCAAACTGTTCCATGAGTTGATGAATATTGTGGGAGCCAGTGTCAAATCTCTTGCTCAAATTGCCCTAGATGACCAGTCGTTTTATTGTCAAAGGCAGTTGGGTTGGTCAAGTATGATTTACCCTTGCTAAATCCATGCTGAGTGTTTCCAAACTCCTTCTCCTTCATAGGCCCTGAGATGTTCTACAAAAGAGCTCTGTGGAAATACAGAATCACCAGTCTGTGTTTCAAAATAATACAGTTTGATGAAAAATATCAGTGGTCTTCTCTAGTGACTCCATGCTTGCTGGAGTTGCCAAAAATACATACTTTGCACTGGCACAATATATTCTTAATTTAAATGTAAATGCGTGTGTGTGTATATGTATATTTATTTGATTTTCATGTAGGATTTAGGCCTGAAGACAGCAAATTTCTGACCCTGCCTTCATGAGAATTAGGATCAAACACGTTTTGTGTGCAAATGCAGCAAGTGTTGTTGCTCTCAGCAGGCTGATTTCAGCTTGATGAAAGAATAATATTTATTCCACGCCCAAGAGTCAACAGATATCTTCCTTTAGCTCAAAAGACAATGCCTAGGGTTTTTAAAGCTTTTTATTTGTTTTAAGTTCAAAGAAATACATATTTCCTCACAACAACTTCCAACATTGACCCAAAATAAATGTTCTTTCATCAGTGTTCTCAACGTTATAAACACTGCACGTAAAAGAAGCCTATGTATCCATACATGCCTGACCTTCTCTCAAGAAACTCTATATGCTGCTATTTAAAAAGCATATATATGTACTATCAAATAATATATACTCCAGTGATAAGATTTCCTATTTAAGGAAATTCCTAGTAAAGAAAATACCTAGGTAATAAAGTTAAAGCAGTGTCTAGTGTGACAGAGTTGAGCTGGTTATGATACAATATACCAGCTTTTATTTTTTCTAAAAAATATATATTTTTTAGGTGGGCATCATAAAACCTGTGAATCTTTAAGTGCTGAGTTCTTGGCTTTCAGATAATTGAATTTTGGCAGTTTTTTAACCTGGAATTAATACCGATATCAACCATGAATGTTAATCCTCTTAATGTGTTTCTAGTTTTTCATAATGAAGATCAATTTGTTACAAATATGCAGATATATTTGGAAACATAAGCTGTTCTGCTATGGAATTATTTCTGTGCAGTGGAAAATCTCAAGACTGCACATGCCTTCCTCGCATCATGTTAAATAAACAATCATTTTGGAGTATCTCTGCAGCTTAGAAGCGTGCTTTCAAGTTTTCGAATTCATGGGTATGGAGAAATTCAGGAAGGTTAGGACCAAATATTGGCTCCCTTATTTTCTTCTTATGTCTGAAAAGGATTGGAAATCCAGTTTGTAACAGACACTGATGTGTCAGCTTTAATAGCTAATGTGTAAGTTACTGGTACTCTACAGCTGGTAGTGGTTTATCTACCATGAAATGGTGCCTAACTGCAAACAGCTGTACAGGAAATGACAGCCTACTGAAACAACCATCATAAAATATTTTGGACCAGTGAGCTTCCAGCTATAAGTGAAAATCTTATTTATTTTATGTGTTTTCCTCTTTAGTGGCACTAGAGGACCAGTTTAGGATTCAAGACCCCACTCTTTCAGATCTGCAGTCCTCAGCCTGCTCCTTATCAGTGACACTTGAGGGTGCCCCTCTACCCCCAGCTCCGATGTGCCTGCAAACTCCATCCCTCTGAACAGTGCCAGGTAGACTGAAATTCCCTCCCGGCTGTTTGCCACCCTCTGGTTAAGGTTTTTGGTAGTCACTGAGGATGCCCACAGTTGATAGTAAATCCCTTTTCTGGAAAATCGATGAAGATAAACAAACCATGAGATACATAACAAAGGAGGAAAAACAAATAAAAGCCTAGAGTGTTTAAGATACAGTCTGACAGGAAATTCCTGTCAGTCTCCATGATTAACCTGTGCTTACTTACTCTCTCCTGGTGTTGTGGACAGTAGAGTTCCCTTCCCCACTGCATGCGAAGGGACCGCATACTTTGCAGTCACTTCTCCTCCCTCACAGGCATCATTACGTACATTACAATGAGTACAAGCCCTGGTCATTGTGTACCAGCTTCTCCTGTTAGTCCTAGCTTCCAGGAAAGGTACAGCGTGACTGTATCCCAGTGTGCTTTTTTCAGGGCTGAGGCACTTTTAATTGGCCTAAGGATTTTTTTTATTAAAGGAGCAAAGGTAATAAAAAAAACAACCTTGAATGTCCAAAGACAGTGAAGGGAGGAAGATTCAGTTTTCTATCCTAGGAGGAGTAAGAAATTGCTAAGTATACATCAAGAAGAAAAAGGAGATCTTTCAAATTCTTGGAGCTTATACATTTTCTTTAAAGATAAACTGATCCAGCATTTCTCTTTTGCTTTCTGTTGAGAAATATTTTTTGATGGGAAGGTGGAAATAAACTTTACATAAAACCATTGCTTTAATAAAAAAAAAAAATGTTATGTTGCCCTTCTAGTAACTTCCTGTGCTGTAATATTGGCAACAGACTCCAGGGTATGGATTATTGGTTTATTTCTCAAATGTCCTCCTTCAGAAGAAAAGGGGATATGAGTGCAGGGAGGAGACCGAAGTCAGGAGATTTGGACATTTCCTCTGACCTCTGTGATCTTCATAGAATCATAGAATGGCTCGAGTTGGAAGGCATCTTGAAGATCACCCATTTCCAACCCCCCTTGCCATAGGCAGGGATGCCACCCACTAGATCATGTTGCCCAGGGCCTCATCTAACCTGGCCTTGAACACCTCCACGGATGGGGCATCCATAGCTTCTCTGGGCAACCTGTGCCAGTGCCTCACCACTCTCTGAGTGAAGAATTTCCTCCTAATCTCTAATCTAAAACTCCCTTCTGTTAGTTTAAAGCCATTCCCCCATGTCCTGTCATTATCTGATTGAGCAAGGATCTTGGTAGATGTTCCTATTTTGGGAATTTTTATTTCTATTTTGGGCATCCTACTTCATCGTCTCTAATGAAAGTGGTCCTAAAAGTAGCCCTCTTAAATTAATAAAATGGAAAACGTAATGATTTCTGCTGCATATAGAATTTACTTATACCTGTATTTAGCTACTTCTGTCTGGCTATACTAATTATATTCAAAGAGTGTAATGAGAAACTTTTATGATGTTGATGAATTACTTTGTGATTCATATATGAAATGTGCTGTTTATTGCATAGAGAGTGGAAATAATTTCTTGTCCACCTGGATTTGCTCAGAAAATTATTTTTGCAGTCTGTGAAATCCAGTGCCATTTATTATCTTTACATGAAAAGCTATAGCTTTTGTTTTCTTAGTTTGTTTTTGACAGAATAAAAGACTTGAATTTTTCCTAAAAAGGTAAAAGTGACCAGTATAGACAAAGACCTGCCTTTAACATATATGGACATATTTTACTTGAAAGCATGGAAAAATAGTTTTTGGTAATATATGGTACGTCTGTATGAGGCTAAGTAGAGATTTTATGGCCTTTAACAGGATCTGTTACGTGTATTCTGTAAAATAATGTTCCTAGCAGACTGCAGTGGTATTTGATGCACCCTAGGGCATTTTGTGAACCCTAGGGCAGAGGTAGCCCTCAGATTCTTAGAGGAGGAATTCATTATCTTGTGTTCTCTTAAATATTTACCAGCAGCAAGTGCGTTTTGGAGTATATGCTTGTTAAAGGGGGAATAAACAAACAGGTCATTTTAAGCAGTTACGGTAAGAATTACGGTGTTTTTATGGATATCATCTGTATCTCAAGTAACACTTACTCCTTTTGAATGGGTTGCAAGTACGTCCTCTGAAAACTACACAAACTCAGAGTCCAGGAAGCTGCTGAGGTGCCGGAGAGGAATTAGGATAGAGTGGTTCAAGGGCCAACTTCCCCCTCCTTATGTGTGTGTACAAACCTCAGCATTATAGGTTGAAAAGGGTTTATTTTTACAGAGAGCCAGTGAGTTTAAACATGAAAATACAGTGTTTCTGGTACTTTTGGAACGATTAGAGTAGTGAGTTGTTGTTTGTCATGAGTATTTGTAGCACCACTGAGAGCTGACTGCCGTGTGGAGACAACTTTGGCAAAGACTGGACACAGGAGGGACTGGGCCTCTGGATCTGTTCCGTTTGGTTCTGTCCCTGGGCCTCACTTTAAATAAGCACGGATAGCGTGGCACATACTTCATTTTCAGGGTTTGCTATGCTAGCTTTGAACTTGAGCTGTATTATTTCAAAGTCTCCGAGCTAGGAGTATCACTTCCTCAGCCAGGCCGGAGTGGGGCTGTGGTGGCTGAGGTGGGCTTTCCTAGCAAGGGAGCCGCCTGAGACATTTGGTCCTCACGTAGCTAAAGAAAGGTCTGGTGGTGTCTCGAAACAATGGGATTCGTTGTATAAAAAAGGCTTGGTGCCTTGCTACCTGCTCCTAGTAACCGCTTGTGGTTTGGAATAATACACAACTGAAGCACTGGAGAATTGTGTTGGCACCATTTGATGTTGCATGGACTTTGCGTTGTGTTATCAAGTGGCAGTTTTGATGGTTTATTGATTGCTAGGGTATTAGAGAGCCTTAGCTCATACATATTTTTATCTGGAAACATGATTTCTATCTGGAAATGATGATTAGATAACATCAGGCTTACATTTCCAGTTAGTCATATAGAGATTTTAGAAAAAAACTCTAAGTGTACCACTATGTACGCTAGCAGGGAGACTTTCTTAAATGTATTTTTATCTTATTGAAAAGCCGTTAATCTGCGATGGAAAATCTGCACAGACTAGATTATTTTATCTAGGACATTATCTAGAAGATTAAACATGGTTGTCTGTAGTTCATGTGTTGTCCCTCACAAAATGACTTTTTCTTTGTAACAAATTGTTCTTTGCTGCTTGAATGAATTTCTGTATGCCTGTTACAGACAGGTAGTAGTCGGACCCTTTTAGTTCCCCAGTAATGATTTCTGTAAATCCTATAAAGATGTCTGGAGAGTTTCCACGGATAGCAATTTTTATCCAGAGTCAAAAAAAGAGCAGGACCACAAGTTATGAGGAGAACCTAGAAAGCAGAAGAAAAACAAGTAGGGAAAGGGCTTCAGCATTCCCAAACAATTCATGATCTGCAAAATAACACTGTGTGGCTCATGTATAGGTGAGGTGAGAGAAATGAGGCAAGGGTATATGGCCAAAGATGGGAGGAACAAGTACAAAATATAATGTCATGTGATGCTTTAGAAAATTTCTGCAGTATTGCCTAGGAAACACGCACTTCCAGTTTGCAGTCAGCAGCCCACGCATCTCATGGCTCTGAGTAACTGTTAGCATCTCGGGAAAGCCCCTGGGAGCATCTGTAGCTGAAGCGTGTGCTTTACGTGTCACACAGTCTCAGTCCTCAGAACAGAACTCTAACACAGAAATGCTTTTGCAAGCACGGCAAGCCTGCAAAGCCCTTGTTCTGGTGTTTTGCTGCTTCCTCAGCAGTATTGGTTCAAACTTCTGCACCTTTCTTTCTGTCCTGTCTGTACCCGCTACATCAAGCAGCCACTGCCCAGAATTACTTCTTTACTTCAAACTGGATCTTTCGATGCTCTGCGTGGGATGTTAAGATAACTGCTTTGTTACTAATCCCAAGAATTACGGGCTGGCTTTTATTTTTGCACATTCCTCTATGTGTTTTCCTAAAGAGCTGATACAACAACTGATTCTCTATGTTTCCTGTATTGATCGAGCGTATCAGTTTCCTTCCATGGCAGTCCAGAGATGAAAACTGCCTTCGGTGGCACTGCTTTGCTGTGCAGGCCTGTGGACTGTTTCTCAAGGTCATTCGGGTGAACTTCCAAACTTTCCCATTGGGTATTTTGACCAATATCATGTTTCCACATTTTTCAGCAATATATGTGGCAGATGTTACATGGTTTGAATTATTTTAGGAGTTAGTATCTTCTGAAAGAGAAGGAACATAGTTACATTTCTCAGCAACAAAGCATGCCGTAAGACTGAAGGGTAGACTACTTAGATTAGTTCTAGTTTTTAAATACTGACTTAGAATAATGGTAGGTAAGAGTGGGTATTCCTTTGATTGCCAGCTATAAAACATGTTCTACACCTGTGTGATTTCTTTGCCATTTTTCTCACTTAAGGTGGAATAAGAGACTCACTTTCCATACAAGCAACATTGATCTTTTAGGCTGCCCGAATGGGCCCAGTGCCGCTGTCAGTCTGTGCTGTTGGAACTGGCTTTCTGCGTGTCCTGAGAGTTGCACTGCCTGTGCATCCCCTTGGTGTTTGCCTTAGACGCCAGACTGACAAAATGTTTCTTGGACAGATTAAGAAGTCTGGAAGTCCCTGAGGCATTCCCCAGTCACTGCCGTGATTTTATTCCTTAGCAAGTAGTGATGTGCTGTAGCTGCAGGGTGTCAGAACTGTGTTGAACTCAGCGGAGAGAATGTGTTGGAACTGAAGTTTTGTCTGAATGTTAGATCTCCATGAGAAATACCTATAATGGGGATTCCTGGGTTTGCACTGTTAACAAGAGAAACTAATTCTGGTTTTCTACTCTCTTTAGGTCTCCAAAAGGTGACATCCATAGTGAAGGATATATCTTGGAGGTAGAGTCCTGCTCCTATTTGAACCAACCTTCAGACAAAAAGGAGATACCTGATTTTGTTAAGAAAGTGAGTAAAAAATCAAATTAAGAAAAAAAACCACACCACAGTATGCTTTTATCTGCACCAGTTACTGTTACTAGTTCTGTCAGTCTGACAATAGGAATGTGCATGAATTTTGTGTAGTTGAAGCACTTCACTAGAATTTGTTGGCATTTTGTAATTTTAAGTACCTGAAGGGCAATTATACTTCAAAGAGAAACAAATTATTGATCATATTATTATGAGAAAATGACTTGTAGTATCACAGAAGAGTAATCTCTCAACAGATGATACCAACTAAGTTACCAATGTAGAAGACAGTCCTGTAGTGGTGTAAATATTTTAAATTGAAACAATATCATCGTTTTCATTTTAGAGTGCAAATATACTGTTGTATAGTACAATAGATAAAAGGCCTATTAACTCCTAGAATTCCCCAGATTGCTTAAAGTTTTATTCAGTATGATGATGTTAGCAGTTAGAGACTGTACTCATAAACTAAAGCACTTTGCCATCCAGAATAGTGTTGCTTTCAACTAGCTTTTCTATATATTGGTGAAATTGAAAATAACCTTGCAATTCTTCATTTGTTGCCTTCTTTTTTAAATTATTTGTGATGATGTAATATTTTGCTAGACTGAAATTTAGCAGGTTATGTCCATTTTGATGGAGACAGATTTGCTGGGCATGCTTCAGATTTTGCAGCATCTGTTGTGTCCTATCGCATGTTATAAAAGCAGGCAATAAATACTATGTTGACATAGCCACCTGGTGTAATAATAGTGTGAGTAGGCGTACTCCCCTAGCTTTAATCCATCTTGCCGTGATGGTAGTGGAGACAATTTTGTAGAATAGACTTCAGCACAGGCTGTATGAGTTTGATTGGGACTCAGCTCGACAGACTACACTCATGTTCAGTCTTTGCTATTTGCTATGAATAGTAAAAACTGGTTTAAAAATAATGCAGATCTGATCATCCTCATACTTAACAGATAAACAGATTTTGATATCAGAACAAGCTGAAGTTTTCTGAACAATTACTGCTTTTCAGAAGTTTGAATCTGAATCTAATTTTTTTCAGGGTTTATTGTGCTATTGCACTATTTATTGTGTTATTACACTATTTTGGATTATTTCAGCATATTCACACTTAGGTAAAACTGGTGTAATTCTTGTCTATTAGTTTCAATATGTTTGATTTTGCTCTTCAGTTCTTTAAATCAGAGTAGAAATATGTCACAACTGGTAGCAAAATTTTACATCATTCCAAGAGAAAATGTATTTGCAGTTGAATCTTCAGAAAGAGCATGGCTGACATGAAAACAAGATGACAACCCAGGAGTCATCTTATTACCATAAATATTCAATTCTGAGACTCTTTAAAATGCTTTTCTAGACTTGGAAATGTTTCTGTTGGTAGAAGTCATTTGACTATGGGGTTATGAAGATGCCTTTTTGAAATATAATAATTTAAATTTTAATAGCTGAAATCTATATTTACAGTTTCTCTGTAGGCTGAGTATGTCACTCATCCTCAGATGTTATTTGATGTGGAGGAATTTGAAGTTCTTTGAAGTTGTTGCTGTCAGGTGTGTGCTGTGTCCCTGTCTGTATCTGATTAAACACATTATGAAAGTCTCAATGCTTTTTTGTAAATATAATTCAGGAAACAGGACTTGTTTGGGACTAGGAATTAATTGTAACATTAACTAATTTGTCTGAGCAACAAAAACGTCCATTGCTTTTAAGGGCAAATAAAACAGATGTTTATAAACAAAATAAATGAAAAATAAAGGAAGTTCTTCAAAGAAAGCGGAACAAAAAGCTGTTAAGGAGGGCAATTGCTTGCTTTCAAAAAAGAACAACCCTGTAATTCTCAAACTGTGGAATACAATTCAAGTTAATAGCGTGTTGTAATTGAGTAGTCAATCCTTGATCACAGAGCTTTTTGTAAGAAAGTTGTTTAGCACAGGTTTGCCATCTTATTGCATTGCAAATTACTATATATTTTTGAAAAGATACCACATAGAATACCCATATTTTCAAAATAAAGTAACAAGACAAATTTTTCTCCAACTGGGAATTTACTAGAAAAAAATACCCTGGGAAAACTAATTTTATTGATTTTATTATGCGCTGCTGAGCAAGTATTATTTACGTGGAGTTTGAACAAGGGTGTGATTTTAATAGCTTATTTTCTCAGTTGACCTTTTGTTGCATTGAAAATGCTGTATGTCGTATTGACTAGTAACCGCTTGTTCCTGGCAAACCCGAAACAATCTTGCAATGGAGTACAGCATAGGTAATAACTTTTTTCTTTTTCTGTAACTCCATATAAATGTATAAGAGAAATGAAGTAGGAACAGAGAAGTTCTTTCACCTGGAGAATGCTTCTAGCTCATTGAGTGCCTCACTACTGGGTTGATTATAAAACATTTCAGAAATGCCAAAGAAGACTCTCTGGTCAAATCTGTGTGCCAGTACTGAGAATATTCTCCACTTCAGGACTCTCTCCAAATTTGCTGTTCTTTTCTATACATTTTTGCCAGCCCTGTGGTTTCTGACCGTGGCACGAGCCATGGAAGACAGGAGGCTCTTAAGTAGCAGGGACATAAAGCTGCATAGGATACGCTATTCCTGTGTCTTAAAAACAGGCTTCCAACACCATGTTCTGTTTGTCCCTTCGTATCAATGTGGATCTAGTTTAGGAAATGACGTGCAGCTTGACATGTCCTGAAGAGCTCAAACAGTCCCATGGTGTATTGGTCATGTCATTCCTGGGCAATGGAAGAAGCAGCTGAACTGCTGTATAAGTACGTTACTGCTGCATTGCTATCAGCGCTCCTGTCTTTTGCTCCGGGAAAAAGAGAGATTAAAGATTTGCTCATCTGCTCTTTAATGAGCAGAGGTAAACTTCTGATCTCTGTGGCTCAGATCATTCCGAAGTTGTTACAAGTCAGAAATGCTACTGCAAAGTTCCCCTATTTTGTAATACTTTGGCTTCTGTCTCATGTAAAATAGGGTAGCCTTTAATTACGTCCTTAGTTGCTCTTTAGTTCTGTGTATTCTGTTACCATATTTTTCATCTGAGGATGTTCTCCTGAATCTGCTGCAGCAAGGAGAGAAGCTAGGCTGACATCCCAAGCAAAGGGTTATTTTAGATACATAGTCATATATGAATGCCAAGTATGTTTCTCATGACCTTTGCTTTTCACATCAATCCGAGTTAAATTCTCCAGAAGAACTGCAGCAGACAGAAGGCTTTTACTTCTATGTTCACATCTTTGTGGTGTTGGTGAAAGGTTAGGAAATGGAGAAGTTTCTGTGCCATTTCTTCCCAGTTCTGACATTTTAAAATTTAGGAAGCACATCTTTATATTTTTGGCTGCCTGGTTAACAGTGTTCCGACAGAAGGAAATTTTTATTTGTTATTTTTTTTTCAGTTTGATCCCATTGATCCCAAATTTTTTGTCCTTGTGGACTCATTATCCTTCTCTAGGGAAGTACGGTAAGCATGGAGAAGTGTCATTTAAAAATGCTGTATCTCAACTGAAATCCAAATGCAGGCATCTTCCTTTTGTGTTTTTGCCTAGAAAAGACCTTTTCCTGCTGGTCTGTCCTTACTTGACATGATTCAGAAATGAAGCCAGCTTCTTCCAACAAAGCCAAGGCTGTACAGATGATTAATAGGTTTTACGGTTTAGAAGCAGACCAATCTAGCATGGGATATGATTGCCATGTTGAAACGTGTAATCTTCTGACTAAATCTGTTGTATGAGACAGCGTTTGTCAAAGATGCTCGTTGCTGTTCCCTGTGTTCGCAGTCTTGGTGAACTCCGGTGATGTTCAGCTGCTATCACCTGCACTAGCTCAGAAGCTGCCACTAACATGTCACTCTCCGAAGCAGTCCGCTGAACAACTTCTGTAGTCCAGAGTACCCTAGAAGTAGTTGTGAATCCTGCAGGTGTAGTGACTTAGTCTATAAGTTTGTTGACATTTGTTTTCTAGTAACAGGATTGCTGGGCCAAGGAAGTGATGGTGCCTCTCAGACTCAGCTGAGAGGGACTCCAAGAAGGAACATGCCACCAAAACACATTGCAAGGATGCTGTCGCCCATTTACTTTTTTCTAGGAGATGGCATCTGACACAGTAATCACCAGGCCTCCTGGTACAAAAGCAAGTTGCCTCTAATTAAGGGCTGAGTAGGAAGTTGGACTACTTTGAATGGGAGGTCAATTTTTAAGGAGTTTAATTTCTGCACTACTCTGGTAGAGGTTTACCCTGTTTTAGAACTAGATTTACTTGTTTCTAATCATTCGACTTCTTCCAGACTGCTTAACCAACTCAGAGTGCTGTGCAGTGTCTTCAGCATGCTAATGCCTGTAGGAAGAACTCGCATCCTACACTGCTGAAAGGATCTCCTGTATATGAGTCCTGCTGCCAGTTGTATGGAATATAGAATCAATGAGTATTTACTAGAACGTCTCTAAATGTCCTTAAAAAAAAAGCTTTGTCAGGAATAGAATTGGCACGAAGAATTGATATATTTCGAGTGTTAGTTCATGCACTGTAATGCACTTTATTAATGTACTTTATTACTAACAAGCCTAAACTGTAGTTGAACTTGGTCAGTGTATTCTTGGAAGGTGAGATGTTTCT
Organism: Anser cygnoides; assembly: GCF_040182565.1. Taxonomy (NCBI): domain Eukaryota; kingdom Metazoa; phylum Chordata; class Aves; order Anseriformes; family Anatidae; genus Anser; species Anser cygnoides. The sequence continues at coordinate 37,881,899 of NC_089874.1, read as the reverse complement.
CCAGAAAGCTGAACATTTACCAGAGGTCAGTCTCACTACAAGTCTGATGCTTTTATCAAACTACCAACACACTACTTTTCCTGCTCTCTTTTTTGTAGCTGTTTTGGTGTTATCAAGATGACTGTTATCTTAGTTCATGTGCATCGTTTTCTGGAGAGTCATCTGTGTTGTGGTTCTGATGGGTGAAGAATTTTTGTATTGCTGCTCAAAGAGAGGTTAGTTAGTTCTCCAGCTTCTTTTAGTTGCTAGGTGGAAGCACAGTTGGGGTATTTAGAAGGACTTTTGTTTCTCCCATAAAATAAAACCCTAATGTCAATATGAATTATCTTTTAAAATCTTTTCCATAGATGTTCTCAATCAAGGGAGTGATTGGAGTGATTCAGCCCAGATATGGCTCTCTGCTCGTTTCCTGTGTGTTTACTCACATCAGAATGAGTATTCATCACATATGGATACAACAGGGCACTTTCACATGTCCATACAGTGTGTGTGAGGATAGTAAATGATTTTGAACTCTCACCTTCTAAGTTTTAAAACTCTCGTCAGCATCCAACTAGCTGAAGGCATGGAAAATAAGAAGTGTCACAGAACAAATTTGTCCATAACATATATTTATATTGTATTTATATATCATTTATAGAGAGAGAAGTATTTTTGTGTTTGTAATAATGTGATAAGCAAATGAGAATACAGAAGTCTACAATTTCCTATGAAAATTTAATGTAAATATTGCTAATCTTTCAATTTTTTGGACTTACCATTGCAAGAAAAATACTGATTTCAGTATTTCTCACATTTTTGTCTCTTTCTGTTTCTCATTTCTGATGCTTCATCTCCTCATCTTTGCATTGTGATAGGAGCGCAAAGCTTTTACGTTCTGAAGAGCTCTAGACTGCTGGTGGATTTCTTGAATGTGTTGCTGCAGTCCTACAAGGATCTCTTCTGTGAAGTCTCCATTTGCTCTGTTAATTCCAGGGCTTGTTACCATGGATATTGTAATCCTGAACATTATTCTTTACTTTAAATATATTTTAGCTAACCTGTTCAGAAATTTCTTGCAAGAGATATGGTCAGAGCAGGTCGCAGTAAAAGATAGAAAGGGGAAAAAAATTTAATCTTTAATATTGCTCACAGGATAGTGAGCAATAGTTCTTCAAATGAGTAAGCAGTTCAAATTTACTTCTGTGTCTAGAAAATGACCCTTCTAGAGTACTGTTTATTACCTAGGATTACTTATCTAGATGTGAGCTCAACCTCTTCTAAAATCATTTTCATCCTTCAAACAAACCGAAAAAATCCCACTCCGAAATCTTCACTCTCCACAGTACTTGCAAAAGAACAATTCACCAGTTATTTCTTTAGCACTTTGTAATGAAAACCATCTCTGAGCACTTAGCCAACTGCTTTGTTTTCTGCATTTTTTTCAGAGCAATCAGAGCCCCTATTTTGTTTTTAAGTATTTGGATCTTAGAAATGGATACGGTCATGAAGCAGAAGTTAAAGCTCAACATCAGTGGTTCAGCTGTTTGTGATCCGCTGTGATAATATTTATTAAAGTGCATTTTGTTAATATTTTGTAAGTGTATATATAACAAGAAATGGTAAAAAATAGTATATACTGTATTTTAAACAGCCTGGTGTGAAGGGAAACATCTGTTCCTGGTTAAGCTTCTTTCAACTTGCGTTCTTTTGACTAAGCCATGTAAGAGTGGTGTTGATATATATCTCCCATGAACATTGCAAAACTATTTTCAGGACTCTCCCAGGAGCCTGGTTGTGCTTTTATAATCCTTTGCCCCCAGCAGCTTTTAGAGTCGTCCTCTTGACCAAGATAAAAATAGATGTTGTAAAGTATGTAGCTGATGTTTTTAATGATCCCGCTTCTGTCTGGTGGGAAAAACAACCTTTTTTTAATAATAAGCATGATAATATTTTATTCTGTGCTAAAATAAAATATGGTCAAATTGTTGAAATTGTAATTTTGGCTACAAGTAACAGATGGTTTGATGTAACAATGCGGTTATACAGAAACACTCTTTGGTTTATATAGAGATAAAAGAAAGCATTCCCTGCAAATTAAATGTCAAGTCCATAAGTTTGAGACTGAATTCTTCGTATTTAAAGCTATCATGAACCCTTTTTTATTGCTTAGGAAAAGGATGCACTAAACCAGCATATCTGTTTTGAATAGCATGGCTTCAAATTGATTACAATTAAATGAAAATGTTTGCTCATGTTCTACAAACACTGAACTGTGTTTGTCCAGCTAAAATGATTGATAGATACAAAGCTCAACCAACCATCTCTATAAATCTTTATTTTCCCCTTGCTTTGTACACCCAATTAGGTTATGAGTGTCTCTCAAAAGATTCAGATGCAAGGCATGGCCTTCATTTCAAAACTATTTGAAAAATATTGGTTCTCTAGATCAAGCTTTTGAGACATATTTTGTACAGACTTTTTTTGGTAGTGTATATCAGGTATTTGGGTGGAATGAGCACGGATGGCTGCTCTGTAGCAGTTTATCCCAGGCCTAAAGCAGTTTTCAGGGAATATATCTCAAATGCTGTGGATAAATTCATGATTTCTTCTCAGAGATAAGGGCAAAGCTGGGAGGACTCAGGTATGTTACAATGGCTTTTGGGCAGGTACTATAGTCTCTGAACCTTTGTAGTCTGTGTCCAGTGATGTTCTTCCTTTGCCACCTCTGTAGAAGGAACATGCTAAAGTAAGACGGTAATTTGAGAAGAATCACTGCACACAACGCCACAGAGGATGAGATAGTGTGGTTTCAGGAGCTGTCATCTACTGAGATGGGATACACACTGAAAGGAACGCGTCTGCTTGCACTGCCCTGCACTGTACATAGCCCAGTTGTATTGCTCTCAAGAAGGAACACATCACTAACAGAAGCTGAAGGGGAATTTTGACTTGTTACTCTAGACCCTTTCTTGGCTCTGGTAGCAGGAGACATATAACTTGCTGTAACTTAATCTCTCTTGGCAGTGCTGTCTAAAGAGCATATCTTCTGTTTTATTCAACAGAACAGTAGGTTGCAGTAGGTTCTTGCTTAATTATGTTTTTCCCTGTTCTGTTTGTAGCTTTCAGTTCCAACTTGCAGAGTCTACTACCAATGAGCATGTTGCAAAACTGCGAAGCTTGCTTTCTTTTCCCTGTTTGGTGCCTTATTTTTGCTCTGCCACAAACGCAGCGAGAGCTCGGAGTGTCCAATCGATGGTTCTGTTGAAGGAGCTGTGTACTGCGAAGATGTTTTTTGTCTTTGGGTTTTGTTTTTGGACTCTATCTTCTCTTGTATCATGAACTTACTTCCAACAGTCTTATCTAAAGTTCCTAAGTGGTAAAATTACGGTCAAGGTTTTAATTGGAAGTATCAATATAAACAATGCCAACAACGCTGTTTAAAGGAAGACCCAGTGGGCTGGGATTACAGTTGTTCTTTCCAAGGCATCCCTCCAGTGTTTTATCCACGATGACCAATTATAATGTAATTGACATTGAAAATGATTGGTAATTTGAAAGTCTGAATACAGACTGGGATTTGACTTTCTATAAGCTACATTTATATTTACTTACATTTACGAGAGCATGAACTGTCTATGTCAAACTCAGAATTGAATAGGTGAGTGTGAACTGGAAAAGGATAGAAATGTGTGGGAAGTAGATGCTTAAATGACAGAGTATCTCAATCAGAAAGGTTGCATGGTTTGGAAGCCTTCAAATACTGAAACGGAATTTCAGAGTAAAAGGACAGAGAAATGATTAGCAGTTGCTGCTTTGCTATTTGATTAGTAGAATTATCCCTATTTGTAAGCTTAGAGATGCAAAGTGCCGAAGTCATGGAAGTTTTGAGTTGTTTAGAAATAACTAAACCCTTCTTCAGAACATTAGCTAAGCTTAGTTGGTTTTAAAATAAGCAGTAAACTCTTGATGAGTGTTGCTGCCTTCTCAGGAAGGAGCATGCAAGATCCGTAGTAAATGTCAGAGGCAAACTAAAAGCCTGCCTTAATTTTAAACATCTGCTTTCAGAAATGAACAAGCTAGAAGGGGGACGTTCGGTATTTGTGATGAAACGTACTGCTGAATGTTAATGAAGGAGGACACAGTTGGAGAACTGTAGTCTTGAACATCCTTTTCCAATTCCAGCTCCTGGCACGCAGTACGTAGTACTCTCCTCAAACCACAAGATAACGTTCTTTGCCTGAAGATCCCTGGTGCTATCTCTGTTGGCAAAGGAGGTTTGTCTGAATCCTAAAATGAGATAGAAGAATACAGCAATCTTATTTCTGGTGTGCATTAGGAGATCTAATGCCTCTAACATTATTGTTTTAAAAACAACAAGCAAACAGACAGACAAGCATTTCTTTTATTAGCTAAGACAGCTTATGTTTGGTTTAAAAAAATTTAGATAGCTCTGAGCAAAATTGTTTCGAAGTTACTGTTTCAAAGGCCATATGTTTTCCCATCAGCAGGACTAAGTAGCTGTCTTCCTCTTAGTTCACTGCAGAGCTAACTACATGCATCTGGCTGTTGGGAAATCAGTCCATTGCCACTGGAGAATGTTGTCCATTCTCCAAGTGTGCTTTTTCTATGCATGCTCTTTGTAATTTTTTTCTGTTGTTTGTTTTTGTATGAGCAGCAGTCCCATTTAACCTGGCATTTTTTGTTACCTTGTGGTATCATTAAACATACAGCAAACCTGTTCATGAAATGTTCAGTCCAAATGACTGAGTTTTGAAGATAGCTTTCATCTAGATCATCAGGTATAAGTCTTGAGCCCAGTTGGGACTGTTACCAACTGGCGTGTCCTGATGACAGTAATAAAACTACTTTCGCTCTGCATGCATGCTGAGAGCTTCCAGCTTCTGGCATACAAGAGCTAGGAGAAATTCCTAACACTTGTCTTATTAAGTCTACCGTTTGGAAATCCTTATCCAAGAGAGAGATTCTCATTTTTAAGTGGCTTGGCGTTATTTCCCGTGTTTATTGATGCAGGTGGAATGCTATCCTGAGCTTCCTGGAAGTGTCTGGTTTGCTGTGTGCCATCCCATGGGACAGGCGTACAGAACCTGACTGTGAGCAATTACAGAAGCTGACAAATTACGATTCTCTTCAGCATGGGAACAGTATCCTTGAGCTTCTGTATTTATAAGTAATACCATCTTGCTCTCTAGGAATAGGAGATTATTTTGGAGCTGATAATGCAACAAGAAACACAGAGTCGCAGACAATACTTGAAATGTGCAATGAATTTCAAAGTGTCTTTATTCTAAATAAATTCGAGAAGAAAATCTTTATGTAACTGTTCAAAATAGGCTTTCAGCCTGGAGTCTGTGGATTTCTTTAATGGTCGCGATGCCTATAGTTTAAAAACTAGTAGTTTTCAGAAAAGAGGATTTCATCGTTCATTTATACCATTGCAAGGTGTGTTGTTACAGACCTTTGCATTTGACCACCAGCAATTTTCTAACTAGGTAGGAAGCCTGTCAGAGAATCAGAAGGTGGGACATAAATTTGCTGCGTCAACATAACATTCAGTGCCACTTCTTTGTGATTCTGATGGTGCCTTTTTTCCAAAGGCAGCATACAAATAGTGGTCAGGCAGTCACAAAATAATCAATAATGCTTTACAAATGTTAAGAAATGTTAACCCAAGTGCCCCAGCAAAAATTCAGTTAAGGTAGAGACACTGGGGTTTGACACAGTGCTTGTCCCTGTCCCTGCTGCAGTTAGTGGGAGATTTGATATTTATTTCACAGATAGCAAAGGCTAAATCTGTCCTTTTTTCCCCTCTAGGGAAAATGCCAGGTTTCTAATCAAGCAAATTATGGGGTTGGCATTAACTTTAATGGCATTAGCCCTCTGTACACACGAAATTTCACCCCTTCTTTAAAACAGGTTCTATTTTTAAACTGGCATATCTCCAGATTAATACAAACCAGTTATAAACTGATTTAGATGGACCCACTTGTTTTTTTTTAATCCAAATTAAAATAAATGAGTTAAGTTCTGCTTCTGTTGTTAAACAGCATCTTTTGTGATGGAGACCTGTGTTTGTATTTGTGGTTAATATCATCCAAGCTGCACTTTGAGGCACTAAAAATGTTTCTGTTCCTATCTGGGGAAAGAACCAAAGAATTGTGGTTTTATATATATATATTATTTTTTTTTCTTTGTTGGAGTTTCCCTTTAAAAAATTTCCCAACATGTAAAGAGCAACTATGTAGTATGTTTAAAATATAAAAAAAGGTCAGTAAAATCACTGAAATTACTGTGGATCAACTCGTGTAAGCACTTCTATTGTCTTTTTTTTTTTTTTTTGATGTGGCACATGGTAGAGATGCATTTCCTCTGCTTTTTCTGCTTTTTCCTCTTATTGTAGCGTGGTAAGGACTTTCCCCCATTTGTTCTCTAGGCTGGCACATAAAATCAGTTAATTGTAGTATTTATCTGACCTGTGGTATGCTCTGGGTGAGCCTGTCAAAGCAACAGCATGTTCTTTCCATTCAGTTCACCTTTACCCCTGCTTTCTCCTGCACGTTGCCCTGTTCCTGACTGTCAGGGTACCGAGGTTTGGCTTCTTGTCTTAGTCCGGGTTTGTGTTTTTTGGAATTTGAATATTTCAAATACAGGAAACAAGAAATAGAAATGGATACCGGATGGCATAATTCATTCTGTCTGTAAAGGCAACTAATATTCTGCGCTACTTAAACTCTAAATAGGGTGCCAAAAAATCAAATTATTTTTGTTTGTTGTTTGAAATCAAATTACTTTCGTTCATAGGTTGAAAATGTTAGAGCTTCATACTTTATTTATGATGTGAGCTAGCTTCCTCCTCGTTTTGTGGAAAGTTGGAAAGACAGACTGTTTGCATCTGCTGATACATCACTTTGCTTTTCTGCAGCTTTCATTGCACAGTTGATGTAACGTTTCCGGTTAAATTGGCTTTATTGAAAATAATGAGATGTTTGATCCTCCCTTATGCGATTGGGAAAATTTGAAATGTAGGTTTAAATAAAATATTGTATTCTATATACTGCTAATGAACTTGTTTGGAAAGTGCAGACGTGTTCTCTTTTTGTAGTATTTGTGCTAAACTATTAGGCTAATACAGCTTAGAATATCATTCCATCCTTATTACTGAGAACAAGAGCCTCAGAAGAAAAACATCAGGTTCAGGTATTCCTTAGAACGAACATATTTTCTTTGAGTGTGCCCAGACTGTAAAACATTGCTACAATAGCTGTGAAAGCTGTTCTCATCCAAATCACAGTGTGGGAGAGCCTGGTATGGGCTGACAAGCAGTCTTCCAGGACCAGTAAAAAAAAATACATATGTACTATCCTCACACTCTTAAGAGTTGTATACAAGTTAAATTTCTATAATTAGCTGCCCTGCAACCTGCTAAACAAATGTAGTGATGTGTGTATAGATTAGTGATAACAGATGAGCTGAATTTGTAATTCTTTCAATGACTTTTTAAAAATGTATTTGTAAAATTGCAACAGGGATTCAGAACTTGTGTTGTTCAGGGATTCAGAAAGTGTGTTATGAATGCAACATAAACCTTTCTGAGCAAACCAGTTACATGCTGATGGTCTCTGTACACATCCATTTGATCAAGATACTGCTGGTAGTATTTTTATCTGGAGGTTATCATCCCCATTTAGCAATGAGCTTTAGTTAAGTCAGCATCTCATGTTCGTCAGGCTGAACCCCTGTGAAGACTGTTGTATTTGTTTCCTGGAGAGCTCTGTTTAAGTTCCTGCCATCACAACATTAAGAGTTAATTTAACATGAAAAATATAACAGTGGTTTGAAAGAGGAAGTTCTTGTAGATCAGGTATCATCTGTAGGTTTGTATGTTCAGAACAGGACCACGTTAGCAGGAAGTAGATGATTCATTTAGAAAAAAATAATTCTAGGTAGGGAAGATGCAGAAATGAGCTTCCTCTTAAAATGTATGTGTATATATTTAAATATATATATACAAAATTCTTCCCTATTCCGTTCCACCCCTTGTGCTTTCAATGTTAAGATTCATGTAAAATACTGTATTTCACTTGCTCCTGAAAAGAAGCCTGAACTGTTTCACATAAGTTCATACAAAATTGAACCTCAGAGAATAATTAAGACATTTCAACTCTGCAGAATTACATGGTATGCACAGAAAGTGAAACTATTTTTCCATTCTTAAGCCATTTCTTTTTGAAATATTTATGCGTGTTTAGACTTCATATTATACAAAGTGTATGCGTTACATGGAAACCTTTCCTTTTCTGTTGGTGATTTGGATAAATGAACTCATGCCTTTTCACAAGAGTCTGGCTCGCTGTATTTCAGGAGTGTGAGGCTGAGGTCTCTGGCGGATGGTGCGTCTGTGGTGCTGAGTCTCTGCAATAGATTTCTTTTTCTGCTACATCTCAAGCCTTCCTTGCCTAATTCCTGCTTTATCTGATTGTCACTACTACTAGCCCAGTGCTCTTTTCTTAGGACCTTTTGTGATTTGATTCTTTAGTGTTCTTTCTTTACCTAAAATGTAAAGGCTTAATAATACAGCCCCTTAGTTTTCATTCTTCTTCTTTGCTCATCTCACAGCTATTCTATGGAGTTCTCTGTCTTCCCAAACGTGATGTATTAAAATAACTTTGCTTTTATGTACTCGTTATGTGAAAGTTTGCCATTTGTGTCTGAATCCAAAATAGGAAAAACAACAACTGTTGTTATGATGGTGCATATAACAGAGAGAATTAATAACCTTTTTCTTGCGTGAAAGTCATAATCACATGCCTAATACAGCAGAAGGTGCAACATTAAGTCTGTGACTTCATAAGGTCGATGCTAAAACTTCGTGTGAGTAATGCAACCTCTGATAATTTAGAATAAACTTTTCAAACAATCCTTTATGCCCTGTGAAGAAGTATTTAGGCATTTTCTTCCCTTCATGTGTGTGCGTGTGCATGCATGTGTGCACTTCTGTATTATTGCAGTTTAGACAGTGTAGGGAATTTCTCATCCTACTTCTGTGGAATTTAACTTTTTATGTAAATGTAACAACAATTTCTCGTGGTAGTGGACAAATGTAGCAAAATGACATGCTAGCTCCCTTGAAAGGTGTTATTTTCTGTATTTCTATTTAGCTAAGACAGCTTGACAGTTAAAATCTAATCTTCTTTGACTTGTAGATTCAAGATGCAGCAAGTCAAGGCTTGAAATTTGTTGGAATTATACCTCAGTACCATTCCCAAAAGAACTGTCTTGTCAGCTCCTCTCTGACACCCGCCAGTAACAACTCTGTGCAATCAAGAGATAATAAAAATGTTTCGAATTGCCCTGAGGATCAAGCTTCGCTGGATGGCGAGAAAATAGATGGCATTAATGGATGCGATACTCGAGCACCAAGCGAGGAAAGTGCTGACCAATGCGCCACGTCCAGGGAAGGCTGGAGGGGTGAAGGACAGGCTACTGAGGAGCCCAATTTCAAGTCTGTGAAGGGCAGTGAAGAACAACCTGAGAGCCCGAGTGTAAGAGAAGCGACAGACACGCAGAATGGAGTTGCAGAGAATGAAGCGCCAGCACGATGCTCAAAACCCCTTACCGGCAGTAAGTATGGCACTGACCTCTAATACATAAAAGCCAAGTTTAAAATTGCCTCAATTATGTTCCCAGCTCCTTCGGGGCTGGGAACTTAGCACTGTAAAAGCCAAGAACGGGTGCACCAACTGAACCACTTAGCCCCATTTCAGCATTGTTACGCAGTTCGCAATCACTGAGGGTAAGTCGGATGGCAAATGAAGAACTGATATAACCAGGTGCAACTGTGTTATGTCCTGTTCCTATGCCTCAGTGGAAAGATTTATTTTAGTCCGCTGTTCAGCTGGACTGGTTGATTTCTGGGTTTGTTGTGATAATCTGAGAACTCTGGATATTTGATATCTGGAAATCAGTAGTTATTTCTGTTAATGGTTCATGTTTGCTAATTCATAATAATGGTCCTTGTGATAATGGTGCTCCTAATAATTTACCTTCCGATTTGCATATTTTTGAAGGCTATTTTTCACAGACCAGTTTTCCCTTTCCCTTTCCCTTTCCCTTTCCCTTTCCCTTTCCCTTTCCCTTTCCCTTCCCCTTCCCCTTCCCCTTCTTTCCCTTTCCCTTCCCCTTCCCCTTCCCCTTCCCCTTTCCCTTTCCCTTCCCTTCCCCTCCCTTCTCCTTCTTTTCTTGTCCCATCCCTTACTCTTCTCTCTCTTTCTCCCTTTCTCTCTCCCTTTCTCCTGTTCTTTCTCTCCTTCTCTTCTTTGATTTATATCTCTTCAGATATGCTTTCCAATTTTAGATGTCATTTTATATCATCCTAAAAAAAAAAAAAAAAGTCTCAGCTGAGGTCTCAAAGTTCCCTCCTTAAGGTGTTCGTTTCTCAGAGGTTAATTCAGTAGCAGAAATTGTAGTTTAAAATAGGATGTAGACCAGAGTAATTTAGAAAATCAAAATTCATCAGAAAAAAGATTCTTGCCCCCTCTTCACTTTAAATCTGTCTTTCCTATATTTGTCTACATCCTAGGAGAGATTGTGTACACTTATTTCTATTACTTTTTTGCTTACTTTTCTTACAAGTTATAAATCTACATAAGGAAATTCCATCTACATTCCTTTGAGCTGGTACTGTCCTTGACTTCAATTTATCGCTATTCTTCATGTTTCACATAGATTCGGTCAAACAATCCTGGCCCTTTGGGGATTTTATAGTGTAGGACTGAGAATGAATATGCATTCTTGGACTATTTGGACTTGGACTATTGTCTTGGTTTCCGTTGCATTTTCATGTAATTAGGTTTTTGTCACCAGATTTGGATCATTCTTCAGTAACCTTTCACTGTACTATCCTCAAATTTTTGGGGCGAGGCAGCAGCCAGGTTTGGTCAAAGCACTGCTATTATTTGAATATTTTGTTTTATGCTAGAAACTTACTCATTATAGAGCCCCTTTGAGTTCTATAGTTCTAAATTAGATATCTCCAACTCATATCAGACCAGTTCTTTCTCTTTTTATATATCCTGTCCTTGAGATAGTTAACCTAGCAATTATCTTTTTGATGCTACTCCCCCCACTGAACTGTGGAAATCGTTTGCTGCAAGTAACCATGTTCTTAATATTTCTGCATAGTGGGAAGCTGACCACCTCAAATCTTCCTAAACTTCTGTCTGAAACACCCTAGCTGATTTTATTACAGCTTCTGATTTGCCAGATAAGAGGTTTTATTTAAAAAAAAAAGTGGTTAGTTTCCTTATTTATCTTTCTTTCTCTGAGTGCTTTTTGGCCTTATTTATTTTTCATGTATTTTTACTGGTGAGTTATGCAAGTACTTTCCAAGAGTAGAAGTCTGAGAAGGCACTTTTATATGACAGAAAATGAAAAAGCTCACCTCCAGTAGGATTTTCCCGAATCTATTGCCTATACAACATTGCTGACTTCTTTATTACTCTGGTATGGCTTTTTGTTATTACAGCACTCCCTCTTCCTCCCATGGAAAATGTATTTCAGTCTTTGGCACCAATTCTCCATCCTTCCTTGGGAACATGAAGGTAGAAAGTACCAGGTGTTTTTTTTCCCTGTTACCCTACTTATTCCATAGGAAGTGATCACTGTTGAACTCCTTCTTCCCTACATTAAACTTTGTGTGGGGGGGGGAGCGATATTTCTTACCATTTGTGGAATCTTAATTTTGTCCTTTAATTTAGGTTTTATACTATTCAACAGTTATTTTTATGCTGCTTCTTTTTTTTTGTGCTGAATATTTTGTAATGCTCATTTACTTTCCCTTTTGTTAAAGGGAAAACAACATTGATAATTATTTTTTGAACAAGACACAAATATGCCAATGCTGTGTCCAAAAGTCCCGTGTTACCTAGAACCAAATTCAAGGTGTGTTTGGCCATGCTTGAGCAGTCAGGCTGTCTGGTGAGAACTTTTGTCAGTTGTAACCGGAACAGTGGGAAGGACTGGTGTAGTAATGGTTGCAAAACCAAGTGAACCACTGAAAGACTCCCACACGTTTTAAACGTGTGTTGTCAACAGCCCAGTGTCAAATCCAAGTTATCATCTCCCTATGGGTTTCCAGTTCCACGATTTACTATTGTTAGTAAAATGTCTTCGTATACACCAAAAGATCTCAATTTCCAACATGAGTTTGTTTTGGGAGTCAGAATCAAACTGAGTGCAGAAGTTTTATGTGTATGCTCTTCTGAGTTAGGATTTTCATCATTTTTTTCTTTCTAAACAATTAGCAAACGGCAAGAAGATCCATGTTAATTATTCCTTTTAATTCTATTTTAATCACGGTCCATGTCTGAGATCTTTAGGTCTCTTCCTCATGTTTGGTTATATGGTGAGCTTCCTGCTTCCAAGTGCTGCCAGCATCTCCTTTCTGATATTATATTCATTTACACACTTCATGCTCAGAGACATTTCTGTTAGAGAGTAATCTTAACATTTCTCTTGACATTTCTTTCTTTACTGTAATATTTGAGATTAGAATATAACTTGGAAAAAAGAGGAGCTTGTTGAATGAATGGATTTCACTTGATGTTTTTGCCCTTTGTATTTATTTAGAGGGATTTTTTTGGCTCTTGAAAGTCAATAGTCAATCTGCACTTAAATTTACTTCCAACCTGAGAGCTGTGAAAGCTCAACTTTGCTGTCAAGTGACTTTTTTGCAATTGTAAGAGGAGATATGGAACAGAGTCTAGAAAATGTTCTCATTTTTGAGACTGTTCACAATTCTACTTTCAAGATTCATTTGCTGTTCTGTCAATGTCTCGCCTTGGCTCAGACCCAGAGTAAATCAACTAACCAGCTAACATTGTCTCTCTATTTATGATTCATTGTGTTTTCTTTAGATGAGCCTACTGCTTGCTGGTTCCGTGCCATAGCATTATCAAAAACAAGTTATTTGATACTTCATTTTAATGGCCACGATCTGTGTAATGCAGTTTCTCCTAAATCTGCAAGAAGATTTCACATTTGAACCATCCTTAGTGTTACACGACTTTTAACAGTGCATTTAGTAGGCAAAAAGAAGTACTCTGGGCATTAATTTTTAGTGATATTGAGACTTCTATGGTACTTAATGCAGTAATCTTGGTTTATTTAAAGCAGGGGGACTGCATTTAAAAGTGCTGTAAATGTTTATTACCAACAGTGAATCCGTTGTTAGTAACAAATATTGTAACAGCAGTCAAAGTGCTGTGTTGGGTTTGGGGTTCCTCCTGTGTTGGACACTGCAGAAATGTAATAAGGAGAAAACAATGTCCAAAAGTATTTGCAGTTGCACCGTATAGTCAGGCAAGGGCAGACAGTGGGTTCTGCATTGTTTTAGCTGAAATACCATAATGTGGTTGTTGCATTACTCCAACTTTTACTTTTTGGTAGAGACAGAGATCTTCGCGCTCTTCAACAAGCCTAAAACCCCCCAAAGATGCAGCCAGTATTATACGGTGACCATCCCTATGAGGATCTCCAGGAACGGGCAGACTGTCAACAGCCTAGAAGCAAATTGGCTGGAGCACATGACAGATCACTTCAGGAAAGGAGGCTCCTTGGTAAACGCCATCTTCAGCCTTGGAATGGTAAATGGTATGGAAATCACAGAAAGCATTATGTTGCGATTATTTTCCTTTCTCCTCTAATAGAGGTCATTATCTTTGAAGAGAAGACATTTGGGAGGTGCTTTTAATATAGGCTTGGGGCATATTTGTTTTAAATCATCCTATTTCAGTGAAGTGGAATGAAAGCACAGGAAATATTTTGGCATTTGAATAAGGAAAGCTGAGATCATGTATTTTATAAACATAATAGAGATTCTGTAACTGCAGAAATACACAGACTTAATCAACAGTACCAAGTAAAATGAATTAAATTACTAAGATTGTAAAGCAGATGACATAAATGGAAGAGCGTCTTTCTTCTTAGCTCTCTGGCCACATGCTGCGCCTGGGTCTGATGCTAGGGCGGTATAAGGACCCTCTAGTTTTATCTGGCCAGTATCTAGCCTGTTACTCCCATTTCTTGTACAGGATATTTTCACATTTATGGCACAATATTTTTATAAAAATTGTCTGTGCTTCTTGTTTTGTCCTAGTGATACGAGTTTCATGTGTGTGATGGGTCAGTGATGGTATTATTAAGACGAAAAGACTAAAAAACAGATTTTTGCTGTGAAAATGTAGCAGTGAATTCAACTTAATACTGTATGCAGCCAATCTGTGCTACATTCCTGGCCACAGTGGTGTCTCTGCAGACAAGCCTGTTGCACAAAGAAAGATTTTGGTGCATAATAGGGATCTTGGAGACATAACCAGGGGACCATGAGAACAAACGAAGGGAAGTACTTGACCATTGAAATGTTGAACTTATAGCCAAATTAGTTTTAGTGGAAAATTACGTCACTAGTATACTGCACAGTTAAAATGCTTATGGCTGAATCCTTGTAAATGCTATGAATCTTTCACCTAATTTCGGTTTGTTTTGCATTCTTCAAAAGGGATGTGGTAACCCATAGATTGGGCCCTGCTACTAAGTAACATGGGTTTGTGCCACAAAATTATAGGAAAACTGCTTCGAGAGCATCTTCTTCCCATTTTGCTGCCAGTTAGAATTCCAGGGCCCGTGATAAAACACAGTAATATTAGTTGGTTCTGGTAAAAGTCAATTGGGAAATTAATAAGCAATCCTATTTTTTGTTTTGTTTTGTTTTGCAGCAAGTAGCAAAAAAAAAAAAAGGTCTAAAGTTCAGTTGATGGAATGCTTTCATACAGCTTCCTGGAAAGCCTAATTGTTAGTTAACTTATTTAAAGCCACGGTCATTTATTTTATGTGTATAAATTGCAACTCATCGAGGCAAAACTAATTGGCTGTATCAGGCTCAGTGTTTTCTTTAATAAAATCTGCTTATCAATGTACTCTAAAATGCTTTAAACACAGCATTTTTCTGTTATTTAAAGTTCTAAAGTTCATTTATATAACAGCTCTGAGGGAAGTTCATGTACTTGGACACCCCAGTGAGGAGTGCTGGATAACTGCCTACAGACATAGATAAAGTAAGCTTGAACGATGACATGAAAGTTTCTATGCAAACAGGACAATGAATTATATGAAAGTAGACAGATTCATGATTAATTTAGATTAGAGACTGAAGATGAGCAATTAGTAAACATTTTTTCTTTAGCATCTTGCAGTTTCAAGAACAGTTTCAGTAGTCAGAAAGCTCAGAGTTAAGGCTTTTAAAAGGGTATCAGTTAAAACTGTTAGTTAAAGTGCTGTGACTATGCCCGTGCTATTAGAAGGGTATTTGCTAAGAACATCTGTAAGTCAAACATCAGTTGCAGTTAAGTGTTTATGACTTCAATCCTAACATTTTCCTATGCTTCAGAGCAGTAAAACAGATTTTCCAGTCTTACACCAACCAGGGTAGGAAGGGGGGAAGAAAGAGGAGGCTGAAGGCTTCTTGTCTTTACTTTTTTCTAGTCCTTTAAGGCAGCTTATCCATCTCCTCACAACTGATCTCTGTATTCACTGATTAATCCCTTTCCAAATCAAGGTAATATTAGCATACTTTATCTAATTGGTTATATACATTTCTTTGTTCTGGGAACTGGTTTTCTCTTTGCCTTAAAGTATGAATTCATTATTTTGCTTATTAGACTTAAAAGCAGGGTTATTATCTTCTTCCCCCTTGTCCTTGGAATGCCCAATGTAGTAAAGATTTCCAGATTATCAGCAGACATAATTTGTTTCTTTCTTCTGCCAACAGTTTAATAACTTGTATTTAAAAGAATTGTAAAGTTCACTGATAGCAACTGTTTATTTTTGCTTGTCATGCCATATAATAATAAACAGAGATACAACACACTTGCAAATTACAAAATGTAAACCATGGAGTGTTACACCATATATTAAATGTTTTCAGATTTTGCTAGTAAGTTAGAAACAGCAGCATTAATTATTTAAATTTGGAGTTGTTACTTGCTGTTACTTCATCCAACTCATGTCGTTGCTAATGCTGCTTGTAATCCCAGGTGTAACTGATGCTGTCAAATGATCTGAAGTGATTGTAGGACTTCACCCATTCCCTCTTCTAGTGAGAAGTAAAGACCATAGCAGCCAGGTACAAATGAATACCACTGAAAATGGAAAAGATGTAACAGGAAGGATCTTTTTCTTTCCTTTAACAGCAAGTTTTCAGTCGGCAGTGTAAGAGTAGGTGAGGATGAGAAGGGAGGAAGAATCAAAGCTAAGGTTATACTTTCATGCATTAACAGAGTAATTACAATCTTCTTCATTTTTAGTTGTTTTGAACTACAGTTCTTTAAATACTGGGCATTCTTGTATTTGTTTTACCATTGTCTGTGAATTTCGTGGCTTTCAAGCTTAGAAAAAGCCAGCCAACCGGCCATAAAAAGTTGACAGGACTTAAAGACAGAGCAAGTAAATTAAACAAAATATGAGTCAGTTGGAAGAGGAAAGTAGTCAGGTTTTTAGAGGAGCAAGTTGATTGTCTGTGTTACATTTGCACTGTTGCTGACAGAGATGAACCAGTGATGCATTTGGCCAATTATTTTCACCTTATCCACTGAAGTGGCTGGAATTTTTATCATCCATATGGAATTATTTTTCTGCGCATAGTGAAGGTGAAAAGGTTCAAGGGAAGGGAGGAATATAAATTTGAAGCAAAGGCCAACATTCAGATCACATTGCACATAGAATCATAGAACCAGATAGCTAGTTTTCATCTCTGAGAGCACCAGCAGCCTAAAGGTTAGTTTCCTAGATGAGGGAGATTTGTAGTTCAAAGACAACACAGGGAAAATTGTTGCACACTAGAAAAGCTGTCATAGCAAAGAAAGATTTTTTTTTGCCATATACTTCTTGTAAATCAGAAGCCAGAACATCAAAATAGCTTTTTGTCAACAGAGCTACATCAAATATTTATACAACCAGTGAAAATAGCTTTTTGTGCACAGCGGGATACCTTAATGAAAATGCAGTGGCAATAGAACATTTTCAGAGGAAGGACAATGATTGTAACCTTTGTGTTCTGAGCCCTTTCTTTAAGAAAGAGTGAAGTTATGTCAGTTCAAGAGGAGAGACTGGGAAATGATACCATAAACAGCAAAGTTATAATAGCTTCTTTTATTGGCATTACTTATTGCCCTATTGCAAGTGAACTAATATTTGGTATTATTAATGACCTTTTTAATGCAGGCTAAGTTCCAGGAGATAAATATTGTTAAACAAGGCATTACCAAAAAAGAATACAACTGCACCAGAATCAATAAATACTTTGTGTGAGAAACAGTGGAAACTGGAAAGACCAACTCACCATCTAAAGCTTTGGATGGCTGATCTTTGTAGGCTGGTTAGGTAAGATTCAGCCAAATAAATGTTGGAACCTGCCATGCAGGTGTCTGCATGAGTTGGAATTCAAAAGTGTCATTACAATTGGTGTAAAATTGGCCTAGACCAATACAGTCTGTGTTGTGATTCACCTTATCCCACGTCAGACATATAGAAGAGATGGGTGGGTACATTGGGGTACGTGATGTAGTGACAGAAGATCTAGAAAAGGCTGAGATATGTAGCGCCTCCTTTGCTAGGCCTCAGAGCTTGGAGGCAAGGTTCAAGGAGGTGCAGGACTAGCAGCAGTGGATGAAGATCGAGACATAGGTTGCTTGAGTTCTGAGACCAGATGGTCTGCATCCAAGGGCGCTGGGAGAGCTGGATGATGTTGTTACGAGGCCGCTCTTAGTCGTCTCTGAAAGGTCCTGGAGATCAGGGTAGGTCCCCAACACGTGAGAAAGGCAAAGGTTGCACCTGTCTTCAAAAAAGACCAAAAAGACCATCCAGCCTCACTTCTTTTCACTGAAAAAATCACTGAGTGCCCTTGAAGCACATTTCTGGACACATGAAGGAGAGGAAAGTCATTGTGAACAGTCAGCATGGATTTAACAAGGGTAAATCATACTTCACCAAAGCAATTGCCTTCTGTGATAAAATGACTGGATTTGTAGATGAAAGGAAAGCAGTGGATGTAATTTTGGTTGACTTCAGGAAGGAAGTTTTACAGTGGCTCCCACAATATTTTCGTACCAAGTTAGGACCCAGCAGCCTGTATGGGAAGCCAACTAGACAGTTAAAAAAACTGGTTGCATGGCCGGGCTCAGAGGGTAGTAATTATAGGTCACGCTTTGCCTGGAGTAACAAGTGGAGTACCACAGAGCTCTGTCCTGGGATCTTCTGTGTCTTACAGTGCTAGCAGTGCTGCAGAGGAGGCGAGGGTGTGTGCTTCTGCCAGGTCTGCAGATGATCCCATGCTCAGGGTGCGGTTGATGTGCGTCAGGGTTGGGCTGCTGTTCAGAGGGACCTGGGCAGGCTGGAAGAACAGGCCAGCAGGAGCTGTTTGAAATTCAATGAGGACAAATGTCCTGCCTCTGGGGAGGGAGAAGTCCTTGCACACACGAAGGCTGGAGACTGCCTGGCGAGGTAGCAGCTCTGTTGAAAGGGCCCTGGGCAATGTTAGTAGGTGGCAAGCTGAGCATGAACCAGCGGCGTGCCATGGCCGTAGAGAAGGCACCAGCATACCAGGCTGTATTGACAAGAGTACAGCAAGTAGTAAAATCCTCCTCTACTTGGCACCCAGTAAGGCTGCGTGTAGACCACATAATGTGGCCGGTTTTGGGCACTTCCCCAAAGAAACAAGGAAGATATTCACAAACTGGAGCTGGTTTGGCAGCAGGCCACCATGACAGTCAGTGGCTGGAGCACTTGTCCTGTGAGGGAAGACTGAAGGAGCTGGCTTTGTTCAGCCTGAAAAAGGGTCAGCTTTGTCGGTCCTAACAGTGACTGCTAGTGTCTGAGGAGATTATCAAGAAAATGGATACAGGCCCTTGGCTGAGGTGCATGGTTGGAGGATGAGAAAGAACATGGGTAAATTGAAACAAGACATGTCCTAGTTGGATATAAGGAAAAACTTTTTCATCATAAAAACAGTCAAACTTTGGAAGAGGCTGCCTGGGAAGTTGTACAGTCTCCACCCTTGAAGATTTTCAAGATACAATTGGGTAAAGCCCTGAGCAGCCTAGTCCGCTCCTGCTTTGAGCAGGAGATTGAACTGGAGGCATCCTGAGGTCCCCATCCACCTCAATTATTCTGTGATTCTGTGAAACTAAGTACTGAATGAAGTAATGGTTATTTCTCTGCATCAATTGTAAAAGAGAGCCTTGATGACTAATTCAACTGTTGACACCTATGCCATAAATATGTAATGTCAGGTGATGCGAATCTCACCTGTAGAACATGATTGTGGCCTAAGTTGCTGCAGACTTTACAGCATCTGTGGGATAAAGGTGTCGCAGGTAGGCTCAATGCGTCTAACTCTTTGCCCTTCAACATCTCTGTGTAAGAGTTTCCCTGAAGTTCCTGCTAATCCTGACACTATAACATGGGTTCTGTGTGCCTCTTCTCCAAATGACAGCCCTTGTATCTCTCGTTCTGATTTCTCTTTTCCCTGTTATTCTTAGCATCCCAAATGCTTCATATGGGATGAAATTCATGGTCCAATTACTCTTTACCTCCCCTTTTTAGCTGGAAAGGTAGTAGCTGACCTGTAAAAGGGAAGGTGTAGTGCCAAGGTGTGAGAATTGGCAGACACGTATTTATGGCCTGAAAGTTTAAGCGTTGTGGAATGACAGGTAGAGGGAAGACTTGGTTATAGTTAAGGTGGGAAATTCTAATGAGTGTCATCGAGCAGTTTCTCTTACAGAGTCCTTCACCAGCATCACTCTTTTGAACAGACACCAGTATGCAGCAGCTGTCGCTCCCTCATCAATTTTCCCCTTCCAGTTTTCTCATTCCTATCTGGTTCTTTCCCAGCCAAAAAATTAATGGATCTTAGGATTGATGGGATGTAGCCTTCGACCGTAATCACTGTACACCCAACAAGGAAGTGCAGTCAACTTTGTCTGCTCCCTGTAGGGTCTCACAAGCTCAGCTATTAGTTTCTAAAACGTTGCATATGTGCCATAACGTTCACATATGTGGGAGCTGTGAACTGTGCAAGTGGAATGCACAGCGGAGCGAAGCATGAAGGATGATTTATGAGAGAGTGTAAACACACGCATGCTGATTGTGTTTTGATCGCTTACTAATTCGCTAAGCAAATGTGTGGGCAGAGCTCAAGCTGCAGTTGTGCCAACAGTGTGACATAGAATTTCATTAACAGGACTCACTATACAGAGGCGAGAGCACTGCTAGTGTACCAAGCTTCCCTTACAAGACTCGGATGTCTGTGTGTAGTGGTGATGAATGGGATTCTGCTTTCAGCCCTAGGTGCTGTCCTGTGAACCCTGCTTTAGAAAAGTAAAAGGTTATTTGCGTGCTGTGCATCCTAAAATAGATTTGGGTGTGGGCTGGGGTGTTGGAATGTGATGTATTGCACAGAAGTTGGGTTGGTTCCCGCTTTGAAATGTAGGACCTAACAAAATGCCATTTCTGTATAAAATATGGTAATGGAGTCTTGTGCCCATTTGGATGTGACAAGCTTGTTCTCCCTATGTTTTCCAACCTGTAACCCAGCTTCTTTAGTGATCTTACTTGTTATTTCACAGCAAAAATGAATGTTCACCTCACTGAGATGAGAAATCTATCTAGATGACAGGAGGTACTGCTTTGTAGTCCAGTTTATCCACCTTTGAGCGCTGTGTAATAATGGCTTTAATCACTGTAGTGATGAGGAGTCTTTCTCCCTCATTAGTCTAAATGGAGTTACCGGAAATCTTGTCTGGGGAGGTTGTCAGCATGAAGGTATACAGTGTATTTTTCTAGTTCTTTGAGTCTCCTAACAGAATCCCAAAGAGAGTGGGAATTATTAAATGGTTTACAACTTTCCTCCTCCTCAACAGAAATAGTTAATTAATCTGGTTTTATGTTATCTATGAGTATTTGCATCTGCTCATTTATAACTGAATGACTTGATTGAAACCAGCAAAAATAGTAGTGGACCATGCTTATCGAAGCAAGGGGGTGTGCAAATGCCTTACACCTGCAACAACGGTCTTGCCACATGTATTTCTAGACACGAGCCTTCAAGTGCAGTCGTCTAGTTTTTCATGGGCTTTGCATTTCTAGGTAATAAACTGAGTATAGGTTATATAAAGTGTTGACTAAGACTGTGTTGACAAGGGTAAGAAGCCTTTTAATCCTCTTCACTCCTCCTTTGTGAAAACTGGTTGTGAGTTTGATATGTGATGCCACCCTGCTAGCATTTCTTGACCAACATCCACCAGGGAAAGTAGGAGGACCTGTTGAAACAGCTAAGCAGACTTACCTACAAGTCAGTTGGAGGATCTGTCAGTTTGACATGCGTGCTGCAAGGAACACTGTTTTCCTAAAAATGCAAAGAAACTATTGTGTAAAATACAACACTCAGGCCAGGGATGAACAAGGCCTTTATAATCAGTTGTACAGGGTAAATGTGTTATTTAAACCAGAAAGGCAGGCTGAGGAACATGCTTATGACAATGTGACAGGAGTTCTCTGTGTTGATAAAGAGTACAATACTGTTTATGTACTATTTTTTAGAAATGACTATTATTTCATCATTTATCTTACTTTAGCAAGGAAAGGTAAGTCAGTTTTTTCAATTAGTTGGAGTCTATTGTGTCATGAAGCTGATAAAAAATGAGAGCTTGCCCATGGGAGTGACTGCTGATAATCAAGTATACAGCTAAGTTCAAGGAGAAAGTGGTGCCGAAGTAACTTGAATAGTATGTGTACTCTGAAAAAAAGCTGAACATGCTGGGAATACAAATGAGAGTAGAGAGCCACTAAGCCAGATGGTCAAAATGCCTTTATAAATTGATGAAATAGTTATGAATGTATCTTTTCTTTCACAGCATTCAAATATGCCAGATCATCCTTTGTCCGCGTAGATCATTGTAACTGCGGTGCCTGATCCATATATAGGGTTCTGACTTGGGAGGATGAGTGCATAATATTGTTAATATCAGCGTACCTACAAAAGCCCTTGAGAAGTTGATATAACATAATACATGGTCTTCAGCCTGTAAATGTTTGTATAACTTCATTTAGGTGAACAGTACTGCTGAACTGAGGGCTGAATTCATCGTGCCTGCTCAAAATACAAGAGCTGTGTTTTTTGATGACAGACTCTGGAATAACAGAGTGGACAGTGATGGCTGCTCTTAAAAACTGCTAGAGATATTAGTTTCATTCATTTAATATAACTGGGCTTTCAGACGGAAGTCCATGCACTTCTATTAACATGCTTGGAACAACATGCTGTTAATAAATTCAAATGCCTTGCTACACATGGGTTGTCTTCCATAGAGCTTACTCATAACCCTGCGTTTTCACAGATTCCTTTCATGGAACAACGGATGGAGTATTTCTCTTTGAAGATGTTGCTGTGGAAGACAGTAAAACCATGCAGGGCTACGATGCTATTGTTGTAGAACAGTGGACTGTACTGAAGGTATGTGTGCAGTTTTTCTTAGATTTTTTTTTGTTTTTTTTTTTTGTTTTTTTTTTGTAAATCAAATTGCTGGATGGAGGCAGACTTACGTACTTACCTGTCCTTCAGCAGTAGCACACAGGTGACTGGGGTAAAGGGATCAGCATTAGTAATGTAAGTTAACCACACTCTCGTTTTGTACAATGCTCTTTTGATTTTCATAAAATCATTAAGGTTGGAAAAGACCTCCAAGATGACCTAGTTCAACTCTCCCCCTCCCACCAATATTATGCAATAAGTTGTGTCCCTAAGCACCACGTCCAACCTTTCCATAAACACCCCCAGGGACGGTGACTCCACCACCTCCCTGGGCAACCCACTCCAGTGCCTGACTTCTCTTTCTGAGAAGAAATGTCTCCTCATTTCCAACCTGAACCTCCCCTGGCACAACTTAGGCCATTCCCTCTTGTCATAAATTTTTTTGATATTTGATACTATTTTGATCCTTTCCATACTTCATTGGGTGAGTGGAAAGAGAGGGCAATGCGGGTGGTGGTGAGCAATGAATCTCAGGCTGTCTGTCCCAAAAATACAGGTGTTTGCTAGATTAACTGTAGAGTATCTCCATTGGTTGCAAGGGGAATATGACCATGTGGGTCAGTGTAGTATTGCAGTTAAAAAGGCTGTGGCCCTTTACATAGACTTATATGGAGTAGGAGTGCAGAAATAATCACATTTGCTTCTGTCTGGCCTCCTTCATATGCTGAAAAAAACATATGTTCTGGGTACATCCCTGTAAACAAACTGTGCGTGTCATAGATTGACTTTTTATTGATCTAAATGCACACTCAGATCAGTAAAACCACCGTTTAGATCAGTCAGTACAGATCTTCCACAGCAAGTTGGGTACACAGGTAGGTATTTAAAAAACTGGTCTTAAAATACTTTGCTGAAAGAAGCAAAAAGATCACAGGGGTAAAGAAGAAATTGTTGGCTAACTTTCAGATTTTTTTTTTATTTATTGTTAAATTACTCTGGTCTGCCAGAAATATATTTTAGGTATCTATAAAGGCAATGCTTGATCTTCCAGCTTAGAACATATCGTAAATGGTGTGAAATCCTAAGAGAGACTTAAGCAAGGCACATACATGCCAAAAGTATGGATTACTAAAAGTAAGGAAAATTGGGACAGATGCTAGACTAAATGTGTGAAATTCCAAGAGGCTAGGGTTAAGAGTTTGGTTATTAGATGATGACTTTGTAGTGTAGCGAGAAATGGCCATATAATAATGGCTAGAAACTTTTTGAAGAACAGTGTAACGTGTTAACAGCAGCTTTTCTTGTGCTAATATGCATCTGAAAAAATGAGAGCCCTCAAATGGCACTAGTGAAGGGCCACTTGCAAACAAGCAAAAAGGAGGTAATTTAGGTCATTCTTTATGCAGCAGAAGGTAGATCTGTGGATCGCATTTCTGGAGAATGCTGTGGCTTCTAAAATTTAGATGGGTTTGGGTAGAGAAAGTCATCTCTTCCACAGTTCCTGTCTTCTCCATCTCTATCTATGCATCTGTACAAGCATTTTAGTTCAAATGAGGTGTGCATTTCTGAAGGGAACCCCCCGGTCCTCCCCACTCACCTCACCTCACCTCACCAACTGGTTTCAGTAGAAACTAAACCACGTGCTGTGCTGAGGAAATACGTTAAATATTTGGGGCAGGTATCCTACGTGCTTGCCGTGATATTACTCTCCCGTAGGTGTCCCGTAGAGCCACATTGGAGACAGCTTTCTGAGTTAAATGGATTCTTGCTCTGAATCAGTTTGGCTTTTCTCAGACAACCAGCGAGAGGCTCTGTGAGACTCAGAAGGATATTGCAATGTAGTTACACATGATGCTCCCTACATACCTCGTAGTTTGCTCTCGGTGGACATAAGAAAGTTTGCCTCAAGCTACATGACAAGGTCAGCATCTGATAAAGGGAACCTTGTGATGGCAGTGACTGAAAGCTAGGATACAGCCGAGGAGTGTCTTCTGGCAGGGCCCCTTGAAGCGTGAGAGCCCTGGAAGGTAGAGCATCATTTGCCCTAATTGTAGCAGCAATGCCTTTCTCCTGGTTAACTGTCCCGGGGTGGAGGCACAGCTGGTCAACAGATTAAGGAACCAAGCAAGGAAACCCATCTGGTGTGTCAAGAGATGCTGTAATGCTGCATACCGTGTCTGTGTGAGGGCTAACGTGGAGGACCTCTTGTTCCAGACACAAGATTTGGTAGGTCTGTGTGCAGTTTCAGAAACTGGCAGCATGTACACAACTTGCTGGTGTGATCAGATTGTTCTCTGCTGTAATTTGAAATCTGGATGCTGGCTGTTTCCTGGCAATTTTGCTCTTCTGAGGTCAGGTGCCCGTCTTTTGGGGATATTATGAGTGCACTACACGCTGATCTGAAAATGGAGGAGAAAAAGCCTGCTGAAGGAGGCCGAGGCGTTGAGGAACTCTTGGCAAGGTTCTCCCCAGATAGAGACAGAGCAGAGCTGACCACCTCTGTTTTCTTCCCCTGAGATTTAAGTAACTTCTTGGATATTTCATGCCTCGTGCTTTCTGAGAGATAGCAGGCACAGATAAGTAAAGTTATCAAATGAGTGAAATAAATACTGGGAGCCGGAAGAATCTGTAGGCACTTGCCCAGTGTCCAAACCAGAAGACCAAGTTGCCTCTCTGTTAAATCCTGTTGGAATTCACCCTTATTGCTGTAAGCATGGAATAATGAAGGGGCAGAGGGAGGGACTGTAAAATGGGAGGAAGGAGACAGTTCGGTAATGACAGAATATGTCCTAATGCCAGTAAATGCTTTATTTCTATTATGGGTAGTTCAAAATATTATCAGAGAGAGTATTGGAGCAGTGGAATGCCTCATTATTGTGGAATTTCTTATTTTTTGATACAGGTTTAGCTGTGATTTTGATTAACCTTTTCCGTTTGTTATTTTTGTATATACCAAGGCAGCAGTAGAGGCACTGACCGACAGCATGACATGAATGTGTGTAATGGATTCTGGTTTTAAATTTGCATCAGATCTGATTGTCTGGATGAGCTGTGAACTTGTTCAGATGTGGTCTGAACTTTGCAAGTTTATTGTGCTGTATCCCAGTTAAGAAGAAACAAATGAATAGAATCCCAGCCACAACAAAAGAAAGCTGTGTAAGACAGGAAGACATATAGCATGTACTGATGCCCTCAGTAATATATATATATATATATATATATATATATGGAGAGAACCTTTCTCACTGAAAAGATAAAGTTTTGCTGTTTAATCATAAAGGCAAAAGAGAGGGGCTGGCACACCTCTTAGCAGGGAAAGTGCTGCCTTTTTAATTGCTAAGGCTAATAGAAAAAACAAGCTGAACAGTGTGATGCACTGGGTCTGTGTGTAAAATGTCAGTTTGCAGAGGATGTAAAGCTTGCAGCTGTCACAGTATGTGGTCCTGCCAAGCAGCAGACAGGATGTAATAGCTCTGAGTAATTTAACTCTTTCTTCTCAAGCTAAGTAGAGCTGTGACATCCTCTGTGAATGACCAGAGGACTTCTAATGACAAAATGCTGCTCTCATCCCTGTCATTTTAACTGTAAAAATGTCAGGGCATGTTATTTCCACTGCCGTCTCTGAGATCTAGCCCTAAAACTTGTATGATGGTTTTAATTCTGCTTGTGTAGGCAAATGTGTGTAGACAGCTCTGATTAATCAAAGCCTGCATGATTTCCCTCTCCCCAACTCTAATCTGTCACCTTCTCTCCCCCATTAGCCATGACAAAATAGCTAGTACTGTCTTTAAAGTAGTGCTATAATATTTATTTTTGATTTCTTCATTGTTCTTCTTCTGAAGTCTTGTTCATTCTGAAAATATTGTCCTTAATTTACAGATATTTTCTCATTGAAGATCTTCAGCTTGCGATTCATCACTTTTTTATTTTCTGCTGTACCATATCTTTGGTACACCAGCATGAATAAAATCTCAAATATATCACGGTGTTGCCATTTCCCTTTCAAAACTGATTGGGGTCAGTGTCTTCTGTAGACATGGTAAATCTTTTACCATGTGACATGTCAAAAGATTTAAAAATGATCTCTGCTGAGCCTAGGTTGCAAGTTGCCTTAATGTAAGCCTTTAGAAAAATTCGCTGGACATGAAGATTTGATTTGACTGTAGATTCGACTTAGGTCATACGTCAATTAAGCCAGTTCTGTTTTAGGCATAGAAGAAAGGCTTGACGAGGTCAGCAAAGGAGCTGATGGCGATGGGCATGAAATGCAGTTCTGTGAGTGACCCTCTTTACCATCCAAAAGACATCTATGTTGTCTGGGCATAGTATTTCAGTATTTTGCCCCTTGTTGTTGTTTAAGTAAAGCTGAACAAAACCTTCAGGAGCCTGTTATCTTTAACAGGTTTTTATAATTGTTATTTCTTTCTTTTATGTAAGATCCAAAAGCAGCATAAATACCTACATATTTGTCTACTGAAATCAGTAGACATATGCTCTATATAGGATTAAAATGCACAGGTGAATCTATCCTTTTTTTTTTTTGGATAAATTTAGCCATATGAATTTGGAACTTTCCAATACTTCCTTGTGGTGCTCAAAGTACTGAAATCTGACAACGCGAACATTTCTTCCACTTGAGTAAAGGACACTTGAGCTAAATGGGTAGAAAAGCACAGGATTTAAAATAGTCTGAATAAAATTCACTTCCTATCCATAACGTTTTGCCTAGGTTTGTGACATGATCACAGGTAAGAATTAGTTCCCACTCAGCCATAAAATCTTTCAGGAAAAAGTGAGCATACCAGATCTGATCCTTCCACTTAAGAAGCAGCTGTAAAGAGGCATTTCAGACCTCTTTTATTCTTTATAAAGTCTCACAAAGGGCGCAAGTCTTTTTCACAGCAGGTCATCTTCACCCAGGCAGTAGGGCACTGGCTTATGCACCTCCTTGACCCCGTGCTGCTGCTGGGCAGGTAGAAGATGGGCCTCGGCATTTTAGGGGAGCAGAGGAAGCAGGCGCTGGGACGCACGCAACCCTGCAAGTTAGGAAAGGGCATTTTTCAAGGTCTCCTCCCCCGTTGACTGGACCTGGGGCTGCGGAGGGTTTGTTCTTTGGCTGCGTTTCTTGCTTGGAAATAGGTTATTAGTTTCATAAGGGTGAAGTGGTGCACAAAGACTTTTTGCAGAAGCCAAAGGCTGTCTGAGAATAAGGTATAACTGGGGGAAATTACACCGGGGAAGCTGTGTGGAGGAGACTAAGCTGTGTGTGGTAAGGCAACCTGGATTATACAGGTTCTCAGATAGTGGGTTAGTTTTTTTGCTTATTTTGGCTTGTTTTTTGGTCCAAAACCAGTTGAAGGATAAATGGAAAAAATAGCACTCACCTAAAGATATAGCACACAAATGTTGCAGGAATTGGGAAACTAAAAATACCAGAGCTATTTAAGAAAACGTATTAATGGACTGCTAAATCATATTTATTTCTTGTGCTCCGTGGCCAATTATGTGGAATTGTCCTGTCATGTGGATGCTCCCTGTGCAATATTAAGATTAACACATTTCATAAGATGTTTCCACGCTTCCTTTGAGGGGAACGCGCTGTGTCAATACATTCACCTCAAGGAGCTTTTGCTACCTGTCCTCTGCTTTTATAAATGCAAAACAGTGCTGCTACACAAATGTGCAGGCAATATCAGGAGTACTCAAACGTTTATTTTTACGAGTTTATACACATGGAGGGTTTTTTGTTTTTTTTTTGACACGGAGACAGATGTAAATACTGCTCAGCAGTGCATGTGTGTACTGAAATTGGGATTGGGTACCTCTGAATCTCAGAAAAACTGCCTCAACAGGACGCTACCCAGTGTAGTATTGAAGCCTCATCATACTCTCAAAAATAGTTCACTGTGCATGAATTCACATATAACAAGTAGTCATTAATAAGAAGTCTAAAGTACATATACCCGGGATAATGAGCAAAAGGCTGCCCATAGATTGATTTATTCTTGTTTTTTGTTTTGCTTGTTTTGTTGTTGTGGGGGTTTTTTTTTGTTGTGTTTTTGGTTTGGTTTGGTTTGGTTGGGGGGGGGGGCGATTGTTTTCCTACGGCACTGTGCTGTAAAGCTGGCGGACTTCTCACTGCACGTCTGCTAACAAGGTTCTGTGATACATTATACGTTGAAATTTAGAAGGAGCACAATACTAGAAGAGTGTAGTCCAACATTTATTGCTGAAACACTTGCGGAACTTCTCTTTTGCTTGCAATAAATGGTTTTAATGGATCGATAGTGTTACATTATTATGAGAAATTCTTTTATGGAACAAGTTTGAAAAAGGAATGGAGAAATCATTTGCCAATTTGGAGCTTGGACTTAGTCTCCTTGTCTCCTTCCTTACCTTCACCAATCCCTCTTCCTTCCTGCAGTGAAATAGCAAAAGCTGTGGCTCTGGCGGCAGTGGAGCCACTGCTCTCTGTTGTGTTTTTGTAAGGAACTGGGATGCCACGCACTGTCTGTTTTCCCCCACGAGTAGGTTGCTGCTCGCAAAGCGGCCGCGTTTCTCACTTCCCATCCTCTTTGCCATCTGTCCATAGACCTTAGCGTGCAGTCTGTTAGGATTTGCTCATAAAGGTTTTTATTAAGATTTATTTAATGGGATTTTCAATCTTCCACTCTTTAATCCACGTTGGAAAAAAATATTAAATAGTGACAATCCATAGCTGCCTTGTAACTAAATCACATTCACTTAACCCAGAAAAGAATGATTTCTAATGAACTTTTTTCAGTCTCAGAAGAGCTTAGTAGTTGTCGTGTTTATTATCTTGCTGTGGTTAAAATTGCCGCAGTAGGGGGGAAAAAAGAAAAGAAAAAATGTTAATGCCGTTGTTTGTGTGGCTTGCCCTAGATATTATCTTCATCATTTTTTAATCATATTTTTTATTCTTTTCTAATGAGCAAAAGCTTCTGTGAAAGGAAAAAAAAATCCTGAAAACACACAATACAACTATAAATAAAATGAATTCTTTTCATGTGGTGTAAGTCAAGGGAAAAACCTAGCTCAATATGCTCTGGCTTCTTGACACTCAAGGTGTGATCAGAGATTACTTATCATCTACAGGAGAGTGGGAAGCAAGTTAATTAAAATTTTCCACCCTCTCACTGAATGAAATGTCTCCCGGTTTGAGGCACATTATTTGAACACTTCTTTTTCAGTAGAGAGAGCCTTGGCATCTACTTTCTGCTCCTGGTGGTTTTCAAACCCGAATCTGTTAGGTAGAAAGAGCACGGAAATTTCCTCTTACGAAACCGTGTGCTTGAAATTACCACCATCTGAAATAATAGTAGATAAAACAATTTTAATACTGTATTAAATATAAAATAAACATGAGGTGTTTCTTTTCCTCTGCTCCCAGCCCCCAGTATATTGTTGTTTAGGAGCATTTTTGCCCAGGAAAGCATTTAGTATGACACCAGTCCTTTGTCTAGCTGTCCTGAGGTCTGTATAACCACCATGACTCCTGCTGGTAGGCGAATTCTGGTTGTGGGATGGGATTATGGCTGCTGATTCAGGAGGGGGGACGGATAATTCATTTCTTGTGGTTTTAAAGCTGCAATTACCTGTATTTGCAAGGAAGGAGCTAGAAGCCCGTATGAATTACACCTGTTTATTCAGGAGCGACTCTTTCTCTTGTCTGTCACCTACAAACGAAGGCAATCATTAGGAGGAGTTCATTCCCCCAGGGACCTGGGAAGAGGTGCAGTGCTGGACTCCACCGAAGCGTCGTGCAGAGTCGGTGAGGGCTTGTTAAAGGGCCTGTGGAGCTCGGAGGAGGTGTGTACCTCTGCATAATGTACACACATCCTTCCTCCAAGCAGTTCATCATGCAAATTGTGGTGTCAGCCACCAGCCCATACAAAAAGCAATAAACCACCTTCTTGTAGCAGTCGCACAGCACTCTTTCAACAGATTTTTTTTTCCCTTTTCCATATTTTCTTTTTATTTTCTTTGAGCTTAATCGACTTAATCTCCGATAACTTTACACTTTTGGATGTGATTTACCTTCTCTTTTCCCTTCTGCAGCACTGGCACTGTGCAATGCAACCTCATCTGCTGCAGCTGGTGCTTAATCCTGACAGGTCAGACAGGTCCGCCCGCAGCCCTTCCTCGCCTCTCAGAGCCTGCAGGGACCCCGGGCTGCGGCAGGAGCGACAGCACATCCCTGAGACAAGCTGGCTTCTGCAGCAGCCAAATGAGCTCTGCGTGGTGCCCATGTCCTTCCTCGTTGCCATAATCTTTGTCTGTTTTTTGACGTGTTTGTTGGGCATCCTGATGTATAGGAGAAGGGTCTCCTTGGTAATCACTGACCTTAGGCAATGAATTCAAAATAGAAGTCCTCTTTGCAACACAGGAACTTGCTCGGGGCACAAGCAAGGTCTGCCTTGCCAGTCTTTCCTGACCTGCTGTTCTTACGCTCCCTAAATGAGTGAGCTCCCTCTGGTTTTTCATTTACAAACACTGTTTGACAGGAATAGGTCAGATCCTATTACATGTCCTTCCAGGTGCCTCGTGGTGGGCTGGTGATGCCGGGTGCTCTGACCTTATTCTTAATGCTCCAATTTTCATCTGTGTTTTTGGAAGGCGTTGTTGACCAACCTGATAAATCTCAGTGTGTGATTAATCTGTTTTCGAGATGTTAGCTATTAAAGGCATCTAGATACGTCATCATTTTTTGCACTACCCTTGAAATCTCTATTTTAAAAAACAGTTGTGGAGAGAGGGGAGGGCAAGGAGGAAAATGGGAGTCTGGGCGGACTCTGGATCTACCACAGTCACAGCTGTCTGATCTGTCCTGATCGCTTCAGAGGAAAGGAGTCAGAGGCCACATGATATTGCTCCCCTCTTGCAGGACATCTCTTTCCTCACCTGGAGTTAGCAGTGCTGGTCTGTACATGCTGATGTAGTAAAGTAGCTGTAAAAAGTCCCTGAAAGCCTCTGCACAGAAATCAGAGGTGACATTAGTTGAGTGCTCTCTTGCAGGCACTTTCCGGGGTAGATTTTTCAAATGTTCTCCTTTTTAAGCAGGAGTGGTAGAGCTTCTTCAGCTATTTGCAACCAAGATCAGGTTTTGAATAGGTATGGTCAGGCAGTTATTCAGTTATGAAGACATCAAGTGACCTGTAGTACATGCATTAGAAGAAAGGAATAGCAGAGGCTGGAAATCACCCAAATACTTTGAAATCCTAAAGCAGGATTTGGATTAATTCTGTTCAAATGACTATTTCTGCAGAATAAATGGATTTTTTTTTGGAAGAGCTCTGATTAACATTGAGGAAAGTATTGTGCTTTACCCAGTGTTGAGAATTGGCAATTAAAACTCCTTGCATGCACGTGAAACCAGTGCAAGCGCTTGAGCTTTCTGGCCAATCCAACTGTTATTGTGATGGAATATAGCTGGATTTGTAGAGGCCAGTGGTAGCCACTTGTCTGCTTTGCATTTATTAAAAACCAGTAAATGTGCTGCAGCATCTATTCACTAAATTAGTGGAAGTCTTGGCAATTAGACACCTCACTGGAGCAATCTTTGTTGAAATCACCAGTCGTTCTCTATGTGTGAATTGCAGGCTTTGCCGTTTATTAGAAGGAGCATTAGCAAGACTCTGTCGTGTGGATCTGTGACTAAAGCCAGACTTCTACACAGAACGGCAATGTTTTCGGTCTCGCCCACGGATTTCCTGATTCAAAATAACAAGGAGGCGATGTGTGCTCCTGGGCGATAAAAGGAACAGACGTGCACTTACGTTTTGTTTCTGTTGTTGTTGGCCATTCTGGCCATGCTCTTGATGCACCATTACAGTGTCACCTAACAGATCTCAGGACAGATCTTCAGGATTTACTTTAGCTTAGACGAGTGCAGAATCTGGGCAAAGCAGCATTGCCTTTATCTTCTTGAATATCTTTTTGCCTGGGAGGAGATAATTGATAAAATACAATGAGTTTGTCTTCTGCAGATCTGGAAACATAGAAAGCTTTATGGATGATTTAGGCACTATTAAAAAAAAAATCACAGATGTTTACCATTTTAAGGAAATTCATTTAACACTTGGGATGAACTGGTGGTTGGTCCTGTGCCTCACGTTTTCCTTCCTGCGTAGCAGAACGTGCAAAATGATTCACTTCAACACAAAACCCCCCTCCCCCTCACAGAAAACCTACGTGCATTTTTTTTTTTAATTATTATTATTTTTGTCACAATGACTGTCACGCTCCAAGCGATGATGTTAACCGTTGATTTTTCTTTCCTAGGGAGCCGAGGTGCAGACAGACTACGTTCCACTGCTGAACTCCCTTGCCATGTACGGCTGGCAGCTGACGTGTGTGCTTCCTACTCCAATTGTGAAGACAAACAGGTAGGGAGGGGGGCGAGCACTGCTTTTCGGCCGTGAAGGCACTGTCTGTGCACCACAAGCAGTTCTCCGTGCAGAGATTTCCTTGCCTGCACACAATAGCTACCCTCGCAAACCTGCAGCTGTTCGCTGGGTTTCCTGAGCATCACAAGCCACAGAGGGCAGGAAGCACATGTCTGGTGGGCAAAATAATGCAGCATGGCCCTGTGGTTTCTGCACTTATTTTCTGGGTATTAGCTTTGCCTCTGTGTAAAAAAAAGTACCCCGGAACTGGATCTCCTAAAAGCTCCACTTAGAGCAGAACCAAAACCTGCGGTTCGGTTTGTAGTGAGATGTTGCCAGTTTGAAGAAAATTTATTTTATTCTTAATCAGTATCTGTCTAATGCTGCTGGTGTACACAGTCTAGCTGAGCAGAACCATGTGAGATGAGTACATCGTTACTCTAGTAGCTTTGTTTGCATATATAATCGCTGTGGGGTCTACTTTGCTGTTACTAATATTTGGAGCTTTTAGACATAAATGAAAGTCACTTAAGAATACTCTTCATAATGGTGGTGAAAAACAGTCGTCCTGCTTGTTAATCACAAAGATGAAACATTCTGGATCTAAACGAATCAGGAATATATTTATATATAAACCAATATGATCGCTCATTATTTTTTATCTTAAAAAATTAAAAATATGCCCAGTTCTTTATGAGATATAGATGAAGACTGTTTCAACACATAAAAGCCTAAAAAGTAGAGGCCATCTGTGCTGGTGGAAAAATAGGATTTAAGTCTTTCATGTATGTTTAAATATAGGAATGAATGAAAAATCATAATTACGATTTTTAAGCCTCCCTTAAAGGCATGTTTATATATATATATATTTTTTTTTTCTTCTGGCTTTTTGTGTCCCATTTCTAACTTGAGTGACACGGGTCAGGTTGACAGCGCAGAAGGCACCCAAATCCAGCTGCAGGTGGCATTTGCTTGTGCCTCCTGCCTTGCTGCACACCTGTAGGGGCGTGCAAAGCCCCATTTGGGATGTGTGCCCCACAAGGGAGGGAGGGAGCCCTCCTGTGTCACTGAGACTCTGCTAAGCACACGCACCTTGGGACTCAGGTTTCTTGCTTTTTCTGCGCAACAATTTATTCTGGTTACACTCTAATGCTAAAACATTCAGCAAAGTTATGTCACAGACTATCAGGCTCACCAGTCAATCTTCCTCCCCCAGAATACCAGGCTGCTCAAAGACACTGGGGACAGGCAATGTTTAGGTCATTCTTCATTTTGTTCTTCTTTGACCTGCAGAAATAAATGACTGAGATGGATTTTCACTTTGAACGGTGCTGCATGTGGATTTAATTCATTCTCAGGAGTGTGCATTTGTTTCTTTTCAGGGAAGGGAATTTATCTACAAAGCAAATTGTATTTCTTCAGAGACCTTCTTTGCCCCAGAAAGCAAAGAAGAAAGAATCCAAGGTAAATAACCTTATGTTCCTGGTTTCTTTGTGTTTTGTTGGCAGAATTTTAATATTGTAATTGATTTCCCATAGAAGTAAAAATGGCCTATTCAACATTTCTGTGATAAAGAGGCCTGGTAAACAGTAGCAAGACACAAGGAATTGAACTGTTCAAATGAAAGAAAATGCTCAGATGATGTGGAAGCTCTTGTATTTCATTCTCTGTTGAACTCATGGCAGCAGAACAGAGGTAGATTTCTCTTTACAGCTCTGTCATAAACCTGCATACGTGACTTAACAATTCTCTGCCCATGTGCACTGACTTGCAAGGTGGAACTGGTACAACTGTCTCTCACCCATTCCCTGGCTTTTCTATTTAAATTGTTCTCTTTCTTGCTACACATTTTGATAGAGCCTAGCACAGTGCAGGCCTGATCGTGGCTAATGTTTCGATCCAGTGCTAGAGGGTTAACAAATCCTGCTAGAATGTAAGCAAAAAAGTCCCCTGCATCCACCTACATGATCAGAGAAGGTAGCTGACAGCTAACAATGCACATCTGTGGATACACATACGTATTCACATTTCCCTTTTTGAAAGTGTAGCTGTGGGAACCCCTGCCCAAACCTGTCAGGCTGTACAGCTGAGGAGGAAATACAAGGACTGCCTTAAATTGGAAACTGGGCAAGTGCTGACCTTACGATCGTGTTTGAATTTGCCTTGCCCTTTCAGCATAGAAGGGAGTGAACGGAAAGCCAGGTGAAGTGTGGAAAAGATCTCCAAAACCAAGTGATGAAAAGGTTGCTAATACAGCCTCAGTTTTTTCTAGCTCTGTGCAACTGCCTGAGTGTTGGCTAGCCAAATGTCATCAGAAGGACTGGTGTGCTCGAGGCCCTGCCGAAGCTCAGCTAGAGCAGGATATTGGGATTGCTAAGCGGAGCTGAGCACTAAGAGCATTTTACCCAGTGGTTTGGGTAACTACAGATAGTTTTCATCTAAAAAGCCATGGATTGGAGCCTGGTTCTGTGAAAGTCACCTTTTAGGTACAGTGGAGAACAGGAAACTATTTGAACTGACCGAAGTAGGAGAGAACTGCTGGGAGTATGGCTGTGATTTAGGATTTACCCTCTCGTTAGTGAAGCTGGAGCCAAATTACACTGTGAACTTGCTACAAAGCCCGTCTTTCCCGTTTCTTCTCTTTGTTTTCAAGTGATTAAAGGGATGTTGGGATAAGGGTTAGGGTGCCCATACTCGGTCATTCTTTTACTACCACTTTGTGTGGTTTGAATTGAAGGGGCGGGAAGCTGTAATCAATTGTAAGCCTTCAAATAGAGAAAACAGTATGATGCTATTTTCTTGCATTGTAATAACAAATGCATACCGTGCAGATGACTCAATAATTTGCTTACATTTTTTCATTCGGGGATGTAAAAACTTATTTAACAACGTTTGGTTGACAAAACAAAGGATTCACTTGTTGGCAGTATTAAATATACAGACACACTTGAGGGCAAAAATTACTAGCATGCATTTTCAGCCTAAAGGTCAAGGAAAATAGGGCACATTGGTTATAATTATATAGATATTTCTGAGACTTGGCCAACGTCTGTAAATGGCTGTTATGAGTCACTTCAAAGACACCAAGCTTAGCATTTGATTAAGTTGCTGAATATTCTGCACATGTAACATCACAAGCTCTCAGGGTTTTTTTCAGCTTAGGTAGGGCATGTCTAAAATGTTTGTAGATAACCACTTTGTGGAGGGAAATACACTGATGAGATTAAAAGGATGTTGCAGTGTTGGAAACTGATCCATCCTATCTGTGCTTACCAACCCGCTGCTGTTCAGTTTAGCCACGTGAACAGAAAAGAAAACGTGCAAGGATTGGTAGAACTTCTTTTTCTCTCTGGTAAGACACAAGTACTCTTCTTGGTGCAATATTCAACTGATGATGAGGTAATCATGTTCATTTACTTCATTAAAAAGTGGTGCTTATTTCAGCAGAAACTAGCTGTATACATTTTTTTTTTTGGTGAAATACAGTGCATATACCTGAATAACTCCACATACATATGCAGAATCTCCTACAGTTTGATCTTTATCATGTTCAGGGCTCTGATCTTGTCTTCTGTCAGAGAGAGCTTTTGAGTTACAAAGGAGCTGTGGGTGTCCAGCACTTCTGCAAATCAAAGAGGAAAACACTCAGGTGTCTGTGAATTTTAAACAATTGAGCTCCAGAACTGAGAAGTTATCTTTCACTTAAATACCATTACAATTTATAGAAAAAGGAAAGAAAGCTTCCTCTAAGTTAAACCAAGAATCTTGTGAAAGCCAGTTTCTTTCATTTTCTTATTATTTTATTTAATACTACCTTCTGACAAGCAGCAGGAAAGAGCGTTGCTCCGTCTTTGCAATCTAATAAACTTAATGGGCTTTGAACTGCTTTGTGCTTAAGGAATAAATAGCTAAATCAAACATTTATGAATGTAAATTGTTCTCTTGACCAACTTTGACACAGCCACGGTCGCAGGGGAAAAAACAGCTTTTTGATTTGTGACATAAGGAAAATACTGAGCACTTCCTCCTAACCCATCCCTGAATCTGCCTCAGCGTGGACACCCCTGGTGAAATGGCCGTGCGTGTCCACATGGACTTAGCGTGCTGTAGGATGGCTCAGCTGTGGCTTGGAACCTGGTCTGCCTTTTCTTGAGAAGTCATTTTTTTTTCTGACGAATGAAGCCTGTGTATTAATGACATATTTGTCAGACTCTGCTTATGTTAGACCAGTTAAGTCAGTATTTCAAGGTTTCTAGGTACGGCTGTTTTGTTTTCTTTCAATAGTAGTTAAAACACTGTTTTAACAGCTGTGGCAAGTCTTGTGGCAAATGCCGCAAGAGACAGTATTGTATTGTCTCTTCAAAAAGCAGAGTATTTTACTGTTTGGGTATAGTTTTGGATACAGTGCTAGTTCCCCTGTTAGCCTGGTGGAGGAAGACGGAATAATACCACATAACTGCTTCCTCTGTCAGCACTTGTGCAGCTTTCCAGACCTGCTTTCCACGCAGTGCACACTGTCTGCCAGGATGCCCTGGGCCCCAATGATGAAATATCTTTTAGAAAGGAACCTACTGGGTACATAAAACAGCAGAAGCAGAATGTGTAACAGTCTTTTTTCTCTGTGCAATAGGTGCGTACATGTAGGCACAAATGATCTTAAGGCCGTCTGATTTAGTCACGCAATTTTTTTCATCTTAGGTCTTTTTGGGCAGGCTAACTTTGAATTAAAACTAAATAACAAAAACATTTCTACTCAGGAAAGCAAACATCAGCTTGAGATTATTTCAAGTGGCCCTTAACATTTGCACCTCTTATTTGTAGTTTCACTGGAGGTTCTCCAAAGATGACATGCACAACAAACAAATGAAGAAATCTGTGAAGGCCAAGCTGAGCAGCGGGGAGAAGCAGACGTCGGAGAAGCAGGAATTCGAAGTCACGGAGAACACAAGAAACTTAGAAGCGCAAATCTCAGCAGCAGCAAGGCCTGACCCAGAGCAGCAGCTGGGTGACGTGATAGACTTGGGAGATGAGGTAGGCGGCAGCAACGACAGAGGTACCCATCACGATGGGGCATTGTCGGAGGAAACGTGTCTCGCTGGCTGCGATACCCATGAAGACGGCGCCGGGGTGTGCGAGGAGCAGGGAGTGGCGGGGCAGGACTGCGCTCCCGGGAGCGAGGGGGCAGGACTGGATGCGGACTCTTGCTGTGAGTAAAAGACCGACTTTTCAGGAATCCTGTGAGTTGCTGATACTTTGCCAAGACAAAAGAACAGATTTCGCTAATCGCCATCACTAACTCCATTGCTCAATTCAGCATTTCTTTGGCATTGTACTTATTTTGCTCCTTAGCATACTGCTGTCTCGATGTTTTAACTACACGGGGCTTTCTAACCCACAGAAATTAATGCCAAAATTCCATCCACTTTACAGAGTGGGAAAGGCCCTACTCCTAAAGGTACACTTGAAATTGAAAAGTAGGGACAGAGATATACTCGGGTTTTTCTGTGACTGACCGTAGCAAAATAGGTTTGTATCTAGTTCAAGGCGAACGTTCCACTGGCTCAGATTTTACTCTGTAATATTTTCTTGTCCACGTATCTTAGCTGGAGAAGTTACTGTGCCATACGTTATTTTGTCATTAAGCTTGTAGTGTCATGAAAACGGTATTTGGGCTTAAACAGGCTGAAATCGGAAGGCTTAGATACG
Source organism: Anser cygnoides (assembly GCF_040182565.1). NCBI lineage: Eukaryota > Metazoa > Chordata > Aves > Anseriformes > Anatidae > Anser > Anser cygnoides. Next base: position 37,843,205 of record NC_089874.1, on the reverse strand, counting down.
AAGGCCGTATCTGTATTTATCTCAAACAGCATATTTACCGATGATACTCTCTTCTGAATTTTATTAACTCTTGCAGATCTTCAAGCAATAAGCAAATCATATACCTATTTTAGGCACACTGGGTAAACAAGCTGCATGATACACTTGTGTGAGGCAGATGACTCCAATATAAAATGACATTTCCTATTCCCGTTGCTTACGTTCTCTTTGCCAATCAAGTTCAGCAATAGTTGTGGGGGTTTTGGAAGACAGAAAAGCAGATAAAATGGCAAAGCTGGTTAAGAGTAGTTTCAGTGGCTCTTCACTAAAATAGGAATTAGATGTCACCATCTGCCCCTTCCATGTGATTTTCCCCAACTTCCTCATTGCTATGAAATACGTTGTGGGAAAGAACTAAAATGATACACAAATAGCAGGGGTCAGTGGCCTACACGTGTCACTAAATGACCTTACGGAATACAAATACCTTAATAGAGTTCTGTTTTGTTTTGTTTTAATACAAGTAACCATATTTTGGGACCTAACAGAATTCTGTAACATTACCAACATTTTTATGTTTGGAGCTATGTTAAAATATTTACAAGTGAATGTACATGTGTAATATAATTTCTGTACCAATATTCTCCAAGCACTTCAGTGTTCTTAAAAATGTAGGAACTAGTTGTTTCTCTCTTCTTTACCACCTTGATCCCTATTCAGAAGTGGTCACGCAATCTGCTAAAAAAGGTGAGAAATATATTCTGAATTTCCCTGTTCATATTTTTTTTTTGAAGCAAAAGCTTTGTAAGTGATTTGTTGCTTTTTCCCTGGACTGATTTCTGCCTGATAATTTTCCTTACTCTTCTAACCAAAATGCTGTACAACAGAAGAACCGTGTTCTGCATCAAATGCACACCTAGCGTGGTTCAAAAGCCTCTTCCATGCCTTAAAATTGTACAGTTGGCAGAACACTGCAGAGAAGGGAAAAATCACGCCATTTTGAATAGTCATTTAATTGGGATGATGGCACTCAAACCATTCCATTTCATACCTACAAAGTACTGTAATATTTTTTTCATCGATTGACTGAAGAGTATTTATTTTGAATTCTGTGGTTTAACCACAGGACTGTAAGTAAATTCAGTTTCTGGCGGTATTTTTCAATTATTTCATTCTGTGTCTTGATATTAGGCTGAAGTTCCAGTAACGTCAAAACTTTGTTATTTCAGTTGTTCCACATAAAGACAAGGTCTCTGCTCTGGACAGTTTAAAGTAGCTGTCTGCAAATTTTACTATCATAGGATACTTCTACTGATGGTTTCTGTTTTAAGGACTAGCTTTATATTAACCTTGTTTAAAAAAAAACTGTATTTAATGAACATTTTACTCGCAAAAAGTGTTGCAACAGAGTGAACTTTGCAAATACTTTTGAATAGCGAAAGCATTTATTGGATTGCAATTCGACCTCTTTTGGATCCCAACTGCTTACAAAACTGAAGAGAAATAAAGTTCATGAGGAGCTTTTCTATTTGTGGTAATTGCTCAACTGCCAGTTGTTTGTCCCCAAAAGGAGGAACTCGGGGTCTCGGCGCGATGTTGAAGTTCCTAACTTCAGAGTTAGCTGTAGTCACTGAGTGCTACGACTTCTTGGTTTCTTGGTTTTCTGTCACCGGCCTGACAGGGCACGTAGGCTCTGTGAGGAGGTTTCCTCGTCTGATACCAAACTCTGTTCCTGTACCTGCCGGAGCGGCTTAGGGTTGGGCAGGTTTGACAAGAAAATTGCTGGTTTTCAGTTTAAAAAGGGCGAACTGTTTTGGTTTTATACTCATGTAATCAATTCCAGCTTGTGACTCTGAATGAGTCCGAGTTAGTTTGGCTCTCCGGAGTTGTGCATGTACCTTCACCGTGCCCCCATCTCAAGTCAATGTGTGAGCTTAGCTCACCGTGCAGCCATGATACAGGCGTGAGGAGGGCTGCAAAGGCGGCCTGGGGGTACAGCAGTAATCTGTTAACGTGTTTTTTACATCTTGGCCTTCTTTGCCATTTTAGGCTTGAAAAAGCACGACCACCACAGTGGCCAAGGAAATGAAGGCAAGCAGTCGGCACCTTATTTGAAGCCTGAACAGAGAAGGGAAATGGCTAGGCCAGAGCTTAACTCCCGTGTCTGCAAACCTGGCCAGCAGTGGAGGGGCTGTATGTGGGAGAGGCTGAAAGGGACGTTTGGCTGCGGAGCCACCGCCTCTACCTCGAGCTTGCAGGGAAGGGGCAGGACTCTACTGACCTCTCCCAGCGAAGCCACAGCTCCTCTGAGCACCCAGCTCCCTCGCAGGCTTTGTCACCCCCAGCAGGCGGCGGGGCGAGAAGCCAGGCCCCTTCCTTCCCCATGGAGACCAACCCTTTTAAGCCCAAGCTGTGCTTTTCCCAAGCTAGACAGAGCCTCCCAGTGCCTCCTGCAAGGGAAGGAGACACCGGCGAGTGCTGCCTGCACACCCCGGGTTGGAGCCTGGGGGCGGCGGTACGGTGCGACACACGTGTGGGCTGGTGAGTGACCATGAAGCGCTACAGCACAGGCAGGTGGCTCGCTGGTGTGTTTTAATGCTTCCTTGTGAGACCACAGAACTCACAGGTGCAGACCAGTCGCAGGAGTTGCCTCTCGAAGGAAGAGCACGCAGGTTAAGCTGGCAGGAGGAGGCGGTGGTGCTTAGAGCAAGCGGGCCTCTGAACGAGACAAGTGTCAGAGAGGATGGGTTCCAAGGGCACACAGACAACTTAGGAAATGTAAAGGCTGAATGAAGATGGAACAGAGGATGGAACAGGCTAAATTAAGTGAAGGATGGGAAAGGGATTGCTGAAACAATCCCTTGATTTTGAAATCAAGAATATTGAAACTGATACAATTGGATATTGAAACCAGCACCAGGGGGTCAGGATACAGGGGTTGAAGGTGGGTTGAAAGTCCAAAATGTGCAGGTGTCAAAATAGTTTATGTGAAGTTTAAGAGAGGCCAAACGCACAGAAGTTGTATCTGGCGCTTCATCTTGCATAATTTCTTTAATTGGTCTGTGTACTTGCAAACAATTTCATTGAAATCATAGCGCACAGTTGCTTTCACATACGCATGGAAATGAAGCTAGAAATGAAGCAGAAAACAATATACAATATACATTGTTGGTTTTATTTTTTTCTTAATTTGGCTCCTATATCATCCTCAGTTTCTGAGGTGAGCATGTGGAGACTCTGCTTTTTCACTGTAGTTTCTGTGACTCGGTACGTTTGCCTCAGGGAGCCAATTATAGGGCAGAAATAAAGCACTTTTCGATTTTCATGCAGGATTTTCATCATCCTGTAACTGAAAAGCATAAGAAGAGCAGATACTAATTTCTTGCCAATAAATGCTTCTCAAAGGCATGAAGAGTGCTGGCTAACAATACCAACGCACCTATGAATTAAGAGTTGTATCCAAGGTTGTCAGTGGAAACGTGCTTCAGGATTTAAAAGGCTATCCTCGCAAAAGCCTTCATCAGCAGAAAGGTGCCTGTGGTGCTCAATGTGGCAGCTGACTCTAATCAGTACCTTACCTATACACTGAAGGGCTGGAAGAAAAGGCTTTCAATGTAAGTGCTTTCTTTTATTCCCTCTAAAAGCACCCTACTAACTAAAATGATGTAATAACGGAATAGTCACTATTTTCCAGTTAATTAATGCAAATCCAATAGGAATGCTTCATATTCGTTGTATCAGACGAGCACACAGCGAACTGCTAAAGTAAATGTCACAAGAGGACAAAAACGATTCAGCCCAATGAAGCTGCAACACCAGGTAACTCACAGACCACCTCACGAAGTGTAAATCTAAGTGTGGAGATGAACACACACCTCATTCTACCATTTTTTCTCAGGAAAGTAACTGTTAGTCTACTTTTTCTGCTTAAGTCTTTCCGTAGATGATAGCACAAACATGAGATGAATAAACATTTTTCTCAAATGATATATTACGATTTGACAGTGTGAAGAGAATGTTTCGCCAACTCAGTAGCTTCAGAACAGCAGGGGTTGCTTTCTGTTTCCTTCAGCCTAGAGTAGCATCACATTTATTTAATTATTTGTACAGCGTATGTTTATATAGGTTAATTAATTTTCCTTTTTTTTTTTTTCTGCTTCAATTATGACGGAGTAGGATCTAATAAAAGGCTTTTAAGGTGAAACTGATGTTTCACTACAAGACCATTAAATCCTAGAAAGAAGAGACTTCTCAGATATGTTTGTGTCAACAGGAAAAAGCTATGGCGGCAGGGGATGCTGACATTTATTACCGTTATATGCATTATGGAGCTAAGATATTCAGGGCCTTTTGGCAGGATAACTTCGAGGTAAGAAAAGAACTTCTTGTTAACAGTAACTGAGGCGATTGGTACGGCAGGGTGTGTGTGTGTGTGTATGTATCACCTTTGCTGTAGAGGGGAGCGTGGGTGAGTTTTTAATACCCCTACACAAGCGGGTGAAACCGTACGATTAGAGAGATGTGTCTTTGCCCCACAGCTCTCCATCTGAGTGTAACCGGGGATGACAGAAAGAGGTTAGAGGGAATGAGGATGATTACAGAAGCAAAGGGCTTTGAGATGCCTTTTGTTAAATGGCCATTTTGGTGCGTGTCTGAGGAGTGGTTTATGAAAGAGATGTCGTTTGGGCTGAAGAAAGCATGTGCATTAAGGGAAATAAAGGGTAAAGCAGTTTATAATACACTTAATAACTTCAAAGTCATAAGGAAAATAACATATAAAGGTTTCTCAGAATCTTTTTATCATTACACTGGTAAAACACAGAGGAACCTCGCTGGGTTTTTGTTTTAGGGCACCACACTTCCCAAGAGCCCCGTTTATTGCACTTTTCTAGGGAAAAACCCTGCTTCCTTCAAGCATCAAGCTCTGACCCGTCAGTTGTGATCTTCATGAACACAAAACCCCTTGGTTTTATTCTTTGTGACAAGCACACTGTCCTATTTACATTCCGGAGTGACTGAACAAGGAACCGTTCCTTGAAATAGGGGAACTCAGAAAGAATCCTTCCCCTCGTTTCAGTAGGAGGGAATCTGATGGGACATTCCCCCTGGGCTGCAGGGACTGCTGAGCGGACAAGCGACTGCAGCTTGCGTATAGTGCTGTAAGGTATCGAAGCACAAGCATATGAGCCTGCGCTCACCAGGAGATGCAGACTTGCAAGCAAACCCCCAACACGGTGCTGTTCCCCAAAAGCCTAGCCTGAGACAGATCTTTAAGATCCGTAATGCACTATTCACCTCTTCACAATCGAACGTGCAGCCTTGTTTCCTTAAGTTCTGTTTGTTCTGAACTGCAGGAAGCCCAGCTTTCCTCCTTTGAAACTCACTTTGCTAAAACCTCTAGGATTATTTGAGTTAGTTGTCTGTTCAATCAACTTTGCAACAATTACCACACGTACCAGCACTATTCTCCTGCTGCATTCAAAGCAAGGGCCAGGAGGTTCCTTGTTCGGCTGTCTCACTATTTTCTGAGGACGAGATGAGTGCAGATGGGGCAGGAGGCATCCTACAACCTGTAAAATGTATCTGAGACTGATGAAAGAGGTTAACAGTGCCAAGACTCGGCAGACTGAAGCTGAAACAATTTCTTGGGAGAAGACTACAGCTGGGCTGGTGATAGGCCTTTTTACCCAAGTACCAAGAAGGGATCCTTGAAAAGTTATTTGACACCAACAGTGCTGTTCCAGGCTGAAAACCAGGTGATGGGATCAGCATATTTGCAACCTCACTTTAAGGCAAACTACAGGGCTGTTGATGGCAGGAAGCTTGCTGCATTATCTATTTGACCACTCTCTGAAATATTAGCTCAAGGAAAAGAACCACTAACAAAGAGGAGGCCTCATCTGTTTCAGATTTTAAAATAATCCAATATTACTTAGTATTTGTAGTAATTTAAATGTTCCTTTTTTGAGGTCTTCAGGTATAGACTGGGAATCTACCACTTAAGGACTTGAACTGTCTGTACGGATAATTAATTCTCTCTCATTATAGCTTTTTAAATTATTATTTTCAACATTTCTATGATGA